>NC_133930.1:920625-1227500 GCF_964199755.1 Larus michahellis
GACACCAGTAATCCCAACTACTCAAAGAGCCTGGCAGCCCCACCAAGCAGCAGGCGGACGGGGAACCCCTTCTCCGGGATCTCCAGGAACCCCTTCTCCGGGATCACCCCAGGCCGGCACCAGGCGAAGGAGATGCCAGTGGATGGCAAAGCACGGACACGTGAACCACACGGGATGCTGCAAGTGCTGATCCAGCCACGGGTCCTGTTGCCTTTGAGTGCGAGGTGGCTGGCAACAATAGGATACGGCTATGAAGATGTCATTTGTTGAACGTTACGGTCATGCTTTTCGAAGGTCAGCGTCACGCTGCCTAAATTGGCTTCGCGGGGTTTTGTACGAGGCAAGGTAAGAGCAAACAACCTGTAGGCACGGTCCCTAATGAAAAATAGTCCCACGTGTAAACTGATGTGTCATCCTGCCTCTTGCATTCCCCAGCATGGCCACCATTAGCACCCAGCTGAAGCTCCCGGCTCCTTCCCCTTCTCAGCCCCACGGAAGCTGGTGCACGGACTCCAGAATTACAGAGAAATAATGAGGAAAATGTGTTTGCCACAGTATAAATGAGACTCATTAGAAAGCAAGTGGAAAAGACGGGGCTGATCTGAGACATCAGGACTAAGAGTTTCCCAGATTCGTTTAATATTCATCCTGCGTCGTTTGTAAGAAGTCGTCGCATCTTTGCAAAAATTGCACCGCGCACCTGCATATCGCGACGGTTGTTTCGGGCCTCGATCACGCGATGCCTTCCCCCAGCCGTTGATAATCACGTCAGGTTACTCGGGAGAAGCCAGTATTTCTGTGCAAAGCTCAGACAGTAGCAGGTAATGAGTATTCCCATCTCAGCAGATTTCTAATGCAAACTCATACAGAGAAATATTACACATTAGCCTCCTTTAGAGGAAGCTCATTAAAATAGGAGTGTTTGCACTCCCAGTGCTGTATGAAGATGTTGCATTTTTCAAATTTGATTCCTGAACCAATTAGTTTTCCGTACTATAAATGCCTGCCTTCGCGCGCGCACTACGCATTATACGGCAGGCTTGTCGTTTCTTTAATGGCAACCATTATTTTGCGCTGAAACCTTAGGTCTGGGGAGTCAAGTTGGTTTTCCAGCATGTAAAGTAAAAGCGTTGCTTGTCGTTTGTCTGCTGTTTCTTGCTGCCATGGTTTCAGCATCCAGAGGGTGCCCAGCTCTGCATCCCATGGGATCCCCTCCGGGCAGCGGCACGCCTGGGCGGGCGACGGGCGCATCTGCGCCCGTCGCCCGCCCAGGCGTGCCGCTGCCCGGAGGGGATCCCATCCTTGTTTTTTCACTTTTTCTGGCATTAACCAAAGTTTAATGCTGCTGAAAAATGTCCTCGGCGTGCCGTGAGGTGTCTGCGCTGTCTGAATGAGAGCGCAGTCCCTTTTCTTTCTTGGAAACCATCGCGGTTTCCAAGAATGGTCAATAGAAGGTGGTACCCACCCCAAGTGTTCAACTCGCGTTGGGGGACCCACGTGGGGTCGCGTGGCTTTTCCCAGGTGGGAAGGAGGATGTAAGGATCCAACGCCTCATCCCTGGGAAATACGCTTGAGTAGGTGAATAATACATTTCTATTTTACCCGGTCTTTAAAGTATTGAGCTAGCGTAAAATCCTGTGCTGTTCTAGTCGGATGCATTGCAAGAAGCTGGAGGCACTTCGAAGACGTACACAAGGAATCCGTTAAATTACATTTGCATTAAATTAACTTGGGTGGTCCCCGCCTTATCGAACATCTGAAGGAGCGGAGAAGATGTATGGCTTAAGAAATATATTATCACGTCTAGTATAGCGGTGACCTGGTTAGCTGATGTCAATATGTTTTCTTTTAGGAGGACTCCTTCATTTTCGCTCGTAGTGAAACTCTCCAGCCTCCCTGAAGCATCTCGATGGGTGGTTCTGGGTGTTTTGCAACATGTGTGGGGTGACGGCTGCTCTCTGCAGTGGTTACCGGAGGTCGTGACTAAGAGCCGTCAGACACGGATAACGCCAGCGCTCTCTTTGGGAAAGAACAATGGAAAATTCTCTTCATTTCTGCAGCAAAACAGAGCTATTGCCACATGATTGCTCATTAGCAGCGAACAATAATTCTCTTTATATTTGTCCACGTTTAGTGCAGCTTTATAAAAAGGCAGTGCCTGATAGACTAAATCATTGAAATGAAGACAGTGAGCCAAATTCAGCTTTCATTTACTGCCCTCAGGAGAGATGACCAGAATGTCATTAATAAAGTAAACAGCAGTAGGTGGCTTACGAGTAAAAGACATTAATTCCTGAAAGCAGGACACACATGGCATCGTGTACGTTGGCCAATAGTTTAAAAATAATTATGTCTGAGTTGTTTATACAAACATGGCTAGATTTTGGTTTTATCTGAACTGATCAGATCTGCCTTGCAAACCAATCTCAACTCTGATTTCTATCCGGTCTAACGGTTCCCTGACCTATATCTACCGCGTCCAATAATGGTGGAAAACATGCGTGCTGCCTGTCTGCACGTGCTTAGGGGAGAATGCGGCTCAGGCATCGATGTGCTTTTGTTGGCAGTGACGGCACGCGGCGTCAGGTGGAGGTGACAGTGGCGGAGGGGTGGCAGGAGGGCCGTGCCCACCCCGGGCGTCCCCCTGCTTCTGGTCACGGGCAGCTCGCTGCAGCAGAGGAATACGTTCCTATCATAAGAACGCAAAACGGTTATAATATATGTGCTTTTTTCCAAGCCGGTGGTCAACTCCTGCATTTTGGACAGGTCCAGGCATTGAAGAACCCCTACAGAAAATCCTCCTAGCCACAGGGACATGCTTGCTATGGGAAGTGATCCTGGAGGAGCATGTGCTGTACCCGATGCATCCGTATCTCAAAGAGCCGCTAACTTAGTATCTGTGGTTCATATGCTCCAAACCCCTTTTAATAATGCTAGAAATGATTTGAATAGCTACACCCTCACCATCTGAGGACCTCAGCCCGGCAGCAAGACTTCCTACAAAGCCAGCCCAACGCAGGCAGCCAGGAGCGTCGGGAAGCCAGAGCCGGGTGCCCGGGCACGGTCTCGCGTCCTGCTCCGGCTGCAGGAGAGGAACCGCTCCGCGTCCCTGGGCACCTCCTGCGCTTCGCTGCCTGCTCAGAAGTGGTCTCCGGGGAGGTGTTTTGTACACAGCTGTGAGATAGCCTGCCAGATGTTTGGTGAGGCTGTACGTGATGGTCTGACCACGGTGCCGCTGGACTCAGTCCCCAGATGCTCTGTCATCTTTGTTAATAGATATGGACAAATATTCTGCTCTTCTGTTTCCCTCATGGGAAGCGACAGCAGACACCCTGAGGGTCGAGCCCTGGGACACGGGACAACACCTTGACCCACCCCCCAGATATATTGTTTGGCCAGACCCTCTCATTTGTGGCCAGCCCGTAATGACCGAGAGGTGTCCGGCAGGGCTTGGGGAAACCACGGCAGGAGCATTCCCAGCAGCTCCATCCAGCCTTCCTGACCCTGGTCGGCTGCTCCCCATCTACACAGCGTTCTGCGAGCCCCCAGAATTCACAAAAGTCATTCCAATTATTCAGTAGTTGAATGCTTGATAAGAAGTGCAATGAACTTGGAAACTGTCTGTATATAAAACGTACATTATTAAATATAGGTTTTAAAGTACTGTAATGTGACAGTAAAGAGCTCACAGGTTCTTGTAATTAAATGGGCTACATGTAAATGACGGTGCTGGCAACTTAACTGTCCCCAGCAGCCACCAAGTAGGAGATGTCTTGAGGAAGCCAAGAGGAGAGATGCCGTTTGCATTATCATCTCTCTTATTTATTAACTCCCAAATACGCAATAAACTCGCCCGACGCATTAGTCTGCAATCAAAAGCGCTCTTTGGGCATAAGGCTTTATGTCTTCTTCCGTGCCATCTGAAATAGGAAGCCAAACCGGGTATGACGGCAAGCTCCATGTGCTGAGTTAGGAAAGTCATTTTTCATTTCAGGAGAAGTCCTCTCCAATAATGGAAATGCTGAAGGTTATTACAATAATAAATGAGTTGGCAGTGCGATTTATATAAGAAACTAATGTACTTTCTTCCGGAGCGCTGTTTAATTCCTTGTAAATCTTGCACTTAGTGGACAAGCCCCCACTCCCGAGCGTCTCTGCGGAAAGCCTGCAGAACCGGGAGTTCGTGTGGTTCATTTCTTGTTGTCCAAACAGCTGTTCCTGATCGTCCTCCCTGCAGGTATCTGTTTGGGGATTAGTAATGCTTCGCGTGCTCGTACATCACAAGAAGTGGATGTGTAATTACATTAAACATGCTTCATCTCCTTGGACTCACTTATCCTGAATCGCTGATATTGGCTCAACTCAATGAATTTTCTTCACCGACTCTTTTATTTTTTAGCATAATGTACTATTAGCAGGAGGAAGTCCCGCACCAGGCAGCACCTTTCAGCTTTCTCACCAGGTGCCCCAGCTTTCAGCCCAACGGCTCCTCCTCTGACACGGCTTTGGGTTTTGTGCCCGTTTTCTGGGCATGGCTGGCTCGCTCTGGCCAACGTTGTCCCTGGTGGAGACACTGGCCGCTTCCCACCGGGGCCGCTCCGGCTGCCCCTGGGCAGGCTGCAGGAATAAAGCTGCAAACCTTGAAGCCTCTCATCGCAGGGATGTCACATGCGTCAACCCGTTGGACAGAGGAAAAGGGGTAAAACTTCCTAAGAGGGTGAGTCCACGCCGTCCCGCCTCGATGCTCACCATGGTCTCCATGGTTCGACCTGTGTCTCAGGTCCTGCTGGACAGAAAGCCGTGATGGAAGAAAAGGAGCCCTGGCTATGGCTGGGTGCTCGGGACGGGCTTATTTCCTAAATACGGTACCTGCGGCGGATACTGCCTCGCTCGTCAAATGCTCTCCTGCTCCGACTTACCAGGAGCGTCAGGTATGAAGAAAGTAGGTTCGGAACCTTCAAACTTCCCAGGCAAGTCCTGTAAAGGACGGGCACCCTCTCAGCCAGATGGCAGAAGCGTTTTTCCAGACGCCGCCAGTTCCTCACAGAGCGTCTGCTGAACACGCGCATCTGCAGCGCTCTGGTTAAGGAAACACGAGTCACACTTAGATGCCCAATGCATTTTTCATTTTCCTTGGGGGTCTAATCAGAAAAATCTACGATTGAAATAGATGAAGCCAGTCACTCCAGTCTTTATGGCAGACAAAAAAAATAAATGAAATAAAAAATTAAAAGGGAAAGATGAGAGGCATGAAAACTTTAAATGAGAACCTCATGCCCCTGGAGTGATTCACATCTCCGAGTGTTTCGGTCCCCCTGTAGCTGCACAGCAAAATCCATAAAGATTTAGTGTACTCCCAAACACAACCCCTCTTCCCACTCATCTTTCATGACTGAGTCTCCTTGATTAAATCGTGTTTATTTTAGTTTATCTGAGTCCTAGGAAACCACAGGTTTGCCTACATCGGAGTCCTAACGAAATAAAAAAAGAGAAGTCCCGGACCTGGGAAGTTGCCCTGAGAGTATATGAAGTTTTTCCCAGGGAAGACGTGGATCCCAAGCGCCGGAATGGCTCCCGTCCCTGGGACAGGCGCAGCGAAAGCGCGGTGCTCGGCAGCTGGGATGCCCCGCGTCGGCTCAGCCCGGGTCTGGGGAGCCCCTGAGGCAGGACCTGGCGAGACCTTCACCCACAGCAAGTGCATGGGCTTCGTCCGTGCCGCACGGCTCCTCCCCGCCCCGGCGCTGACTCGCAGCTAGCTGAAACCAGGGGGAAAAAAAAGGGATTTTCTTTTTTGCAGCAGCAGCAGCAGCACCCTTCCCGTGCTCTGCCCGATCGCCAAGCCCCAGGCAATGTCCGCACGGGAAAATTCGCACCTTTCTTAGGGAGCGGGAGAATCAAACCCACCCCGCAGCTCCCCGCGGCTGCCTTTCCGTTATTGCTAAATCATCCCTCTGGCTCCGCCGCGGCGTTCCCTCCCTTTCCCCCTGAAAGCACTTGCTTCGTTTCTCTCTCGCACGTTCCCCCTTCCCCGTGGCCGGCCGGGGAGCCGCCTTCCTGCGGGCTCCCCCGCATCCTGACCCGCCGCCCGCCCGGGGACGCCGCGGCCTGACGGAAAACCGCTTTTCTCATGCCGGGGGATGAATTCCGATCGCATGTGCTGTAGCTGGCAGCGGGGAGCGCTCGGGGCGGTTTCCTCCGGAGGCTCAGCACCAGTGGCCTGACCCAGTCCTGGCGGTGAGGGCATCCGCAGCTGCCGGCAGCACCTCCACAAACCCTGGGAGACACCGCGCGCTGTCCCACCAAGCCTTTCTCATCCCCATACGCTATTTCTCTAAAAAACCCCACAACAAACACCTGGGAGTTTGTGATCTGCTTGGATTCTGCCTTAATTTCCACGGTGCTTAGATCCACCCGTTGATATTTGAGGTTTTTTCCCTACTCAGCTCTATGCTGCCAACATAATAATTAAAAAAAATAAATAATCCAATAATCCTTCAACCTAGATACACCTACACTGAAAATTCAAAATGCATATTGTTAGTCTCTCGTTAGTTGTGTTTCGCTGTAAGGTTAGTTATCCGCGTCGGACCACCCGCTTCCCCCGGGATGGGACTGCGGTTCAGTGAATTTTTTCTTACCTTTTTCAGGGGGTAATTTCCTGGGCACCCCGTGCGATTGCTGTGGCCTGGAGGCAGGAAAGGTGCAAGACAGTGGCAAGGATGCTAGCGGTGAGAAGCCGGAGCATCCCGGTACCCTCCTGGGGATGCCCCAGCTGTGGCAGGGGTCTCCCAGCGCCGACCCCCCCGTCCCCGCTCCCTCCCCGCACCCCTCGGCGGGCAGGAGCTGCAGAGCTGGAGGGAAGTTCGCGGCTGAGCCCTAACGATCACGGCTTAAGAGACTTAAGGGCCTTGAATCTCCCCTTCGGTGGGAGATTAGAGCGCGTTTCTCCTCCAAATTCGCCCCAGAAGCAGCGAACTTCTTTAATCTCGTTCAGGGCCTTGTTATCCCCTTTGCCGAGACTCATCCCATTGAACGTGAAGCCTCTCCAGACGTTTCCCGGCGATCCCCAACCGCCCGGGATCTGCCTTCCCAGCTGGAGGACCCGCCGCCGACACCCCGTGGGGCAGCACCCGCCGTGCGGGGGCTCCGGGGGTGCCCTGGGGAAGGCGGCCACCAGCTACGGGCAGAAAAGCCACCGCAGCTGTGATCTCCTCTTGAATTTGGGTGCTGTTGTTCGCAGAGAGGCTGAATCTGGACTCAGGGAACAGTGCCTACTGCTGCTGCGTGGCTTTTGTTAACGAATATTTCCTTGTGAACGTTACTTGTTCCCCGAGTCCAGACGCCGTAAGAGATAAGCGGAGCCTCGCCTGCGGCTGGGTTGTGTGGGTAGGCTGGAAGACCTCTTCATGGCTCGAGATCTGCTTTCAGGGAAACTATCTGAGCCCACGCTCCAGTTCACCCTTTACAATCCAAATTCCCTGTGCCAGCTGAAACATTTTGGAGCTGTTATCAATCAGGACACTTCAGCGATTAGTCCCGAGTTTCAGAAAAAGCTGAAAATCAGCGTGGGGCAAGCGCAGCACGCAGAATCTTGCCCCGTTTCTTTTTACCTTAGTCCTTCAAAAGTAGCAAGCGTGCCGTAGAAAATTCCCGC
Source organism: Larus michahellis (assembly GCF_964199755.1). Taxonomy (NCBI): domain Eukaryota; kingdom Metazoa; phylum Chordata; class Aves; order Charadriiformes; family Laridae; genus Larus; species Larus michahellis. Next base: position 928,280 of record NC_133930.1, read on the forward strand.
TCTTCTTAAGAAGCATCTTCTGAGCCCAAAAATGCTTGTTGCACTGATCTCCAGCTGTTAATCACCCTGCGTGGCAGCTGCCAGCGGCGCGGGTGAGTTTGATGCGCGTGCCCGTGCAGGCGGGGAAGCGTCGGGTGGATGGGCGGCAGCACCCGCGGGTGGCTCCGGCTCCAAACAGCAGCCCGGGAAGAAAAGGGCTGGAAAGTCTCAAACTGAAAATTAAAACACTGGAGCGAGAAAGAAACGGCAACTTTTTAACGGTGATCGGTCCTCGACATTTCGGTAATGAAGTGGCGGTTTTTCTTTTTTTCTTCTCTGGCCTTTAAATGAGGATCACTTCTCAGAGCTCAAAGCGACGTTACGTTGCGTTGCTGGGCTGCTGCCCGCAGCCTGGGATATAAGGGTACTTTCTCACCCTCAGCTACGTGATCTTATTAATTTTTCCAGTGATCTGGCACTTCCTATGGATAGCGGACAAGGTAGACGGCTAATTCCCTTTTCTTTCTTTCTTTTGTTTTTTTTTTTTTTTTTTGGTTGAGGAAGAACAGAAGAACAGAGAGAAGTGGGGAAGAAAGGAACGATGTAATAAGACATACTTTCATGTAGTTGTATTTAAAGAATCACAGAATACGTTTCTTCCATCTTCTGCAGAGCCGCGGAGCGTTTCAAAAGCACCCGCACATTCAAACGGACGGGAATACTGTGGTTCATACCTCTCTCCCATTGATCTCTAATTCTACCATTATCCAATGAAAAACACCAATAGCAATAAAACAGAGAACTAGATGTGCCACAGACAATCTTCAAACGGATGGCTTGGCGAGCGAGAGGAGGAAATGAAGCACTTAAATCTCTCATCAGATGTTCTGAAAATTATTTCAGCTGCTAAAAATGCTAAACAAATTTTTTATTTCAAAGGATATGTTCCAAAACCTTCCCCTTTGATAATTGCTTTTTTTTTTTTTTTTAAAAAAAAAAAAAACCCATCTGTCATGTATTTCATTCCCGTCTCCGAGGGCCGACGCTCCCCTCCCCTGAGCGCCCGGGGGGCGAGCGGCAGCCCCCCAGGTACGGCCCCGGCCCCGCCGTCCCAGCGCCAGTTGTTTGCGAATCGCGCGTGGCAGGAGGCCGGGCCGGGGGCCGGGCGTCGGGCGGGCGCAGTGCCCGCTGCTCGGGGGATCCCGCTCGGCATCTCCGCAACTTGAAACTTTTTTTTTTTTTTTTTTAAGAAAACAATTTTTATTATTTATCGTGAATCGTCTAGGTTGAGATGGAAATCCTGCCCCCTCCCCCCAACCTTTCACAATCCTTTGAGGCTACATCCGCGGCCTTAAACTATTTTCACGTACTGGTAATCTCAGTCAAAATGTTGGGCTTTTTTTTTTTTTTTCTTTTCTTGGAAGTTCCTTCAGTCACAAAACGGCTAAAAAAAGAACCAGTCTGCCTGGCTCGTTTGGCAAGGCAGGAATCGCTGCTTTCTGCCTTTCTTTTTGCTTCTCCTTCCCTTTGTCTGCTGGAAGACAATCTGTCCCAGCGCCCGCAGCAGGGACGCGGCCCCGCAGCCCGTGTTCACCCCGGCTTTTCTCCGGCTGGATGGCAGAGCACCCAGCGGCAGGTCCCTTGGCCGGTCCTGCCCGGCCAGGTGGGGTGCCCATTTCGGGAGGTGCGATGGTGCCCCCAAGGATGCCAGCCTGCAGGTGGGACGCTCGGGGGGCACCACTGATGCAGGCGTTGTACCCGCGCAGTGGCATCAGAATTGTTTGGGTTGGAAAAGACCTTTAAGATCACCGAGTCCAACCATCAGCCCAGCACTGCCCAACCCACGTCCCTCAGCACCTTGTCTGCCCGGCTTTTAAATCCCTCCAGGGATGGCGGCTCCACCACCGCCCTGGGCAGGCTGTTCCAGTGCTTGACAACCCTTTCCATTGTATTGACCGTGCACCGCATGGTCACAACAGGGTTGTGCCCCTGAATTTTGTCTTTCTATAGCCTATTTACATCAACAGCTTTGCCTCCGGCTTTTACATTTGCATTTTTAACACTCTATGCCCATTCAGTAAAATAGTCTAATAAAATGGTAAAAAGCGAGTACGGGCACAGCGGCAGTGCCAGGGATCGCTCCCGGCGGGAGGGAGATGGAGAAGGTGCTTTTCCGCGCCGCGTTTCCAGCCCTTGGCGACAGGGAAAAGCAGACGGGAGAGTGCCACCGTGTGGGAGATGCGCTTTTCCAGCCTTCACCCCCAAAAAGCCGGGCTCCCCTGCAGCCAGCCCGGGGGGTGCGGATCCCATCCGGCCTCTCCCCGGCGGGGCTGCGCGGGGTGGCAGCGCCCTGTGAGCCGGTGGGGTGGCACTTCCCGGCTGCTGTCACTGACAGATCGTCGCTCGCGCAGTCAGGGCTGGGTTTTTGTTGGGGTTTGGTTTTTGGGTTGGTTTTTTTTTTTTTTTTGGTTGTTGTTTGTTTTTTTTTTTTCCCCGCAAAAAAACCAACATTGTGAGAAGGTTTCAGATTTGCAAAATGCTTTCAATTTGGTGATGTTGTTGGAAAAATATTTGCTTCCAAATCAGTGTGCAGTGTAAAACAGAAGGGCTTAATGCTCGGTGCTTTGCATTACATGCTTTGCTAAGGAATGAGGAGCGCGGCTCCGGCAGCCTTTTCCCACTGCTGGGGAAGCTGAACGCTCTCTGCGGAAAACAGGATGTTATTGCCTGACTTAATTTTCTTATGGGGTTAGGATTTCAAATATCACTCGAAAATACCAAAGCTTGTGCTATTCATTGGCAGATTGATAGCCCACACTGTGATTTGTAATACTTTGGTGAACATCTTGAAATACTTATGTCATGACTGAGGTAAGGTTTGAAAAAAACACTTGCTTATTTTGTTGCACTTTTTAAAATGTTATGGTTTATACTAATATTAGCGTATTGCTAACCCAAACAGTGCTGCACTCAGCTGTGCGTTTCCCCTTGGGTTTGGTGAGCCGGCACCTCTCCTTCCCACGGGAGACCCGTGCGGGTCCCGCACCCCACGTGGGGCAGCAGGATGTGACCCGGGGCGCCCAGGCTGGAATCCCCATCGCACCGTGACACCCGCTGTCCGCCGGCTCATCCGTGGGGCTTCCTCTTTCGGCTCTCCAAAAAAACCCAAGTGCAATATCAACCCAAACCAAGGCACAAATGAGCGGTGAAGGAGTGCAAATGCCCCGGCAGGCGACGGGGTGAGAGGTTTTTGCAGGACACGGGTCCACGACTGCTGTTCCCGCACGGCATGGCTGGTCTTGCGCTGGGGTTCCCCCCACACCTTGCCGTGGGGGTGATGCTCGACCCTGCCATCCTCCTCGGCCTGATGGGGGGCACCAGGGTGCTCCTCGCTGGGTGCTTACACCCCATCGCAGCTGGCAGAAACGGCGGCGGTGCCGTGCTGGAGAGCTGATTTATCGTTGTTCTGGGCTCTAGCACGTTTTGCTGAGGTCCTTGGGCTTTTTTCCTAAGTTAGACCTCTGAAATCTGGTGATCCTAGGGGCCTCTTTTGACATTATAGCAACATTTTAAATGGATTTGTAGGGGAATACACAAGAGAGAGAAAAAGTCAGGCTACGGTAGCATGTGCTGAAGCCATCTGACTGCATGGAGAGAGCTTTTGTGGTGGCAGGTGCCGGAGAAGCCCCAGACTGAGCCAGTTGTGAGCTGTGGGCTGGTACCTGCGAACAACCCACCCGACGTGCCAGGGGAGCCCGCCCCGCATCCCTCCAGACAGAAAGTGCTTAGTGGCAAGGCTGGATGTGTCTGTCCTGCCAGGAGAAAGCTGTCGTGTTACGAATTTCTTCCCCAAACTGACGTGGGGTGCACAGCGTGTGTGGTACACGCAGAAAGGGAAGAGCTTTGGGGTGTCCCCCATCACTCGTGGCCAGTCAGAGGCTCTCCAGAGCTGCCCGGGCACCCCGAGACCTCTCTCTCGTGGCTGTGGGCTCAGCCTGGTCCTCAGCGGAGATGTTTGCCACCGTATGGTGGTTCTCTGAGGTCCCCATGGGCTCCGCTGGAGGTCCCAAGGGTCCCTGGTGCCCTCCCACCCCGAAGGGCGCATCCCCCTGCCCCTGTGTCACAGCAAAGCCGCTGCCAGCATTCGTTTCCCACCCTGAGCTACTCGTCTGGGATTCGACGGGCAGCGTTTATCCCTCGGGGAGGTCACCTTGCAAAGGGATGCTCCCCGGCATGGGCATGAGGTAGGCGTCTGTGCCATCTCAGGCCACACTGGACCGACCCGAGCAGCGGGTGAGGAGCCACTTCTACTTCTGCAAAGCTCCAGACACGGGCACGAGCCACAACGGGCAATGTTCACCCTCCCCGTCACAGGCTGAGGTCTGGGGTGGGGACCCATCGCTGCTGGGAGTTTCTAAAGAGAAGGAGTGCCTGACTCCTACAGACGGCTAGCGGCGAAAGTCTTGGAAATACATTGCTGATCGTGTAAGAAATTTACTAATGACGATTTCAGATCTAAAGCAGCCATTTCAGCGGTGGCGGGGGCCGTTCCCGGTCTCTGCCCGTCGGTGGGAGCGGCAGCAGCCAGCCCCGGTCCCATGCCACGGGCGCGGAGCTCAGCCGCACGCACGCGCTGCTGCTCCCCCCAAACCCACCCCCCAGACCCTACGCCGTCCGCAAACCAGGGCAACCCCCCCCTTCCCTCCCGCTGGGGCTGAGCCGCACCTTTAGAGTGGGAACCGCGGTGCCCGGCGGCAGAGGGTATGTTGAATTTGGGGTCCGGCGTGGCCCCCGGCAGCCCCCCCGGTGCGGCGTGGGAGGCAGGGAGGGAGGGAAGGAGGGGGCCGCCTGCCCGGGCGCCGCGCATGCTAATGTCTCGCTGGCTCCCTGGTGCCAGCAGTTGCAGCTCATCTGTTGGCAGTCGGCAATGTGCTGAGAAAATGTATCTATTGGATTAAAAAAAAAAAAGAAAAAAGGCTATAGGGTGACCAGATGTTCTGGGCACCAAACCAAAACAGTCTGAGGGAGGGGGAGTGAGATGTCTCTTCTAAAATCGCATTAAGTTCTGGGGTTGTCTTTTCTCCGCGCAAAGAGCTGGGTCCTTCAGGGTACGCTGAGTAGCCTGGAGGCTGCAGAAGGCATCTTTCTCAAAGCGGGGATGTTTATGCATCTCTCTCTCCATCTGACCCCTGGCAATAAGCTGTACCTACATTAAGTCTGCTTTTAGCACCGGGCATCCCAGGACGCCGGGTCGACCTCTCCTGAAGGGACAGGGACACTCATGACGGCCCTAAAAGCTGCGAGACCCATGCACGGCCGGACAGCAGCGATGCTGGCTGACGGTGTTATGGATACAATCGCTGAGAGTTTTAAAAGGGTGCTTGATACGGGTGGGGGGGCACTGAACTCACTGGGTCGGGGCCCAAGGCGATCAACACAGAGCTGTTTTGCCCAGTTTCCCTCCTGTCCCGGTTGAGGATGCCCTCGGGGAGCAGGAACATCTCCCTCAGTCACCAACTCCTCCCGTGCCTCTAGTTCCTGGGCATTTTGCTGTGTGTGACGAGAGCCAGGGCTGAGCTGGGCTTTGTCCTCGCGCAGGTCTTAACCTCGTTAGCTGATTGCTTAGATTTAACCTCTTACGTTATGGGCGTTATGTGGCTTTCGGGGAGTGCAGCCCAGCAGCTCCTGGAGACCGAAACCAGGAGGAGAGCAACTCTCCTGGGAGACCGGCCCTTTTCAAAGTGAGACGCTGGGATATTACAGGGAGAGGTGAGAAAACCGGCCGCCTGGGATGGTGTAGGCAAAAAATGGAAGTTTTCTTACACCGTCCTCTCCCTTGAGATGCCGCACGGAGGGCAGGCTGAGCGGCAGCGGGACAAATCCTCCCCGGTTTCCCCAAGTCGTTCCCAGCCCAGCTCTTACGCTTTGCGTCTCTCTCCTTGCTTCTCTCCCCTTCCCAAATCATCTGGAGCTTTGCTGCTTGCCCCCTTCTATTTCCACCCATTCTTCTCACACCATATGCATGGGTCGGTTTGCAAGAACGGAGCCTCGCGTGACTCCTGGGACAGCGGCATCCCCATAGCAGAAGAAAATGAATAGTTCCCCCTTAAGATGAATGCAAATCAGGGGGCCTGAAGAATAGTGGGAAATCAAGTAAAGTGAAGTCCTGGAAACTATTACCTCCTGCTGGTAGTTTAGGACTGTACAAGAGCCAAGTCCACAGACATCAAAGTATTTACAAATTAAAATAAAGTCAGCTCTCGTGGTGCTGTAGGAAATGGGATGGGCTGATGGAGACCCAATGTGGGTTTCTTCATAAAAGGGGAAAATTAATATGGGAAGGAATTTTATCACATGAAATTGCCGTATGCAGCCGACCGTAAATTTCAACGGTGGTTATAAAAGTGACCCTTTAAACCAGTATCAGCATTACAGTATCGTCGCTTTGCTGTCTTTCGTCTTCGTGTGCGCAGCTGAAGAGCTACTGCAGCGACATCAGCCCCGTGGGGCAGCTCGTGCCTCGGCACGGCGGCCAGCGCGGCCACAGAGCATCCCTCGTCTCACGCCGTGGCCGGGGTACGCACGCGAGCCGGGTACGTGTCCAGGGCAGGCGGGGTCCTGCGGAGGAGCCAGGTCTTTCTGATGACTGCAAAAGCAGCCCAAGTGACCAGACTGAGCCAGAAACCAGCTTTCGGGTGGCTAAAATTAGGCCAGATGAAATCCTCCTTTATTATTTTCTTGATTGCTATCAAACAAGCAACTTAAAAGTGAAAAGCTTAGAGACTATAAATAACTCGGCAGTTCAACTGGCAACTTTTTTCTTGTGAAAACAAAATCTATTTCTGTCACCTTCTCTTTTTCACAGCCTTTTGAAATTACATTTTTTTAAAATAAACTTTTTTGGGGAAAACGTGTTCTTAAAGCATTAACGTTAATTACATTACCCTTTCCCTGCTTTTGGTTATCTTCAACCTGAGTAGTGACTCGCAAGCTGATGGGACAGTGGAAGACAAGTGCAGGTCGGCTGGATGAAGCAGGCGCAGCTGGGGGCTGGAACTAGGGGATCTTTAAGGTCCCTTCCAGCCCGAACCGTTCTGTGGTTCCGTGATTCTCTATGAACGCGATGACTGGGAAGTGGGATTAAGTCCTTCATCCACCAGTTCACGCATCGAAAAGGAGCTCTTCTGAGCAATTCGCGACACGCGAGCGACTGCAGGCTGGGCTGGGAGGACATCCCCGTATTCCCCATTTCTGGACACTGCGATTTGAATGGCCAAAGGGAAGCTCATGCTTAAAGGTTTTCAAAAGCCAGTTTACCAACATCTTGAAATGTTGATACCCAAAATTCCTGAATCCCGCACGGCGCTAAGACACGAGTGATCGGAATAACGGAGAGAGAACCCTTGGTTACCAAAATGGATGAGCAATTGTTTTCTAAAACTTAACTTATGAGAGACGTGCCCCCTACCCCATGAGGAGATGGATATGTGTACACAAACATGCCTAGGCAAATGTTAAGATGCCCCCCAGTTCTTCCAGCACAAGTCCAAGACGAAATCCTCATCCGTGTCCCTTACACCAAACCGAGAGGGGAAAATCTGCTCACGCCGATGAGCATCCCCATCAGCTCTACAGAAAGACCACAGAAAAGATTACAAACCTCGACAGTGCTAGTTACTTATGGACATTATCCATAAAGCATGTAATCCTATCCAAACCTTCCGACAACAGTTTCACAGTACGCCAGAATTTTTTTAGGATATTTTCTATTTTCATCCCGTGATCCCATGTAATACATAGTCTTGGCATTTCTTATCACTTCCAACCATGCATTTCTCCATTTTTTTATGTTTGTTCCAAATTTCAGTGCTGTGCATCCTTTTTGCCTTAGACCAAACGCATATCACACATTCTCATCATTTTAATTAAACTAGGGCCAATCCAGGGCAAATGTTTGATTTTGACTCAAAAGGTGCATGCAAATCACAAATTCCATTTGATTCAAAATGGCAAAGGCTCCCTGCTACATCCTTGCTGTATACGGAATTAAGCAGTCTGCCAAATTCGTGGCTGCACATCACTTTAAAAAGTGTCTGGGTTTTTGAAATTAAAAAATGAATTCATACATTAAATGTAAGTTGTGCATGCATTGTTTTTACGCTCCACAGCGAACACTCCAGTATAAAACTCAGATCTTTTCACTTGAGGCAAGCGCCATTTAAATTTATCAACTCTCAACAAGCAAAGACTTCAGCCTGGATGCCGACTGAAATTTGCATTAAATGTCTACTGAAAGAAAATTTCCTCGCGTGTGAATGCTCTCAAAATGACTTCCTCTTGTTATGGCTTTCCGCGAGAAGCACTTCCAAGTGCAGCTGCAGAAATGGCACCCGTGGAAGGCATGAACCTGCACCTTGAGCTGGGAAAGCGCGGTCCTGCGGGGGTGCGACGGCTTCTGTCCCATTAAAATCTGCTATTTATATCTGGACAGAGCTGGAACCATTGGCAATGTACTTGTGAAATACCAAAGCTGTGTCTCAGGAACAGCCTGCTGGAGGAGGCACGGAGCTTGCAGTCCTGACTTCTTCCTTCTCGGCCTGGTTTGCTCACAGCGAGTACTGCGGACCGAGGGTCAAGTGCCAGCGCCGAACCAGGCCAACTTCAGCCTTCAACTTGGGCTGCAGCTGCCGCTGGTGAGGATACTCACTCCAAGGTCAGTCTTGGGTGTCAACTTCACTGTAAAACCCACCTTGGAGCTGCAAAACACTTCAGCTCAGTGTTTTTCCAACACGCCACGCATGGAGAAACTTCTCATCAGCTGGAAGGCGTGCATCCCCACATGGACGTCCTCCCAAAGTGATCGTTACCTCTTCAGGCGTGAGATGCCACAGAAGGAGGAGGTGCTTTTCGGCATGAGACTCCCGACATCCCCCTGAGACAAGACGCAGGAACGGTGTAGGCTCTGCTAGTGGTATCTGGAAACGCCCACAAGTCACTGCCTTTGCCATCTGCTGGAACATCGCCTCTCCGCCCTGGGAATGCAGATCTTCTTGCTCTGAGAGAGGTCATCGTTATCATGAAGTTGTTCCTTCTTCCTGTTTCCCATTACTGACAGGACGGGAGTTTTGAACCACTTCTGGTTTTTATCCGTGGAGAGTTCCTCGATGTGACTGTTTCTTCATGCCTGCCGGTTCAGCCAGGCAATCGCCTCGTCGTGGGAGCAGGCTGTGTCCTCTCCCGGCTTGGAGCTTGTCCAGGAGACAAGAGCACGTTGGCTGAGCTGGCTGGAGATCGCTGTGGCTGCATCACGTCGCCACGCGGTTTCTCATGCTCGCAAAGCAGCCTGTTGACTTCTGAGAGTGAGACGTAGCCGCTGAGCTGCAGGACCCGTAACGGTGCAAGCTCTGACTACGCTTAGGACTTCATGGTCCCTGAGCTCACGCCTGAACTCTGCAGGTGATTGCGGTTTTATCGTACTGGCTGAATGGGCGTCTCCATTCATCTTCCTCAAAGCCACAAAGCTTGCTGGCTTACCTGTTCCTCGGCTCTGATCGTCCCTGCTTTTCTGATTATCTCCACGAATGGCTTCCTTTCCTCAGAGCCCCTCAGTAAGTTTTGCAATTTTGTACTTTCAAGTATGTTTGGGTGAGTTTCCGTAACACCTTTGTGAAGGAATGGCAATTCTTGAACCTGCTGCTCTTGCGGCAACCGTGGCAATTGTCCCCACTTCACGGCTGTGATCCGGTCGGATGCCCAGTTGCTCACCCAGGCAGAACACCTCCTGGCCGCTGACTAAGAGCACAGCCTTTCTCATGTCCATCCTGCTGGCTCACGTGGCTCTCAAAAGCAGCCTGAGCTCTTGTAGGCATCGCTTATGTGAGCAAATACATTGCTGCTCACCGCTTGCCGTCTCCCGCTACGAAACCGTGAATGGAAGCTGTGGAGCAGTCCGGGTTCTGGAGCATTAACTCTCCAGTCCTGACACCTGGGTACAAACAGTCGTACCTCCTTCAGCCTTTCTGTGCCATACCTCCCACTGCCGTCGGCCGTGAAGCTGCCAGTGAAGGTGACCCCAGGGTCCGCGCTCCGGTCCAGGACCTCCATGCTATTCAGCCCTGGATTCCAGGATACCCTGTTATTGGGAATGATGAAAAACAATTTGTTTATTAAAAGCATTTTTTTATATTTTTTATTTCTTCTGCCACTGGAATGCAGAACCTTACTGCTCTGACAGTGAGCTATCCAATTTCCGGGCAGTTTAATTCTAAAGGCTAGCTGAAACCCATTTCTCTTTCCGTAAGACGTTAACTTTTTGTTTAGGGTGTCCCTCTTCCTCCCCAGCATTCACCTCTGGTACGTTGCTAGGGACAAACCGCATCCTTCTGTCTTAGTTCCGTTAGAAGAAACGCGCCAAGCGCTGGCAGCCTCCACGTGCGGAGGTTCTCCCAGCGCCTCGCTCACCCTCACGGCCTCTCCCCACCTCTCCCATCTGCATTCCTCCCAGCTGGCCGGAGTCCCTCCAGCTACAGCTACATCCTTTATCTCCTGAGGAGGAATTTTTGACGGCCTCTCTCATAGTCCGGGGGGATTTTTTTTTCCATAAATCCCCACAGCATAGGCTGTCCCCCCTAAGCGGCGGTCGGAGAGAGAGGGAAGCGGGTGGCACGCAGGTGTTCACGCGTCGTTCTGCAGGATGCTCTCAGCACCCCGGGGATTTCTCGGCGGCGAAAAGCAAAGAACAAACACTCGGCGTTTTCAGCGGTTCTGATTCCATTTCCTCCCTCGCTGGCGGCTGCACCGTGTGACATCTTATCGCTAGATGCCGCGGAGCCTCACTTCCCCGTGCGGGCAGTGCCACCACCGTCACATTTATTGACTGCTGGCACGGGTAATGCTTGTGAAGCCTCTTAGCCTGTAGGTCCCCGCCTACAGGGCCACGGTCAGACTTGCGAAGGACACAGATAGCAAGTACAGCACAAGGCCTGGGCTCACACATCCAAGAGAACCATCAACGAACCCAGTATTTGCTTGTTTCCTCGCTGGGAAACCCGCAGGATCGAGCACTGCATCTCTTGCACAAGAGAGTTCGGGGTTTTGTGGCTCCGACCTGGATCTGACCGGAACAGAGCTGCGCATCTGCTCTCTCCAGTCTCAACGAGTCTTTTTGGACTGAGGATTCATGGGGGTGAGACAGTTTAGTGTCTGTCTAAGTACCCAGCCCATCCAGCCCCACGCCGCTGGGAGAGGAACGAACGGCAGCCGAGGAGACGGTCCCTCAGGAGAAGGCGGGTGGGCTCAGGGCTCTGGGCACAGGTCCCACGCCCTGCTGGGTGCTGGTGCTTCGGCCTGCGGGGGTAAATTCCCAGAAAGCAAAGAAATCCCCCGGAAAAGTGATCAGGAGGGCACTCGCACTGGTACCGACCGCTGGCACAGGCCTCTCTCCGGTGGGTTTTCAGGTCCTCAGCGCTGTCATTTTCCTTTCCCGCACATTTTCCTCAGTATCTAAATGTTTTTTCAGAGAAACTGTATTTGAGTTATTTATTGACAGTGTATTTTTCACATGAAAAAATCTACAGGGTTGTAATTTGGATGTAATGTTCCCCAAAAGCCATTCAGGCAAAATTTCCTTTTAACTGTGGCTAATTACATATACTCGGTTGCTCAATACCAAAAATAAGAGCATCCAATGTAATGTTTATTATTTCTCTCACAAAGGGGAAAAATCATAAATTCTTTCTAATGGGATCTTTAATAATAAAAAAGAACATAATCATTACTATCAAAAGATGTATGGCTTCCATGGGGTTTATTTACCAGCATTTTGTCTGATTACATCTCTGTTACACTCACAGCATTAATTATTGGAGACTAATTAGGCAAAAATTGCAATGTAAACCCTAATGAAAACCGGTCTCACAGAACCCTAACCCTCCTTGCCGCATCCTTTCAGCTAGGAAAACTTTTTTGCTTGCAGATAGGAGCAGCTCGCGCTTGTTCCTTGGTTGGTCACTCCGAGCCCCGTCCCAGCGCCCGGGAGCGTCACGCGTCACGTTCACGGCCCCGGTCGCGCGGTTGGATTCGTTAAGGCGAAGCAGGAAAGTTACTTTCCGGCTTCGCAAGTAGCTGTGCGCGGCTCTCCTCTCTCTGTTTGTGAATTCCCGTAAATGCTTTGATTCCCTTCGGCTGGCCCCGGCTCTTCCCGACCAGCCCCCCGCGCGGCAGGTAGCCCGCCTGCAACGTGACCTCCCTTCCAGCTGGGCTGGAAATGCTTACGGCCTCCTCGCTCCGCCAGCCGATGTGCTTGCTCAGCTAAACAAGGTCACAAATTTCTTCCTCCCCCAGGGGCAACTGTCCTGGGATACAACCTTTCGCAGGATAGCTGAAATACAGTGAATTTCTGCTCGCTTGCACAGGTTTGGTTTTTTTTTTTCTTTTTCTTTTCGAAGTACAGAAGCATGAAGGAGAGATTAGCCACCTCCACGCTGAACTTCAACTCAATATGCTCTGCTAACGCCGCCGCTCTGTCGTGGGGATAAAATAAAAAGGGAAAAATCCCAGGCAACTGTGTTGCTTCTTTTTTGGATAATAGATCCATTTAATTAATTTGCAATGTCTCTAATTTTAGCTTGGCAGTGATACGAGCCTACATCTCAAAGGATCTCAAGGCTTCTTGCAAACCCTGCGGAGATGACTGCAGACAAGGCAAGAGCGTAGACAGCCGCTGAACAGAAAAGTTCTTCGGTCTGCAGCAGCGTCCCTTCCTCCCTTGAGCTAGACGGGGGGGGACAACGTCCCCCTGAGCAGCACCTTTTCCTCGCACAGCCGAGGAACGCTGGGGCCCAGAACGGGAGGTGTTCCCTGGCGGCGGTGGGTTGGCCAGTGCAGACGCGACCTGTGTTTGGTGGGCACTGGGAGGGAGGAGCCCAGCACCTTCCCCTCCGCAGCAGCCTCGGGCGTGTTGGAGGAGCTTTTGCGGGTCTTGCTTCACCCATCTCTTCCCCAGACCAAACAAGCCCAACTCTTTCAATCTCTCAGGTCATTTTTTTCGGCCTCGGATGGTTCCTGCTGCCCTCCCTGGCCTGTCTCCAGCTGGTCCCGGCTTCCCCCGGCGGCCGTGCCTGGAGCAGAGACAGCTCTCCAGCCGAGACCCTCCCACCGCTGCCTGGAGCGGAGGATTACTTCATGTGTCTTACACATGACACCCCTGTTTATACGTCCTGGTACGATGTTTGCTTTTTTTGCAACAGGATGACATTGTGTACTCGGCCCAGACACAACCCAGATTGCTTTCCTTGGAAAGAGTCCCTTGTATAATGTTTTCCTAAATAAAAATAATCATTACGTGAAGCTGTGTCCTTTCTAGTTTCCCAGTGAGGCACATCTGAAGTTTTCTTTTTCTTTTTTTTTTTCCCAGCGCTTAACATTTTTCCCCATCATCCGCAATCATTAATATTGCACAGAGACGATCTTCGCACAGCACACTTTGGATGCCTCCCCACCAGAGCGATGGCCTTCTTTTCGTATTTATTTCACTGGGCTTTTCGTATCAATTCCATCTCATCTGGCTAAAAATAAATGTGGAAACTGGGATTTCTGTGCCTATCTCAGGCTGACGCAGCTGCCAAGCAGATGTAGCTGTTTTCAGTTTGCCTGTTTGTAAAATGGGTGCAGCTAGATCTGTCTACAGCGTAATTATTAGCACAAATGACAGCCCGTGCTGTAAAGGATGCGGCACCTCTGGCTCCTCAGGCATTGTCACGCGCTGCTCCTTCAGGCACAGGCTCCTATCTTTGCAGGTTGAAGGCCAAAAACACTGAAGTTATTTTTTACAGGAAATAACTTACAGGAGTGTAAAGAACGTCCCCCTTTTACCTTTGCTAGAGATCCAGCCTTGTATGTTGCTTATTTTCCCCCATTTTTCAGGAAGTCACATTCATTAGCATCTCAATTTACTTATTCTTTGGACAATGCTAACGCATTTTGAAAGGCTTGCTGTGTTTCCATGCTTTAGACAGAAAGAAATTATTCTATATCAAAAGAAATCCTTGTGGCAGGCAAGAATGCCATTTCAGTGCTAATAAATCTTTTCGATGCTTTTTTTAAGTTCAAGTCCATTTTAATCAATATAGCTTGGCTTGGAAATGGACATTTCACCAGCGGCGGGTGATGCCGATGACCCGCTGGCCGCGGTTGCGTTTAACTGCCCAAGTTGAGATCCCGAGCTCCCCTCTCTCGCCCCGGTGTGCGGTCTGCAGTATTTCAGACAGCAGAGGCAACGGGCGGCGTTTTCTTTACACACACAATACAAAATACTCCATGGCAAAACCGGGTTTTGTGCCCCGACCCAGGAGAGAGGTGGACCTGGGCCAACTTTGGTTGTAGACATGGTTGAAGCACATTAGAGTCACCAAGGAACCTGCTTAATCCCTTCGGCAACCAGGATAGGAAGCATTTCACCTCGTTTTTGGTATCTACAGATGCGGTAGGCTTCTAAGCTTGATTTCTAATCAGTGTAGAAGAAGTGAGTACTTCTGAGGCACGTTTTATCTGCCATGGTTTGATGTCTACTTCAGGATGAGATGAACAGGGATGCTGTAGGCTGCTAAATCCCATCCCTAAAGTCTGCCGGCAGCTCAGGTTTTAGCAGAAAAGTTCTCGAAGTTCATAAAAGTGGGGTTTTTTTTCCGTGCGTGTGCAAAGGCCTAAACACCTTTTTGGTTTTTGCTGTGTTTTTGTCATACGGGTACTGAGGAAAGCTGCAACCTCCCCAGCTCAGTCAAGCCCTGGTTGACATGAGATCCCAACTAGCGTCTGTGTCCTCGAAATCCTCGGCAGAAGACGGAATAAGGACAGCACCAACAGTAATAATAACAGCAGCTCTACGTTGTAGATGGTAGGGACTGAGGGCTGCTGATAATTACTGCATGGCTTTATTGGTAGTTAATTAAAAATAGATCCCAAGATGTCATGTAACCATTATCTTTGTTCGAAACCACGACTGAGGTCTATTGGACTCTCTGTACCTCTGGTCACACCGGCACACGGTTTATTCTCCCGTAGCACCGCTCTGTCCCCGTAGGCCAATTCGGCAGAGGCACCACCTTACGGAAGGAGCACACGATGAAGCCACATGTCTTTGCCGCGTTCGAGGCGAGTCATCACTTCTGCTGTTTATTTCTGATCTTCCCCATGGATTTCCTGGGAGGGTTTTGCCCTGTGAATTATATTTTGAACCTTTTAATTTATGCAGAGAAGATGATTCTGTGAAAGATAATATTGTGCAATTATCTACAGTTATTACTATAATAGTGAAATGGTGATCTTAATAATTATACTACTAAAGCTAGCATTTCATTAGAGGAGGGCAACTCTGCTCTAACGACGCACTTTGATACACTGTTTCTGTGATTTGTTAATTGCACTCTCGGAATCAAGTACTGATTCAGTGACCATAAACTCCGCTTCCTATAGCATCATTAGATCATAAACTCCCTAATAGCAGAAAGTTTTAATTACGGAGCACATTCTCTTCACCATAAATATTCCTCAGTGTGACTTGCAGCATGCAAACACCAGGAGTCCGGGGGGGGGGCTGGCGGGGGCCAGGGTGTGCGTTCAGACGGGAGCAGCCCCATCTCCCCATCGGATCCGGCAGCTCCGGTGCATCAAAACTGCCGGTCCCTGCCTGGCATGGGGGGGTCTACTCCCCTCCACCTCCCGAGGAACCGGCCAGGGCACCCAAGTCCTCCTCCAGCCGCGTCCTTGGGTTTCCCTCGGGCAGAATGGGAGAGGTTTTGGGGATGAGCTCCTGCCCTGCCCGGAGCCTGGGGGCTGGCACTGCCCTGTGGCCCCCAGCCCAGCCAGCCAGCGAGCCGGCAGGCACTGGGGGCTGTTTTAGTATGTGTGCAGGTAGAGCAGTATGGAGAGCGAGCTCTCTGGGGGTTCTCACACCTGCTTTCTATGTGTGGGAATTCACCAAAAAAAAAAAAAAAAAATTTAAAAAAGTTTGAAAATTGTGTTTTTGTCCTCAGGGAACCCGAGGTTTCTCGGGAGGTTCTGTGGGCAAACTGATGGAAATGGACGCTAACACCACCGACAGGAGCGGTCCTGCTGAGGGGTGGTGACGGGGCAGGGGCAGGCTGGTGCCGGCTGCCCCCCGGGTGCCCGCCCGGGACCGGTCAGCCCCCGCGGGAAAACGCCGGTCACTGCTTCACCCGGAGCGACGCCGGGATCTCCCGATGGCACTCCTTTTCCACAATCCACCTGCTGCCCTGTGTCGATAGTCCCCAGGTTTCCTTCTCTTCCCTTCTCCTTGTGGAATTAATTAAATGAAAAAAAGGGAAGGAAAAGGCATTCTCTGCCGGCTGGCGCGAGTTGCTTTCCTCTTTTCAGCTCTGAAAAGGCTGTTTACAGGGTTGTGTTTTAAAAAATATTTGGGAACGGTAATTAAGCAGAGAATGGGATAAACAGAAGTACAGCAGAAGTTTTACTCAAGCCATCCATTCACTGGAGCTCCTTGTTCCCCCTTGGTGAGTTACATCATCATCTCCACTGCATTTTTCATCATTACCTAAGAAGATTAACGGCTTTTGGATACCAGCGTGATTTTAAAAGTCCGGTCTCTCCTTAGTGTGTATTCATATTGTGTAATTCCCTATTAAGTTGCACTCTGGCTTCCAGGGGAGAAGAGAGCTCTTGTAGGAGTGGGAGCCCGCGTGAGATTTACTGCCAGATAGCCTTGTCAGCTGTGTGGCGGAACTCCTGCTGAACCTAATGGGATTTGCATACCAGCAATCGCTAAAATAACCTGGCCCCCAAAGCTGTTAAGATCATACATATTAAGCCTACATAAAATAATAAGGAATGAAGATAGATTACGGGGCGGATGGGATAAAATCCTTGCTTTCGGAGGAGTGACCCTGCCCAGCCGCAGCTGGGGATGTGCTCCAGCCCGTCTCTCACCGTGCTGGGTGCGGGGGCTCTGCCAGACCCCCCCGACACGGTGGGACCACTGGATGGATGGAGCTGCAGCCGGGATGGCACCCACCGGAGCAGGCGCTGATCCGGCTCCTCTCCGTCAAGCCCTGGGATGGTTACCGGCAGCAGGCGACTTTGTGGGTCTGTTAACCAATTAACATGGAAAAGTTGTTCCAAAAGATACTTCAAGTGTGAACAAGATGTAGTTTTTCC
Source organism: Larus michahellis (assembly GCF_964199755.1). Classification (NCBI taxonomy): domain Eukaryota; kingdom Metazoa; phylum Chordata; class Aves; order Charadriiformes; family Laridae; genus Larus; species Larus michahellis. The sequence goes on from NC_133930.1 coordinate 945,449, forward strand.
TACGCAGGAGGTGAGAAGTGCTGTGATCCTCGCTGCATTCATCCCAGGGCAGCTCCCGTCACTGCAGCCGTGTCCCTGGGGTCACCGGCATCCAGGAGACCTTCCGGCATGTTTCCTGGAATGTGCCCTGGTATTACTAAAAAACCCCTTTTGTTTGGAGAGTTTTTATTTTATCGTGGCATAAAACTTCTGTAAATCCACATAGGACTGAAACTGAATGGTCCTTGGGACTGGTACCCCAGTGCCTGCATCACCCCGTGCCGCCAGCCCCCTGCGACCACGAGCTCCCGCCAGCTGCGGCGGCAGCGGGGGATCTCCTCCCTGGGAGGGGCAAAGCCCTGTGGCCGCTGGGCAACCGCCGTTCTTACAACTAGTAATTGTGCCCTTGAGTTTTAGAGCTGAGTTCCCTCCGGCTGCAGAGGAAACCCCGCCTGCAAGTCTATTCCCCAATTCCTTAAACTCTGGTTTAGAAAGATTGTCCCAGCCTTGCGTATTCCCGAGACAAAAAAAATTGCACATATCAGGGTTTTGAAAACTCCTGGAGCACGCGAGAGAAATAAATAGACCCACAGAATGTTTCTACAGAATCATCATGTATTTTTAACTCATAGCCAGGCAATAAAGCACAAACCAAACCTATTGTGTGGCTGATGCATTTGCGTCTCTCAGAGAAAGAAGAAAACCTGGGCTATGGAAGGGCAGAGAGAGAGCCTTCAGAGGACAGTGCTGTTTAAAAGCAGCTCAGCAAGGAGACTAAATCTTTACCTGCTGCTTTCGTATTCCTTGGTGCTCTCTAACTAACCGGTATGTGTGTGTTACGGACGTCACACGCATTCTATACACAGACATCTATATTATGTAGGGGGGGGGTGTATACACAGAGGGAGGGGATCTGCTCTGGTTAAGGTGATTGTTTTAACACTGCCATCCCGCACGCCTAGCTGATACGCGCATTTTGAGATGAATGTTGATATTATTGGTTTCCTCTCAGGATCTTTGAGCCTTTTACTTTTGATAACAAAATGTAGACCAATCCACAAGGAATTATTTGAGTGATTTTCCTAAGACCATCCTGTCCTTTCTCTGGTAAGATATAAATGAGGATTTATGTGTACCGTCAGCAACGTATAATCCCCCTTCTCTAACCTGTCTGGCAACTTCTATCAGCGCGTGCTGCGAACGGGGAGAAGTGTGTGGAGTCAGCAGTAACTGTGAATGTGAAATATGTAAAAATAAATCAATAAAAAGGAAAGGAGAGAGGTTTAAAACTTGATGATGTGGCTCCAGAAGAATAGTCCTCAACTAGGGGAACCTGCCACCCTGTCTTTCCCATGCACGCTGAGGATGGAGGAAATAGCTATGCAATCCATCGGCCGTGGTAGCCCCGTGCCCAGGATGGTTTCATAGACTCACAGAATGGTTTGGATTGGAAGGGACCTTTAAAGCCCCCCCAGTGCCACCCCCTGCCCTGGGCAGGGACACCTCCCACCAGCCCAGGTTGCTCCAAGCCCCGTCCAACCTGGCCTTGAACCCCTCCAGGGATGGGGCAGCCACAGCTTCTCTGGGCAACCTGGGCCAGGGGCTCACCCCCCTCACAGCAAAGAATTCCTTCCCAATATCTCATCTCAATCTCCCCTCTTCCAGTTTAAAACCATTCCCCCTCGTCCCAAGGCTCCCCTCCCTGCTCCAGAGTCCCTCCCCAGCTTTCCTGGAGCCCCTTGAGGGACTGGAAGGGGCTGGAAGGTCTCCGCGGAGCCTTCTCTTCTCCAGGCTGAACCCCCCCAGCTCTCTCAGCCTGTCCTCCCAGCAGAGGGGCTCCAGCCCTCCCAGCATCTCCGGGGCCTCCTCTGGCCCCGCTCCAACAGCTCCGTGTCCTTCTGCTGTTGGTGGCCCCAGAGCGGAGCAGAGGGGTTTGCTGGTGGGGAAGCCAATCACTGTGGAAGGACTTGCTTTTGTGTCCTTCGCCTCTGGAGCAGGCTGCCCATCGGCAGTGGTCTCTGGCTGGAGCCCAGCACCCGGGGGATGCTCAGGGTGCCCTGAGCCGGAGCTGCATGGGGGGACCAGGGCTCAGCTCGGCTCTGTGGGGAGCAGCCCCAGGTGCCGCGGGGCCACCGCCTGCCCACCCGGCTGCCAATGGGTGCTGGGGGCCCCTCGGCGCTGCGCTAGGTATATTGCTGTTGCACACACAGGCAGATTGTCCACCAGATGGTACAGCCTACTCTTGGAGAAATATTTGAAAGGGCAACAAAATACAGCAGAAGCCATTTGACAGTCCACATGGTTGGTGCAAAATTAGCCAAAATGACTCCCCTGGAAGCACAGCCAGTGCCGAGAAAAGCTGGAGACGCAGCTGAGGGACGGCACCCAAACCTGCAGAGATCCCCTACGAGGCTTGTGCTCTTCTCTCATCCCTGGCCCTCTTTCCTGCCCAGCACTGCCCTTCTGCCTTGGCGGTTTGGGATGCCTGTAAGTGAAAGCAGTGGTGAGACTCACTCCCGAGTTGCACCGATCCCATCTGGACCACGCAAGCCTACCGGGTACCGAACCCCCCCAGACTTTTTCTCCAGTCGGCAGAGCTGGAAGAGGGAAAGGGAACTGCAGCCGTGAAGGGATTCCTCCCCGGCGCTCTGCTCCCTCCCGTCCTCCAAAAGCAATTTACTCATCACGCCATAGATGTAAGAGGAGCCCCTTCCTTTCCCAACGCGCCTGCGTTTCCTCACCCTCCCCGGCCCCCCGTGCTGAGTCTGGAGCTCTCTTACCCACCGCTCGGCATATGGCACGGCCCTGGGAAACTGGTTGGGGTGAGAGACTGGGATTTCTGCGAGCGGAAAGCTGGCAGCCCTTGCTGGGACCTGAATAGCTGATGCTGTTCAAACCCTGCCTGTTCCCACGTTTGCCCGCCGAGCTGCAGCAAAAGAGGGTGCACGGGGCTGGCTGAGGGGGTCTGGGGAGGGTCGAGAACCCATGCTGTGGCGGGCGAAGAGAAGCCCGCTGCTCGGGCAAAGCCTCCCCCGGCCTCCCGCCGTTCCTCCGGACCAAGGAGGAGTGAAGGGGGCTGTAGCCCATCCTGGTGGCGATACCGCGGTCCCTCCTCAGCCCCTGCCTTGGTGGGGCCCGCGGCAAACCCCGCGTCTGTAGGAGCGAGGAGACAGCAGGGAGGACGCGTGGCCACCTCCGTGGCGTGGGCACAGCGAGGCAGCCCAGGGCTGGCACAGGGGTGGCCTCAGACAACAGAAAGGCCAAGGAAGCAGCTACTGATTGTGCTAATTGGAGCCCGGCAAGAGTTACTGCGCTGCCACTGATTTAAGCAATTAAAGGCCCAGTCTCTGCTGCTCAAAAGCTGACATCTTCAGGTGGCTCGTAACAAAAATTAATGCCGCTGCTAACTGTGCCACCTAGTCATGCTGTAAAGTAAATTAATTACTGCAACAGAACTAATAATAACGGTTCGGGCAGAATAGGAGCAGTATTACGGTTTACCATCAGAGACTGTGCTGAGACTTTTGCCTCTCTGCTGCCCATGAGTGCAACCCGGCAATTGCTGACTGTAACATTTCTATTGTATAGTTTATGCTAAATATGCATATCTTAATTGCATTAGTCAAAATAATTAGCTAATATATTTTTGCATAATGACGAGGTAAGCAAATATCACCATAGCTCAGTGCTTCTTGCATGAGTAAATTTGGAAAATTAATAGACTCCCAATTTCCTAATTATCTGTCTTTTATTCCAAACTCAAACAATGAAATGCTATTGCACACTCCTGGGCATCTTGTAATTTAGTTTGCACCTTGAAAATCTTAAAGCACCTGTTCTTCTTTTTCTTTTTTCCCCCTCTTTGAAAAGGAAATGTGAAAAATCCTTCCTCCTCTCCACTGTCTTAGGGAGTGAGGCTGCGGCACGCAAAGCGGAGCATCACAGAGCTCCTGAGCTTCCCAGTTTCCAGGCAGAGCTGGGGGTAGGAATTGGAATAAAAGCATCTTAGACCTAAAAAAATATGTTGAATTGGAAAAATATTAAAAGTTAATCCTTTACATGGGGAAAATGGGCAGTAACATTTATTAGGCATTTAATACCTCTGGAGGTGGATTGTTTCTGTATGTGTGTTTTCAGAAGTGCTAGTCCAGAATGTTCCCAAATCACTAAAATACCAAATCCTGAGATTGCGCTAAACAAAGGGTCCTTTGTCAATAAGTATTTCTGTACGTCTCTCATTTGCCAGTTTTCGTTTGTCTTCTGATGATGCAGGATCCGACTGCTCCTCTCCTTTCCCCGGTAAGAAGACAGCAGTGGCGATGATGGCTGCGCGGCCGCACGCCCCGGGGACACCCACCGGGCTGGGGGACAATTTGAGTGGTGATGGAGAGAGCTCTGCGCTGATGACCCTTGTCTTCCCCAGGCCCTCCCCGGCCAGCCCCTGTGCCGATGTGGCTGAGCTGTGGTTTCCAGCGCCAGCAAAAGCCAGATTTGCTCTTTCCGAGATCCCTGCAGAGTCGCAGAATGCCATTCCGGTACTCACGCCCACCGCGCCAGCTGCAGCGGCTCACAAACGGTACCAACTTCTGTATTAACATGCAAATTGCAGCAATATGGAACGGGTCTGTATGTAAAGCTTGTAAATTAATAAACACGGGTCGTTAAAAGAAAAAGCCTGCTGGAATGGCTAAGCATTCCCTCTCTTTAACCTGTAGACGGCATGTAAGTGGAGAACTGGGAGCGTCTCCGAGTACAAATGAAGAGCACACATCTGCAGACCTGATTTTCCTGGAACTTTTTCATCCCTTGGTCTGGAAGCTGGGGGCTGCAGACACAAAGAAGGCATGCTCTGCTCTCAGCGGGGACTCCTCCGCAGCCACGAGAGCTGCACAAACTCAAAAGGCAGCTTATTCCTTCCCTCCCCAGAAAGAAAGAGATTGTTTTTTCACGATTTTTTTAGCATCAGATTTTTTTTTCCCGCTAAAGCGTTTGGTCTTTGCCCAGGTCCCTGGGGCCAGTTTGTGCACCTTCCCACCCTGCCTCTGCAGCTCCACCACCGTCCTTGGGGCTGCACCGTGCCCTGCGCCGGGCATTCGTTGAGTTATCGAATACAAGATTGAGTTTTCCTTACACTGCCCCTCTTTGTGCTCGTCTGTGGACTGCGTTTGCCTGGGTGTTAGACAGTGAAATCCAGGTAGGAATGGAAATGGCAAAGGAAAGACAGAGGGGCTGAGATCCCCACGGTGCCATCAACGTGCCACCCACCAGGCTGCTCACAGGAGGTTCCAGGTCCCGGACAGACTCATGAGAGGGCAAGGACATCTGCAGAAGTCATTGGTGGGGACAGAGAGTTCAGGGATATGGTGCCAAAACGCCTGCGGCTGTGTAGAATTGGCCACGTCTGGTTCAAGGTGATACAATGGGGTCTAGTTAAGGCTCCGAGGGGCAGAAGGGGCGTTTCCGTGCTGTCACGGTCAGTGCTGGGCACACGGGGGCCAGGAGCTGCTGCCCCTGCACCACCTTGGGCTTCTGGTGTCCATTAGCAGCGCAGTTCACAGAATCACAGCATGGTCTGGGTTGGAAGGGACGTTAAAGGCCACCCAGTGCCACCCCCTGCCCTGGGCAGGGACACCTCCCACCAGCCCAGGTTGCTCCGAGCCCCGGCCAACCTGGCCTTGAACCCCTCCAGGGATGGGGCAGCCACAGCTTCTCTGGGCAACCTGGGCCAGGGGCTCACCGCCCTCACAGCACAGAATTCCTTCCTCAGATCCCATCTCAATCTCCCCTCGTCCAGTTTGAGGCCGTTACGCCGTGTCCTGTCATTACACTCCCCGATCCAGGGTCCCTCCCCATCCTTCCAGTAGGCCCCTGTAGGGACTGGAAGGGGCCTACAGGAAGTGGTGCTGCGGGACCGGAAGTGGTGCTGCGGGACCGGAAGTAGGGCCCTACAGTTCCTCCTGGCTGTTTCCATCTCTAGGCACCAGCACGGGCCATCCCCGTCCTTTCTCTCTGGAGAATGGTTTTATTGTGAAATATCAGATTTGGAAAGTTTGACAGGAGTCACGACCGCCCATTTGAGCAGGATTACGCTTGCACGCTGCTAGCACTGCATGCTGTATTCTTACCAATTGCTTTAATCAAATCACTGGGGGCCTTGTTGCCCACATCTTCATACACGGTAGTTTTTGGAATGCTCTGAGAATAGTAATATCGTGAAACTTCCTTTAAAAATGAAAAAACGTTCATCTAAAGGGGAGGGGTGTGTTGAGCCACTTTTGTTTGTCTTCAGGTTCAAAGAACCCAAGGCCTTTTCCAAAAAAGCCGAATCATGAATGCGGGAGGGAGAACAGTAACTCTGGTAGCACGAACGCCTCTCCGACCTGTCCTTTCATGCGGCGCTTAGTGATGGCGTGGCTTGGAAAGGAAAATCCGGGGAAACCCTGGAAGCAGCGTCACCTGTGCAGAGGGAAAAGGCATTCCCGTACTTAAAATCCCCATGGCTGAAGGAGGTGTGGCTGGTGGGCACCAGCACTGCGAGGGGATGCTGGAGGATGGGTCCCACCGAGTGAGCCGGCACCTGGGGGTCTGGGTTGTCCCGTCGGGGGCTGCTCCGAGCATCGGGAAATGTCCCTACATTTTCAGAAGCACGGTCGCATCCAGGCAATTTGAGCAAAATTGCTGGAAAAGTGGAGCAGGAATCCCTTACACTTCTACAAGGGGCTGGTGGCCCCTGGCCGGGATGACCCGCAAATGTATTTTCCACGGTGGCATTAGGAAGCTGGTGCCATTCTTATCGTTTTATGCAAATGTTATAATTTCCTCGCTGCACACACAGAGGCAGATCATGGCGGGTTTAACCTGTGTTTAGTATATCACTGTCAGTAACTGTCTCGTGAAACTTCTGCAATATAAATGAACCAGCTGGTATTAGAAAAAGTGTGAAGATCTTTTTTTTTCTCTCTCGGGTGGGGGAAGGGACGGGGAGTGGGTGTGTTGCAAGGTTTGTCACATAAAGCTGAGAGATTTGCTGGTTGCGAATATGGTTTCAGTAGAGTTCGGGCTATTATTATTATTATTTTTTTGCTTTACCATGTTTCAGGAAATCTGCTGATTTCGTTGCACCTATTTGGTTGGCAGCTGTTGTTAAGCCTTGCGGCACATTTGCCTTTCCTAAAGCCTTCGCTGCTGGGAATCCCGGCGGGGAGCAGGACCCAGAGCACCCAGCCTGGCCCCTTCACCCCTCCCGGAGCCCCACAGCCCCCTCCCCATGCTCAGGGTGTGCGGTGGAGCCTGGGGAGAGCAGAGAAGGCTTTTGGGGCAGCATGGACCCGGGTGGGACGTTCTCCATCTCCCCCTTGTCATCACACACCTCTAGCGTGGAGACAACCCTCTGCACCGCTGGCTTTGTGCCCCACAGCAGGAGATCAGAGCTCCGTGCCCAGCCCCCTGGCCCCCACGTGTCCTCATGAGGAGACAAGTTAAGAGACCCTCAGTATAAACTTGTCCATGTGTCTTTATAACGTCACTTTTGGTTCATTTCCCAATCTGGGAAAACGTTGAACATCCACACGGGTTTGCTCATGGGATCAAAACAATTTGAGCGGAATTTTTCTAACACCGTTGTGGATCTCGCCTCCCGTGATGGATGGGATCCCTGCGCTGCTCTGGCTGCCTCGTCCCAAGTAGCCGGGGAGATGCAGAGCAGGGGAGAGAGCCGGTGCCGCGGGAACCAGCCCTGCAGGGACGTGGGGAGCACCGTCCCCGCTCACCACCCCTGCAGCCCCGGTCGTCACCCCCGGCTGTGTCTGTGGCCCACCCCAGCTGTGCCCTTGCTTTGACACTGCTGATTGCAAAAGGAACTGTGGCCTCTCTCCATGGTTCACATCCACTCTTCCGTCTCGGTGAGATATTGATAGAGGAGATATTGAATCCTCTTAAAGACAACAGACATTTGCTTAATTTTCAGTTGACATGATCAGCAGAAAAATTAAAAGCCTGAGGAATAGCTCTGCAACTGCAATGGTGCCTTTGTGTGAGGGTTGACTACAGCAGGTCATCGTCACTCCTTGATGTTACGCGCTCCTTTGAGATGCTCGTGCCATCTTCTCCTTCCCTCACTTGGACTTCTCGGAAGTTTTCCCGGGGGGGAGCATCTGCTGGGGGAGATCGAATGTGACATTTGCAGCCTTTTGTTTGTGGTCTCGGCCAGATTGGAAGCCATCAAAAGTCATTTCCATCTGACGCTCGTCCTCCAGCCTGCCGGGAGCGAGCCAGGGGTCGCGCAGGAGCCGCTGCGTGCAGACGAGTCGAGCTGCAGACTCTGCCCGTCAGCCCGGGAGGGCAGAGGAGAAGCAGCAAATGCCATCTCACACCTCGACCTGGTCCTTGGGAGGGCAGGGCTGACTTAGGGCATCCCCTGGCAGTGGGGATGGAGGGGTTAGAGCTTTGTCCTGGGAACAGTGACGTTACGTAGGTCACAAGGGACAGTTGGAGATCCCTGGTCCAGGTCCTGCTCCAAGGCAGACTAATGCCAACACCATAGCGGGTCACTCTGGTTGGATGGGGTGGCTTTGTTGGGTGCTCGGGGGGACATTGCCACGCTCCCGGCATCCCACCGCCCCTCGGCACGAGGTTGTGGCAGCGCAGGGTGCTGAGCGGCGTCCCCGTGCTCTACCCACAAGCGGCAGGACCCGAGGGGTTTGGCTGCCACCGCATTTGCCAGGACGGTGCCGGCAAAATGGGTTTGTACGGCGGCCCCCCCGTCGCCCAGCCGCCCCCTCGGCTCTGCCAAGGGGAGCACATTTCTGCCACCGCCAGCCCCGGCAGCACTGGCCCTGATTTAGAGCCAGCTGCTCTGCTTCCTCAGAGTTGAAAATTGTACTGTCAGCAATATCACAGAAGTGATTTCTTTATCAAAGGTCATTACCAATTATTTTGTAAAGAACTGACGCTTCAGTAATTACCTGATTTTATCTTTTTTTTATGTAGGTCATTTATATTTCATTATTGTCATGTTATGGCCTATCTGCTTGCAAAGAGGCATATATTAAAACCAGCAACTTCGCCTTAGTGTCAGAATTATTGCCCTATATTTCATTTGCCATTTTATCTACTGTTCTGGAGAAGATCATAGCTTGTTAGTTAAAGTGTTATATAAACTAACACACAGACACACACATATGCGTGCTCCTCTCCTGGCAGTTTTGCTCTATATTTCCACCCTCTTCCCTACAGAGCCAGCAGTAAAGAATTTCCTGGCTATTTATTTTTAAGCGCAGAGGAGGATCGCCGGTACCCGGCTGGTTTTACATCACACCCCCGTGAGAGGAACCCCACGGTTCCTCCAAGGGAACGCTGGCACCGGCAGGTTTGTCTTTCCCTGTGGGACGGAGATGCCAGAGGGTGTCCGAGGCAGGGGGACACGCGGGGACCGGAGCAGCCAAACTGCCGGGCAGGAGCCGGTGCTGCTCCCCACAGGGGCGAGCGTGCCACTTCTCAAATGAGATGCTGTGCAGGTGTCAATGTCCCCCCGCCTTCCTCCGTCGCGATAAAACCCTGGCAGAGTGTTGCCCGTGGCTGTCATTTAATAAATGTTTCAGGCTGAGGCCGGGAAGGGAGCGTGCGGGAAAGGAAAGGAGAAGGGATACATTGCTGCTGCCTGGCAGCTCCCGCGCAGGGCGCCGGCGTCACCAGGCATGGGTGGCACGTCCCCATTGCCTGGCTGCTGCGGGGCAGTCTGGGACAGCCTGCCGGCGTGGCCCTGATGGAAACCATTCGAGCCAATGGGATATTTATTATCAGCGCTGAGTGAATCATTTGGAGCAAATAATTGACATGATGAATTAACTCTTCTTTAACTCACAGGTAACCACAGGTAGATCCCGACTCCCCTGAATTTGCCTTCTCTAGTTTTGGTGTTGCTTAAATGCATGTTCCCGGTCCTGTACATGGACTGCCAGGAGCCCGTCACTCGTGCTGGAGTTGGAATTCGGGAGTTTTTGTGGGCGAAATACATCATGAGGTGTTACCTCTGTGCCCTGCTTACCTACCTTGGTTGGGAGGCATCCATGGCCATCTCTGGAAAACGACCCACCTCAGACACATGGAAAGGTGTCCCTCCAGAGATACCTGTCCACCGGTCCCGCAGGGAGCTAAAAGACGGGTCCTGTTTCACGTGCGGAAGTGGGTCTGCTGTAGGTACACTACAATTTAACAGGGAATTTCCAAGTCCTGTCTTCCCCTGTCCTGGTGTGGCCATGGGGTGACCAGCTGGAGTGGAGGCTGGCGGGAAAACTCAGTGGAAAGAGTGGTTCTCACGTGGATGCTTTAACCTGGTGATGGAGAAACAGCAGCTCCCAAAGATACCCAGTCCGGGTGGAACTTTTCTAATGGAGAAGCTCACCTTAACATATACAGGGTGCTGACAAAGTTTCTTTCCAGGACATGACGCGTGCGTGCGCCTGTGCCTGTGGGTGCACTTTGCAGTGTAAGCGGCTCTGTTTTCTGATACGGCATCCCAGCGGGTGCACAGACGAGCAGGAAAATAGCTCCACACACAGATGAATTTAGAGTCCCAGCTGGGAACTATCAGCTAAAAACACCACTGACAAACCCAAAAAAGCCCCCACCAAACCCCCAGATCTAGGGGAAGACAGTAACATGGAGTGCAATCTGTTCTTTCCACACTGTCTGGTTTATTATTAACCACCACTGCTTTTTATTTCTTGCCTCATCTCACTGATTAGCAATTCCTTGAACAAATTTCTGGGCTTCTGAGTTGCTTGTAAAATACATATCTGTTAGGGGGAAAGAAAGCTAGGCCAGGTTCAAGACCTGGGAGCCATGCAAGCACCAACTGAAGATGCCCAAGCCCCGTTCAGGAGCCCAGTTTCCCCGTACAAGCCCCTCCGGCTCCCGCCTGCAGCTGGTTTTGCTGGCACACACCAGCCAGGGGGAGAAGGAGCCTCCGTCAGGGACTTGGGCTTCTAGAACAGATGACAACTGGTTTAGTCGTGGGTGATCCCCGTTGCTGTGGGGCTCTTCCCCTCCCTCCCGTGGAAGCTCGGCTACTGTGCAGAAACGGGGTGAGAACCAGGAGAGGGAGCAGGGACACGGTCACGCACCTGGGCAGTCGGGGTCCCTGCAAGATGCCAGGGATCCCATCTTTGATCCAAGGATATAGTATTATAGGGGTTCAGGACAGTTATTGCGGAACCCTAGTAAATGTATTAAGTTCATCCTTATTAAATCCTAGTGGGCCTAGAGACTATTCTGCTGTTTATCACATGGTTTAACAGTTTATCGTGATTGTCTCCTCCACGTATGTAGGAATGAATAAGAAAGGGAAAATAATTCTGCAAACTCATAGCTTATTTGGTCCGTATACATAATTTCTGTGTTTCTTCGGATCAGAACGTATTACAAAATACATTTTTTTCTCAGGCTAAGAAGAAAGCAACAGAACCCCCGTCCTGCCACCTTCCTTTCCTTCCTGCAGCGTCCTGCCGGTTAGAGACGGCAGATGGGTGCAGGGCCGCGGGGCTCCGGGTGGGTGCTGCTCCCCGGCACTGCACGAAAGGCTCACCCCATGCGGGGGGGGGGGTTCGCCTGGGTTTTTGACACCCGGGAGAAACGCTAAATTCCCTGTGTGCTGGTGAAAATTGCGCAGCGCTGTGATGCTCGTGGCAGAGCCAACGGCAGCGAGTGACCGGCCGGAGCGTGGCCGGGCAGAGGGAGAGGCGGCGAGTGCTGGAGAGAGGGCAGTCCTTCCAGTTAATGACAAATCACGGCAAAACTCCACTAGTAAGCTAATTCTGTAATGGGGCTGTCTTGTGTTATCATTTATGTTTCCCCATTGCCGTAAGAGTATTTTAATAATCTACATAGCATTTAATTATAATTCAGTTACCTGACATAAGTAATTTCAGTGCCCTTTAATATAACGAATCTCTGGTGTGAAATATCTGAGTAATAAGACCTGACAGGTGGTTGTTATTATTCTGCAAACCCGACTGTCTCCAGCTGCCCCCAGTGCTTATAATGGAGAGCCAGGGCTGCTGGCTGGGGTGGGATGGGGTCCTGGGGATCTTCTGAGCCACTAGCATGTCTTTGGGGGGCAGGGGTGCTCTGGCATTGCTGGTGAGGACTGGTCCCATTTGGGGAGGTCCAGTGAGTGGTCCAGCCTCTGCCATTCAGAGATGGAGACGTCGTGGTGCTCACAGCATCACCGTGCCCTGGTTGCCATGCCTGGCTGCAGGGTGCAAAGCGTAGGCTGCGGGGCAAAGATGCCAGAGAGTTAATTAGTAGCAATTATGATTTATTTTCTGAAGTATGGGAGCACCCCGAAGGGGAGCATGCCTGAGACCGGCACCTCCGGGCATAAAGCCATCAAGGAGCTGTCGGAGAGTGATGTTCCTGCATGACCTCACCCCTCCTCCGTCTGGATGCAAGGCAGGAACATTTAGGAGAACTGGAAAATATATGTAATGGCTGTCTTTTGCCAGATGTGTGAATAAAACCAGATGTGACAGATAAGCTAAGAACAACTGCATGTCAGCTCACCCAAGGGCTGGGGAAAGCAGCCCCCGTTCGGCTGCGGAGAGGCAGGGTGAGCTCCAACATCGCTTCCTGACCTGCTTAGAAAAATAGCTACAGAGAGGTTGCAGGGGGTTTATAAATCAGCAGGACTGATCGCAGCATGTGCGATGTTCTGCTGAAAAAATAAAATGTAGAAATAAATGGTGACCTGACATATGCCAAAAGAAGTTATGGCGGCAAGGCTGCAGATGATAGATGCTGCGAGTGTGAACAGAAGATGTGAGACACGAGACCGTCTCCGGGAAAGGTGGCAACAGCTCCGGCGTCAGATGAGACAGGGGAGAGACCCGCGGAAAGCAGGAGAAGGGAAAATGTGAAAGCCCAAGTTTGTTTTTGGTTCGTGGAGCCCCTGGGCCAGGAGCAGGGCCGGGAGGGTCTGTCCCCCCGGCAGCCCCGCGGCTGTGGTGGGACCGGCCGAGGCAGCGTCCTGCGGGGAGGGACTGGACACCGCTGCCGGGGCACCGCGGGGAGGATCATTTTATGCATAGGTAACTCTGCCAGACACCTCTCTTGCTCTACTTAGCATTTAGCCTCCCCTGCCACCATTGCATGCGCGGTCGCAGATGTTAGCATTTGTCTTTCATTCCCTTTTAAACTGGCAGGTGAGGTGCTGTCTGACGGTGGGGGGGCGGGAGACCCTCCCTGCACCCTGGCTGTGCTGCGCCCCATGTCCATGCCCCGTCCCTGCCTACGTCCATGCCCACACCCATGCCCAAGTCAGTAATTCCCATTTTTCCATTTCCTGGGTGCAGCTGTGGTTTTGGAGGGGGAGGAAGGAGGGATGCGCAGCTCCTGGATGAGAGAGCTCTCATCGCGCTGGCCAGCTGATGAGGGACATCATTTTCTTCCTATTTTCAGGAAGAAATTCTTTACTGTGAGGGTGGTGAGGCACTGGAACAGGTTGCCCAGGGAAGCTGCGGATGCCCCATCCCTGGAGGTGTTCAAGGCCAGGCGGGATGAGGCTTTGTGCAGGCTGGTCTGGTGGGGGTTGTCCCTGCCCAGGGCAGGGGGGTGGGACTGGATGGTCTTTAAGGTCCCTTCCAGCCCAAACCATTCTGTGATAATAATGCTTTCAGACTCCCTGTCCCTCACCTGATACCACGCCTGTGTGGGACTACTGAGACATAAATGAGGTTAAATATTGTAGACCGAGTACAAAGAGTATGGCTTTGCTGTTGCACAGGTAGCAAAGCTGGGATTTACATCCCAGTTGAGAGCTTAACTTCCTGGTTGAGGACTTACGTAGGACTTAAATGGTCTTGTGGAAATGTTTCTCATTGTTGGGTGCGAGGAATTCCAGCTCCAGTGAGCAATGCCCTTGTTGCCAACTTTAAGTTTTGCTCTTGTGCCATGCCTGCCTAGTGACAAGACTTGAAAGGACAGAAGGCATAGTTTACTTAAATATGTTTAAGTGCACTGATGACAACTAGTGTATTCATGTTGCTCATCAGTGTCTATTGTAAAAACTTCTTTACATCTTTTTCTCATGCCTTCCTGATGTCTGATGGGAGATGCTCTTGAGCTAACGTAGAGCATCTTTGTGATCCAGCTGGGGTTTGCTCAGTCTTGCAGCAGCATTAATCACGAAAAGTCTGTCACTCTTTGCTTGAAAACACACTGCAAGAATTGTGTGCAAGCCACACGAGGCTGAGCCCTTTCCGTGGGCAAAGGTGGGGTAAGAAATGATAACAGAGGCAGGGATGGAGAGGCAGGGATCCGGGGAGAGCATCCGTCCCTGAAGGAGCGTGGGGCACAGGGAGATGGGTGCTGGCGCTGGGGACAGCACTGGGACCCCAGCCCCTGGCTCCAGCCCGTGCCGTTAAAACCACAAGCACTACAAAAAAAGCCTTCAGAAACTGCGTACAAAATCTAAGCGCGAAGGACAGTGCACCGGCCACAAAGCCAGGCATTCCAGAGCTGGAAAATATCAGATTCGGGATTGTGCGTGTAGCTCCTGTTCCTCCCTCTCCTCTGCTTCTGCTATGACAGACTGCAGCCTCCTATTTTTGGACACAGTTCAAAACGTCTCCCCTTGGAAAGGCCATTTGATGCCGTAGGGGAGTGCAAAGCAGAAGACGCGCTATCCCGGGGTGGAAGGTGTGAGTGTCCCATGGACCGCACCGGGGAGGTGCGCGTGGGCCAGGAGCAAGGGGGAACCCAGCCCACACCTCTGGCATTCCTAACGGTTTATTACATGCTAGGACGTGTGTTTGTAGGTATACGTGTATATATAGGCATATAAACATGTATATACGGATTTAACATGCATTAGGTGTAATGGGATTGACATAAGACACACATAAAAGGAAAAGACATGCGTAGATAATTCCACACACACACACTGAAGTTCAAGCAGGACCGTAATTATATCATCTTGCAAACTTTTTAAAATAAAAAAGTAATTTCCTTACAAATGGAACCCTTGTTAGATAACTTCATGAAGGAATTTACACAGTTTAATTAAAGGAGCAGCTCTGCCTTGTTCTCCATGTGCGACGAAATAAGGCAAATAGTTTTAAAATATTACACTCAATTATACTTATAAATCTTGCACAGGTAATGAACATATTCTTTAGATTGCAGAAAGAGCCGGACACTTATCTTACTCTTTAAGATAAAATACCACATCCATATAATGCATTGCTAAGCTTTCCTTTTACCATACACGTTGCCCAGAATCCCATTTTCTATTAAATAATAATCATTGTAATTAATAGACTAGTTATTTTATCTCCCTAATCTGGTTACAGTAATTTATCAAAGGTATGTAAATGAATGCAAAAAAAAAAGCAGTTCATTATTATTTTCTAAAGGGTACATGTCTCTTGCTGAAGCATGTAAAATGTAATTCTCTTGAACTTAATAAGATACTTGACTTCATGTAATTCTCGGAAAGAAAATCCATTCAATACTTTACTTTTTTATGTCACACTCAATTTGTTTTACTTACAATTCTCTGGCAGTTAAGGCTTGCTAATGGGCTGTTTTCCGCATGCGCTTCTCCCGACCGTGGGAGACGCCACGGATGGGGGGCCGGGATGTAATGCCTCCCCTCGCTCCCGCCCTGGGGCTGGGACAGGGGAGCGTGCCCTGCGCTGCCGGGGAATTGCCACCCGTCCCCGTGTCCCTCGGCAGTGGCAGAGACTTCACGGGAGGCGGGCGGGGGGCGCGAAGGCCGGGAGCGAGGGGCGGGTGGGGGTCTCGGTCTGCTTGGCATGGCGAGGCACTCCTGCGGCGTTACCGGTCCCATCCCTCAAGCCTTATTCCAGAGAAGGGATGTTCGGCGGGCTTTTGCCCCGGTAAGGACCCCAGCCCTCCGTGCACGTTGCATGTGCCTGGTTTCCGAGCCATTAATTCAAAACCAGTACAGAAAAGAGAAAGAAAACGTTCAAAGGGTATAAGGGAGCTACTAATAGAGGCAGTGTGGGCACCCAGATGAAAGGGATCTGATTAATGATAGCACCTGAGATAAGTGGCACTTTAACCAACTTTAACTGTTGATGTATGATGACATAATGTCCCCTCCAATTAATGACAAGGATATAAAACACCTGTATTTAGCAGAGCAGATGTTGCTTTTATGGTTAAATGCACACAGAAATTGACTTTTAAAGGACCAACGTTAACTTCTCCATTATTTGTTTCTCTATTTGTTGCACTGCGTTAGGAGCCAGCGTGAAGCGTAACCCCACGTGCGAGGAAGCAGAATACGTGTTCTTCACTCATAGTAATTTATAGGTCATCTCAGGGCGCTTTGTGGAACACGGGGTCGTCTTTGCTGTTACATATCTCTAGAGGCATCTCTCCCAGCGGATCTCAAAGCAACTTCCAAATGGAAGAGCAGTTTTTGAGATATGTACAGCAATGGCGTTACCCACATCTGAACCAGAACAAAAGCATTATGCAGCCTCGATATTGCATTGTCTTCTCAGTCTTTGTCCACAAAGGGACAACTGCCTTTTGAATCCAGCTCATATCTCTTCTGCAGCTCCAGGGACGGTTATTTATGCTTTGACCCTAAGGGAGCCAACTTATACTGTTAGTCATTCGTATGCTCACATCTATGTTATGCAATTCACTCGCTGTTTTCTGAGGAAAAAACATTTGTTAAGAAAACACCCATTAAGGGCAAATAAGGATAAGGGCCAATTTGCGTCTGGGGCGATCAAAGGATCCTGCCTTTCTCCATTGGCTTTGCAAAGCGTTTTGGAGTGTTTTCTTCACGTGGGATGCACAAAGCAGGGAGAAGGTGTTGCGTTTCTCCCTTGCTTTTCATCCTGGGAGATGTCACAGCTATCTGCTGTCACCCGTGTCACCCCCATCCCCCCAGGGCCGGGCGAGGGGCAGGCGGGTGGGTCGGGGTGCCGGGCCGCGGGGGCTCGGCAGGCAGAGAACACAGAAATTAGCATTCCCCTCGGCTGCCGCGCTAATGAGCAGCTCCCGCTTCCCAGGACTGCCTTCCCTGGGTCTCCTGAGGTTTAAAATACAGTAGCTGCATATGGGCTCTGCGCAGGATTTATTTATAGAGCATAAGTGTTTCCAACTCTTCCAAGTTGATTGCAAGTCTTCCAATATTAGGCACTGTTCTTAAAGCCCCAGCTTCTGTACGCCTGGGATTTCATGGGAATCTAAGCTTTCAGCGGGTAAAGGAGAGGCGCCTGAGCCTCACGGGAACCCAGAAACACTACCAAATATTTCCTAGATGTGAAAAGCCCGTGAACAACCCTTGCCTCCTTCCCCTCCTCACAGGCGAGAGACAGAGAACCGCCGACTGAAGAATTCACCCCTTAGCGTTACACTTAGCATGGCAGAGGCTGCGGTAATGCCCTGTCTCTTCCAGGATACTAATATTACAGTTTTATATACGGGGCCTTGTGCAGCTGCTAAAACCTTCTGCCTGTCTGTGTGTCAGGTGTCCTTGACACTAAAAAATTAGCTAAGAAATCTTGTCCCAAGGCGGCAGCAGAGCATGCGCGCAGTTCAGCACGCATCTCATCACCAGGCCACTTAACGGCTCCTTTCACTCCTCCGGGAGCTCCTCTTCCCCACCTGGGGAAGGGGACAAAGATTCAGCAGAGACACAGGAGAAGACGCTGAGGGAAAGCAGGCTAGGGCTGTATCGTACGTGTCTCACAGGAATTACCTTGTGGGAGGAACCAGGGTTGAAGTCAACAGTGTGACTTGTATTTTTCTGTTTACTGTAGATATTTATTTCACATCCGTCACCCTGAACCTGCTTTGATTCTGCCACCAAGCAGTGTTTTCAGATGTTAAAATATGGCTCAGTAAGTGATTATAGCTCAAATACAGTGAATGACCTTTCCTCCTAGAGAAAAAAAAGAAAAAAAAAAGGACCTAAAGCTTGATGTCCATGCTGTGGTAAAACTCGCTACAGCACTTAGGAGGACTGTCTCGATGTGTATTGGGCTCCTGTAACCGATCTTCAGGCCAACAACCGCCTTTTGGTGCCTGCAGATAAACCTCTGAGGGCAGGGGCTTTTTACACAGTCCCTCGTGGACGCAGGACCTTGGATCGCAAGTTTAGGAGTAGGGACCATCTCCTTCTTCACTTCTGCATGGCAGTTGGTATGGGGATTAGGACAGCAAATTAACACTTCGTTGGCTTGCTGGGTGTAGAAGCAGCTGGCTTTATTTGATGTAAAATATCAGGATTATTTGGGATGTCTTCTTTGCATGTGATCTCTTTACTTTTTTTTGGCTCCTTTTTTATACGTCTCCTGGCAGGATCTGGGGACAGACTCGATGTTAAAGAAGACAAGGAGGTAACGTGGCATTTCAGGGGTGACTTGCCATGTGTGACAAACAGCCCGGGACCATGTCCAGCAACAATACAGGGAAAAGGAGTTTCTTTTTGTTATCAAGGACACCAAGTCTGCACACAGTGCTTACACACCCAAAAATATTTCTGTAAATATTTATTGGCCAAATAAAGTCTTTGGAATTGCTGGCATTGCCTTGGGGAACTCCGAGGACTTCTCCTGTGTGCCATCTTCTTCAAATTTTTCCCCGTTAGTGAATCGCTCCATGTAACACCTAATATCCTGGTATTACCCGGAGCTGGGTTTTCCCCTTTAGCCTTCTTCTCTATCTAAAAATAAATAGAAAAAGCAAATGCTTTTTCCTTCACTGCTCCCCCTTGCATGCCATAGGTAACTGTTTATTTTGCTTTTCCCACCTTTCTGCTGCAGCACGCCATTGGCAGAGCCCAGCGCTCCTCTGCAGGAGCTGGGTGGCTGCGTTTGGCCCTTTGAGGGCTGACACCTACTATCTCCTGTCACAAGGCATCCTGCAGAGGCTATGAGACGGCATGAAAGCAAAGAAACATTCAAGCTCACATAGAAAGAACGCAAAATCATGTCCAATTATCACAGCTTTCCTAAAGATCCTAAAATATTGCTTCCATAAGTCAGGCTGAGACAGAGAATTACATTCATTTCATCCTCCTGAGATTAGAGAAGAAGTTCAAGTTTCTGTTCTAGATAAATAAGATTTCCTTAAAGCAGTTTAACAGCTGCAACAAAAAAAAAAGAAAAAGAAAAAGAAAAAGTGAAGACATCCATTTTCCGCAATCAGTCGCACAGTGGCAGGTGCAAGTCAAGGGGCATGGCCTTTAGCAGGACCCAAGGGTTGGCCAGAGCACTGCCAATTAATCATCCAGTAAAATGCACTTGACAGCTTGGAGAAGTCTCCAATTCTTTTTCTCATGATTGCATTGCTAATTTGGTCTTTAAACTTACTAAGAGCAGGCAAGACTTAAATAAAAGCTGTCAAGTTTTCTCGTATAATTTTTTTTTAAGGGGAAGCTTTTCTAAGTTGGTTCGGTTGGTTCACGAGTCAGTTGGCTCGTGAGCGGCTAATATAGCTCAGTAAGAAAGCATTTGAAAAAGTATTTCACCAGTGATGGTATTCTCCATGGTGTTAATCTGCATGGGCTAATGCACGGTTTCTTTTACGCATGATGTAAACCCCTCTTTTGTTTCATCCACCTGCTTTATTTTAGGCAAGCCTGGTGAGAGATGATGCCTGAAGGCACAATTTAGGTGCCGAATACCCTGTGGAAAGGGCACACAGGCAAGTTTCAGAGAGGTTCTCAGACGTTCCGTGTTGCTTCATTGGATCCAAAACGCAATTAGGATCCTCAAAATACCGCTGGCTTTCACAGGAGTATCTGTGTTTATAAGCCATGACTCTGGTGTCCCTCATTTGTCCAGGACCACATAAGCCCGTTGGCAATGACTGTGGTGGGCAGACCCATACTGGTGTGTCTGGAGAGGCCTGGATCAGTGAGCATGGTCTCCAGCCCCACCACAGCCCACCCTGCTGCAAATTGATGTCCCCATCCCTGTCCCCATCCCGTCCCCATGGACCTGCCCGACCATCCCAGGCTCTGTCTGAGCCCGGGTGCCCTCCCCCAGCTGTGGTGGGCTTCCAGCACACAGTATTTGGGCATTGCTGGATGGAGGCCAGCCTTCTATGGTCTCTGATCCTTATAGGTCCCCATCCCATCTTCTCTTGGACAAAGAGGGGGTGACATTCACTGCAAGTAAAGGGGGGGCCTATCCAGAGCATCCAGAGCATTTACACACTGTGATTCGGCTCCTGAAGAAATCAGTGGCAGGATTCTTCTCATGATGAGATGAACTCCAAGGCATTGGAGTTAGCTACAGACTAAACGGAGGTGCAAAGGTACCTTGTGTCCTTTAAAACTCATGAAAAAAAAGGAGGCAGTAGTCATTAGTGTGTTAGAGTTGTCATCACTATACTAGAAGTGAAGAGGGTGACTGAGAAAGTCCAGTTTAAGGGTAAAATCAGGATGAAATTACAATACCAGTGTAGAAGAGGGAACTGGAGTCATGGTGGTGGGCTCTGTGGGGTGGTACCCACCTCTCCTGACCAACAGAGGTTTAGTTCATGCTCGGGCAAGCGGTGGCCTGGCCTGCACCTCAATCCGTGCGAATAAAGAAGGCATAAAGGAGGCGTAAAGTTGTCCCCAGCTCCATTGCACCATCTGCACGGGGGTGTATTTGGGTCTGGCACATGGCTGCTTAGAAATGCTGGTCATTACCAACGGGAGGCCACTGGAACACTCTGTGTGTGTGCGCGCGCATACGTCTTTGTGTGTATTTGTGCGTGTGTGTGTGCACAAGTGTGTGTGCGCACATGTGCGTGTGCAGGCAATACGCCCACACGCGCCCCAAGTACCACGTTATCTTGTGGGAAAAAGATGTAAAGTCATGACCTTGTGCTCCAGCCTGCAGAGAAAAGCACCAGAGTAGCTTTATACTGTGTTTTCCTATTTTCTCAAAATAGTCAACTTGTTTGTTTGATGCCAACATCTCATAGACCGAAACAGCTCACTGGGGGATTTGGGCATGAGTTGGCACGTGTTACTTCTAGTTTATGTAAGGTCTTACTGCAGTTTCTATTTTTAACCACGTTAATAAAAAGGATTGTTCATCATTATACCAGCTTAGCAGACACAAATCACATGCCTAGGCAAATCTTAAGGGGAAGTAAGGTGATTCATTCCATTAATCCTCTGCTGCACAAAGTCACAGTAAATCCTGGTTCCAATAAGTGGGTTGAAGGCTAAGACCTTAGGGTTCCTCTGTCTAGCGTTTGGCTCTACTTGCTTTTGGCTTGTCAGATTTCCATTTCCAACATACACTATTTTTTCTCTCTTTGGTAAAAAAAAATCCAACAAAACAAACCCAGAAACCGAGCCCTTTATCAACACATAAGACTGATCTTAAAAGATTAATAGTAATAGACGAACATTAATAACTTGCAATCTAAATAAACATTGAAAAGTTTGAAAGCTTTTTTTTTTTCTTAAAATATAAAAATAAACATGAAAAATGTTTTGTCCTAGAAACGGAGCCAGCAGTGTATTATCTCGGCAGACTGCAGCTGGAAAGCAAATGACATGAGATTGTATTTTGGTTCCTCTGCTTGAAGTGAAAGATGATGGAGCCAAGCACACGCAGAAGCTGTGTTGGCAGAGGGAGGAGAGGAAATGCAAGTGTATGTGAAGTTAACGGGGTTACTCCGGTGCAGAGCGGGGAATCCGGCACTTCCCTGTAAACAGCCAGGCACTGGAATTTGCATGGACACAAAGACTGAGAAATTTTTAATCTGAATGGAATAAGAAAGAATTTTTGTTTTCCATAGGCACCCACTCTCAATCTTGATATATTTGTGGGGCGCTCGTTCCCTGAAAAACTTGACCTCTTCAGTGAAAAAGGCAGATGCAGTGGGTTATAAGGAGAATAAAAGTTCTTGGAATATTCAGAGTATGTCAAACCCACGGGGACCTGATGATATTTACTTTGGCATCAATGCAGAGGAGTGGTTAGGTAACTGGAGTGTTGTCTCAAAGACTGAACTTGTTAATGATATCCAAGTTGTTCACTCACCTTTTAGCTTCACAGCAAAGCTGTTGTCTCATTGACTTCACTCATCAGGACGTACCTCCACGTGGAAGGCCAAGTAGTGCTGGATTAGCAAAGACCATCTCATTACAACTATGACTTCCTTCTGTTCGTGGATCTGTTGTATCAACACACGGACACAGAGAAAGAGGAATAAAGTGTTCTGGTCGTAGGCACCTTCATGCTAGTGAGAAAGGAACCTCATCTATGTTTGGGCTTGGGCCAGATTCTTGCGTACACATCGCAAGAAAATTCAAAACCTACATGCAGGTGATCTGAAAAGATTCTGGAAATATCTGGAGGACATCAAATGGTCTAAAAGCCCTTTCTCATAAGCCCTCAAGAGCCATTCAAGAGCCAAAGGGCAAATGGGAGATGCCTGATCCAGGACCATGTGGCCACATCCTGTGGAAAGCCGTCACTTACAGCACTTCTAACCACGCCAGGCTGGTTTCGAGCCAGGAGCTTGTGCCTCAGCACAGCCCTTCGCTGCCCACATGGATGGGCAACGGCCAGCTTGGGTGTCCCAGCACTGGTTCCCTTCCCTGCTGTGGATGCCTCCAAAGCGTGGCTGGAATGAAAATGCCCCGCAGGTGATGAAGGTGTGAGAAGGGGACTGATGAGCAGATGTTGGGGGTGGTGTAGGGGCTGCACTGTACACGAGTGGTCAGAGCAGGCAGGGACCTTCCCTTAGCTGTTCTGTCACTCCTCTGTAACGCCAACGGTGAGAGGAGAAGAAAAGCAAGGGTCGCATTTCATTTTTTCTTAAAGAATTCTTACTACTGTCCCCTCTCATTCCATCACTCAAAAATTATCAAAAAAAAAAAAAAATCACCAAGACATAAACCCGTCAAATTGCTGCCTGTTCCAGTAACATTAAGTATCTTACATTCGCAATTAATCCAATAACGCAAGGGAATTCAGAGTTAAGCCTGACACCCTGTCCTGCAATCATCCTGTTGCAATAACGAAAAGGTACAATTAAGTACGCTGAGGCCTGAATGTCAGTTTGGGTTTTCTCTGACTTTTTCTCCCCTGCTCATTATTTTGGAGGCGTGAGAACGGCCCTTTGGCTGCAGTGCGACCTTGCCCCTCTTCCCTGCTGCAGCCTGCTGGTTTTGGGGGAGGAAATCCAACAATGATGGTCCCTCAAATCTCCCACGGCCGCCTTTACCTCCCCGGCACACATCCACCCGCAGGGCTGGCGGGTGGCGGACTTCAGCTAACACAAGCGGAGTTTCTGGGAAAAGCCTTTTCTAATAAACGCAAGGGCTCTGCAGGGTCAGTGCTGGCACGAGGTGGAGAGTTTCCCATTTATGACCTGCCCGTCGGGACCCGCCGCGATCCTCAGTGGTTTCCAGAGTCAGGATTAAATTAGGATTACATTTCTCAACCTCTAAAAAAAAAAAACAGGACTGAATGAAATGTGGGATTAACAGCTCTGGGCAACAATCTAGGAAAATCTGTTGGTTGGTCAAAGATCCTGAACTGGTAATACGGAGATTTTGTGAAATTAGGAGTTTGAAGTGCTGCTTGTAGCAGCCTGTGCTGGGCATCTGGCTGAACCAACGCTAATCGCTCCAATACCCAAGTCCATGTGAAGAGCTGGAAGATGCTGCAAGGCTCTCCCTTTTTTCCCATAGAGAGATATTCTTGCACGTGAAGAAATTCTATAAATATCCCATAGTAAAATACCGAAGGGCAATAATAAACGATACTACATGTCCATTTCCACCAAACTTTGGATGTTGTATTCCGCATATGGTGGCTGTGCATGCACTTGTGAGCAGTCAGGCTCTCATGGTGAGGCACAGGAGGGTCTGATTTGGTGAAAAATTAAGGGTTTTTTTGGTCAAATTAGTTCTCAGCTGTTGAGTTCCTGCCACTGCACGACCAAGGGTCTGCGGCGTCTCAGTGGTGGTTCAATCAGCAGAAAAACAGAAGGCGGAGGTGAAGTTTGATGGGAGCGTTGGCTGCGTTCCTGAGAAGGATCTGGCTGAGTGCTGGATGTCTTGAATTACCTTCCCTTGTTTCTGCCTCAATGGATTTTTCCCCGCGGAACTGTTTTCAAAGAATCTCAGAGCATCTCTTGACATTTTCCAGAAGTACGACCCAAGCAATCCTTTTCTCACAGAACACTTGGAAACGGGCCCAGGGATGCAAACTTTGGCCGGTTCAGACAGCAGCACGTGAGCTCCATGGCTCATGGGGGTTCACCCGGAGATAAGGGAGATGATGATGGTCAACTGCACCCCGCTGCTCGGGGAGGTCTGGACCCGAGTTTGTTCCAGACCCACTGAAGCCCCATTGATGGGATGGGAATTGCACAACGACCGCTAAAGCACGGTGACACGGTTTCCAGGACCAAAAGCTTTTCCATGAATTAACACTGTCCTCTCCAGGGTGTGGATGCGTAAGGCAGTTATTAGTATTTGCCATGGATTCTTGTGATGGGGTTTACCCAAATCACAGACAAAACCGCAATGAGATATTGCTTCCAGTTTCTAATAGCATCTCACAGACACGTTACACTTTCTTTGAGCCTGACAGCCAGGAAGCACCTCGTTGCTGCCACAAAGATTATGATAACACTCCAACCTGTTTGAAAATTGAGGAAAAGTGTCATTATCAAAATGTCATTCCAGCATGCATGCTGGCTGCTTTTATGTCTTTATGCTGCCTTTGCCACTGGGAAAAAAACACCACTTTATGCATAAGCATAGTCTTTCCAACCTGTTTCCACGGATTGTTTCGCGCTAGTGCAGCCTAGGGCATGTCCTTGGTCTCTAAATGTGGATACAGGCCTGCCAACGCGCAAGAAAGCCATCCGGTTCTCAGCAGTGGGCAGCGCAGATCTTTAACCTGATCCCATCCCTGATCCATGAAGGATGGAGCTGGGGCTGGTTAAAGGGTTCACACGTGCCTCCACGGAGGCATCGCGCTGACGGGCAGGCTCTCTTGTTATGGACAACTCTACTGAAAGCCGGGTGCTCTTACAGCATCCCACGTTTGGGCCATCGACTCTCGGCTAAGCATGTAAACCCCCGTCTGCCTCGTTACCTCTGATAGGGAAGGTAACGTGTTGCATGACTCCATGCCATGGTAGTGCAATAATAATAAATTAAAAAATTACACTCCTGTTGTCTTACTGCCGAGGTTCAAGAAAACGAGGGACATTTTACCCATATTGGTAAATATTGGTAAATATTTCATACTTAAAAGTATTTACCAATACTTTTAGGTATTGGCAAATATTGGGAAATACCCATATTGCTGGAAAAGGAAGCAGAAGGCGTTAATAGCAGAATAGTTTTTGCATTAATTCGGAAGTGGCTGTCCCTGTATGATAATGTAGCAGGCACGTTATACAAGGAAATACAACATACCCGAGGCAAATAAGGCTGCAAACAAAGGTACGGTTGCCTTTCGAGTGCCTAACCTCCTGGAGCAGCGAGCAGGCTCGGCAGCGAGCGCGGATGCATCCCAGCTGGGTGACATGAAAGCCATGCATCTTTATTAGCAGCCGTGGTGCAGCATCTGGACGCGGAGCGGGAAGGACCCAGCAATTATTTTGCGGTACCTGTCCCGGGGACAGGTGTGTTGCGCCGGGATGTTTCCGTGGTGCGTTCGAGGCTCCCGGAGATGGATGAAAATCATTATACTTCTCTGTAGTCAGCAGTCTGACACTGATGCCACATGATCTGGCGGATATTTTTTCCCCGGGGGAATACAGACCAGAAGCTCGGTGGAAAAACAAGGGCACCGCTTTAGAAATCTATTACTTAAGGATTTGGGGGAGGGGGCGGTGGCAGGTTTTTATATTTGATGGTAGTTTTCAAGACTTTCTATACCAGGTCGTGTGGGAAAGTTAATAGGAATTAATTAGGAAAAGGCGTGAATTTATAATGAGTTAGTTAAATTAAGCCATTGTAGAAACACGCCGATGTGGAATTAAAGTGACCTTAATCTGAAATCGCTTGATTTTCTGTGACACGAGGTGAGTTAAACTGAATTAAGGCTATTCTAATTCCAAGCAGGGATGTGGCCAGACGTTAACTCTAGGAAACACTGTGGTTTGAGACATTGCTACTTAATAAAAACACATTCCCACACGGTTTGGCTTCCTAGCCCTATATCCCCTGGAACAGGCAAAGGGGGATGCGGCCAGCCTGTCACCAGGGTGTTGCCGAGCCCCGGTACCTCAACTGCTTTCGATCGAGTGCCCTTACTCCTAAGGGTGAGATATTAATTATCAATGTTAAAATTGAGAAGGGTTCTGCAAGGGGTTCTGCGGTGCTCCAGAGGGACTGTGGGGTCCAGCAGCCCGGAGGATCTCATGCAACAACTGCTTAGAACGCCGAGGTTTTGCACTGATGTTCCTACTTACAGCAGCGTGCTAGTGACTTTATTAGCTTGGGTTTTTTTAAAATGAGTTGTATATATACGCACGTATATGTATGTATGTATTTTACTGCCCTGGCTGTGCATATATGGGTGTATCTGCCTGGTTCTCTCTCCTGTTTTTAAACATTAAATGCAAAATGATCAAATATCTGTTCATATTCACAAACATTAACTGCTAATAGCAACTACAATTTATCTATTAATTGTCAAATGTCGAGTCATTCCTAAAGAGCTGCTGATGCTATTAATCAATTTCAAACAAACTTTCAAACTTTCTTCCGCGCCGTGGTGCCGTCCCCGGCTGGTGGCCGGCACACTTTGGGAATGGCAGGGTGTCTGCCTCCACCTTGCGCTTTCGCTTCTTAATGAAAACATATTGCTGTAGTCATGCGGTTACTGCAGTGTGAGCAGGCGGAAGGCTAATAAGGACATTATTGGGGAAAACATATATGAGCCAGGAAGAAACGTTCCTTTCCCAACATATAAACATACCGGGATGATGAAGATGTCTGCCATTCCCTGATAACTACAGGCTGTGCATCAAACGCAGTGGCGTGGACAGTAATACCATTGCCATGACTAATGCCATAGGAATATCTAATAGAATCAGGTCCCAAAATATCTCTTTTTTACCTGCATTTTTTTTTGGCCTCATATTTCTATTCTGTCATTCCAAGATTCATTTTTCCTAATATAATTTAAAAACTTCCTGATATGATTATATTATTCATTGTATCCTATTAGTGAAAACAAAATTACTCAAATGAACCTATTAGGACATGACAGAAAACTGCTGACATGATGGAAAGTTTCTAGGGTTCTCCTATTTGGATTCGTGTAGCCATTCTTCTTTATTACCGCCGACGCTGCCTATCACCCGTCCAGGCGCGCGGCTGCGCCGGGGGCCGCCGGGGCTCGGCTGGGGTCAGCGTTGGGCTCTGACGAGGACGGTGGCCGGTCGTAGCTCCTTGGCACTCGGCGTGATGGATGCACGGGGTGGGAGGCCAGCCCAGACAGGTCGGGGACTGGTCCTAGAGGGAGCGTTGCCTCAAATTACCGCTGTTTCAGGTAAATAAACGAAAAAGCAAGACAAACTGGGAAGGGTTCCTAGCTGCCCTGCAGGTCAAGAGCAAACCAGCCCTACACTACCGCTGGTCTGCAGAAAGCCCTTCCTCAGGAGGAGAAAGCCCCAGGTTTCCTCCATCAAATGTCCTCCAGAAGAGCCGTGTCAAACCGGTCCATCCTCAGGGCATCTCCCAGGTTTCCAGCAGGCTCCCCCTGCCTCGCCAAAGCCCAAGCCCTCCCGGCTCCCCCGTGTCCCACGGGGCCATCGCACGGCTTCTGGGGCTCCCCGGTCCCCATAACACCTCCCTGTGCCTCCAGCATCCCCCCCCTGCAATACAGATCTGCCATTACTGACCCACATCTACGGGTGCCGTTTGCTTCTACCAGTGCACCGTAGCACAGCTACAGCATTTATTCTTCACGGAATTATGGCAGCCTAAGGGAATTAGAGGAATTTACCTCAGCGCTACAAGTTTAAGGTCCCGTTTCCCGCCTCCCCCCCCCCCAGCTTCAAGGATTTAAAGCAAAAGAGCGTAAATTGAAATGCGAGCTAGCCACTGCGTGCAGGAGGGAGGTAAATATCGAGACACCCGTTGCAGAGACAGGCTGAAGGTGACGAAGAAGGTGAGCCCAGCAGCACAGCAAACTTCTGGAAAGAGCTGATCAGCCTGAAAATCACCTCTGCTGGCTGAAAAACCTGAGAGAAAAAGGCATAGGCTGTAAATGCTCGTGACCCCGCCATTTCCAGTGATAACGGAGCGAACCTCTCGTCTCCTTCTTCTTCTTCCTGCCTTCTCTTGCTTGAGCATTTCAAAGACTGAAATCTGTATTTTATTCCATAGCTAAAAGGAAACGCGCTCTGATTACAATATTACAGAAAGGCGTATTATAGTTATAGAAAATAGCAGCCATTGTGCTTTCCTTGAAAGTTGCCTTAAAAGATTTAATTTATATTTTTGATGATGAGTGAAATTTTTTACTTTAAAAAAAAAAATAATCAGCTGTCAGCGCTGGAAATTTTAATTCTCTGTTCACTAATGTTTAATAATGCCATTATATAATAATACATTAAGAAGCAAAATAAGACAACCCACTTCATTTTGCTTTGGTCTGCCTCGAGGACTGGCACTTGAATCCCACAGATGAAAGGCTAATACTTTTATCCCTTAAACTACTCAGTCAGCCCCTGAAACTAAAGGACTTAAAGGAGAATAATTGGCTCTTTACAGAAGAAGAACAGAACAATGTGCTCTCTGCCTCTCCAATTCTGTTTTGCATCTGTCTCCGTAGTCGTTTCTTTGTATAAATAAATTAAATAATGTTACCTAAAGAATTAGATCACAAAAATATTATCTCTTTACACTTTGTTCAAAATTAATTTCCAGATGGCTGTTCTCTTATGTTCTGGCCGAGGAGAAGGAGAAGATCTTGGCCCGTGTGAACCGCAGCCGAGGGTGGAGGGGGGAACTGTCACTTCATCTTTGTATGTATTAATTGTAAAGACACCGCGAGCTGATGTCCGCAAAAGACGATGTGAGGACAGGGTAGCATTTGCTTTCAAATATTCTAAATTTGCGGTCCTCGCAGAGCGAGGGGAAGCATGAGAAAATAGAGGCGTATTTGCGCGGCCAATTTTTTTCACATCCCGAAATCCATAAAGGACGCTTTCGGCTGGGAGAGAGCACTTGTGCGCTCCATTTTGTTTCAGCAAGGGCACTCGCAAGCTCCTGAATGTTGGCTGTAACTAGCGTACACTCGCCAAACCTTGATCAAGGCTCGACGCCAAGAGGATTTCATCTAGTTGAAGCAAGAATTCAATGTTCACTTGAGCTGAAAACATCCCTGTGCTGTGGCCAGCACAAGGTTATGAACGCTTATGTCCTACTTAAGCCCTGTTTTGAGACCGCAAATGTGACTTAAATGTTCTGCAGGCTGAATGACAATCCTCGCGACAAAGGTGAGTTTCCACCCAGGTCTTTAGGAGCGCTGTAACTGGTTTTTTAGACTCCTTTTTTAAGTCGCCGCATGCGCTGGTTCGGCATTTGCTCTGTTTACAAGGCTATCTTTCCTCCCCTTGGAGTTGTTCCCATCACTTCTGTGTCCACAGGCGTTGCAGCTCCCTCCTTACTCACCTGATGCACCTAACAAGCACCATTGCCTTTGCCAATGAAGCTTGCAAGTTCCTTTTTTTTTTTCTTTTTTTCCCCACAGCTATTTGCAAACCCATCGTGTAGATCTTGCATGCTTGGATTGTAACTTGGCCATCAGAGCTTGTAAAATCTTTCAGCCAACAAACACGCACACATGTGCAGTAACCTTGATTTAGGATTTTAATCTTAGGGATGTTTATGTAAGCAAAAACACATTGCACGTTGGTTGCCAGTGAACTTTAAACATATGTGAAAGTATAAGGGCATGTGTAACTCCAAGCGTGTGAGTAGGCTGCTGAAACTAATCTCATTATGGAGTTCCCACCCGAGCTCCGTGATAGCAGCACCGAGTGGATTATATCCATCCTCACAAGTCATAACTGATTAAGGGGCAGACGGGGAGATAAGCCGATGTTCTTGCAAGTCCATCTCTGACAGAGCAAAGGAGTCAAGGATGGGAAGTCATCACTGCTCAGACGCAGACAGACAGGGAGGAAAATGTGTAAATCTCTGCTCAGCACTCCCAGCCCAGCGTTTGTCCTCGCGTTAATTAAATGGGAGGATTGCCTCTTTTAACGCGCAGCTGAAAGTGTGCTGCATTTCTCTCTTAACGGGGCACTCCCCTGGGAAATTGGAGTCTCAGGTTCAAACCCCATCCCTGCCTTAAGAGGCAGGAATACAGCTCCAAATCCTTAGGGAAAAAATGGTAAAGATACAGGTGCAACGTCTGCACGGCACAGCTTTGCACGGATACTTGAACAAAGCCTAAGGAGCTCAGCTAGGTGACGGAAGCTACAGAGCTGCACGGTCCGGCTAAAGGACGCTTCTCGTTGCACGCGAGGGGGTCGTCTGTGGCCGCACGGCAAAGCCCTGTGTGCACCCCCGGCTTCCACAACCAGAGCCTCCTCCACCAAAGCTGCCCCGCTTTGCACAGGGCAATTAATTGCCCGGCTTGAACACGGGGTGACCCCACCACTTCACACTTGCAACGTGGGAAAACTGCATCCCATTGCGGGTCCCACAAATCATTTCTGTATTTCATACAACTTGGGGCCGGCTTCCACCCCCCTCCCGGGGCACAAGGGGGGTCGGAGGCTGCCACATTGCACACTCCCGGGGTAGTTTCGTGGCTTTTCAGGCTGGTGGCACGTTCAGTACACATTTGCTCAACTGGGCCGCCTATGGGGCGGAACATCTGCTGCGGGGATCCCATCAAGGTGGAGGCACGATCCGAGACCCACCGAGGCTTTGGTAGCTCTCCAACAGATAAAATTTAATTGCCACGGCACTACCAGGGAAAACGCAGCACCGGGAAGGCTCCGGTGCTCCCAAGGCCAGGCTGCAGCCGAGTAGGAGCGCGTGATGCCCGGCAGCTGGAGCGGGGCAAGTCCATGTCTAAGTCACTCGCCTGAACCGGCTCATAATAGGAATTATTTAGGAAGCGCAGAGCTGGCGCCGCCGGCGGAATCGCTGTCATACACCGTCAGGTAGGCGAGGCAGCAAGCCGGCTGGTGGGGTTGCCAGATTCCCCTTAGAACCGACCACTCAAAATCTCCATGAACTTTGTGCCCTGCACCTCGTTTCCTACCCAGAGGCAATCAATCAGCCACGTAAACCGGTGTGTCTCTGGCTGAAGTCAACGTGTGAAAAGGATTTGCACCCTCAGAAGGGCTGTTTCTGTCACCCAAAAAAGGTAATTAAACGGTGCAGAATATCAAACTGGTCTTAACCACTTTTTTCTGCTTTTTCTCCTGCTCGCATCAGTTTAGCCTTCAACTAATTATAGGCAATTGTTTCCGTGACTCTTCTTAGGCTTAGAAATGACCGAGGCCCCAAAGACAAGGGAGCACAGTTCTCTTGTGACACCAAGAGGTCCTGGGGTTTTCGTGTGTCTGGTTTTGTTTCTTCGCTGGATGTGAAATGTAGCCGCTCTTTCTGGCAAAAACTTTCCAAACAGGATGCTCGGATAATCCGAAAAGGATGCTTCCCCCCACTTCCCCTCACGAACGAGGAGAAACAGAAAACAGGCCGTGTACCAGCGAGGAATCTTAATGGCTCCCAAATGTCTTGACACCAAAAGCCCTTCGCACCTGGGCAGGGGACATCAAAGGTCTCCGCCGGGCTGGTGGGCACCCGCGTCCGAGGGGCTGCGCCCGCCGGCACTGCCTCCGGGAGAGCTGCGGCACGGGATGCACTTCGCTGCAGTTTCGTAACATCTGTTACGGATTTAACTAAGTAAAACCTGTTTGTACCATAAAACGTTGAGCCTACATCCACTTATTATTCACAGGGAATCCATAAATATTCATGGTAATTTTCTGCCGCTCCTTTTGGGATTTCTTTATGTTCAGTTTCTCCCATTTTCTTCAAGCACCCCGGGCTGTTGCGTTCCCTCTCCCTCCCTTTGGGCTTTTTACGCTACTCAGGTGTTTGTAACAGCCTCCGTGGGTGCCGTGAGGAGCTCAGCCCAGGAGATGCGGTGCTGGGGCTGGACCCAGCGCTGCGCGAGGCGCTGAGCTGCCCTGAAGAGGCATGCATCCCCTCCGGCAGCCCCGCGGAGCGGGACCAGGGGCCACCTGCAGAGACCTCGGCCACGGGAGCCACCTCCCTCTGCAGAACTGCCGGTGGCATGGGCTGCTGAAGCGCCTGGCATGACCTTGGAGCCCCTCCCAGTCCCCAAAGGGGCTGCAGCTGGGGAGGGACACTGGAGCAGGGAGGGGAGCCACGGGACGAGGGGGAGCAGCTTTAAACTGGA
Organism: Larus michahellis; assembly: GCF_964199755.1. Lineage (NCBI taxonomy): Eukaryota > Metazoa > Chordata > Aves > Charadriiformes > Laridae > Larus > Larus michahellis. The sequence goes on from NC_133930.1 coordinate 977,851, forward strand.
AGAGGGGAGATTGAGATGAGATATTGGGAAGCAATTCTTTGCTGTGAGGGGGGTGAGCCCATGGCCCAGGTTGCCCAGAGAAGCTGTGGCTGCCCCATCCCTGGAGGGGTTCAAGGCCAGGTTGGACGGGGCTTGGAGCAACCTGGGCTGGTGGGAGGTGTCCCTGCCCAGGGCAGGGGGTGGCACTGGGTGGCCTTTAACATCCCTTCCAACCCAAACCAAGCTGTGAGTCCATGATCCTATGAAATGCCATGGTGGAGCTGTGTTAGGGGGAGATAAACGAGGCACTGCGGAGACCAATTCTTCACAGAGCGCCCAGTGCCCGGTCTCGGCTCTGGGATCCCCACCACCCCCCGTGAGCTTGTCACACGCGTGAGGCCGTCACACGAGATACCTGTGTCCTTCCTGCTTCTCTGCCGCTGGTAAGTGACTGTGGGGTGTCCCTGTCAGCACGCTAAAACAGGAGTAAGCATACACAAATATAAGCAAAGTAGCAATGAAATAATCAGGCAAACCGTTAAATCAGAATTTGGCAGTGGGACAGCGGCGCCTGCGCTGCCCACCACCTGCCACTCCCCACCCCGATGGTGATGGTGGTGAGGGTGGCGATGGTTTCCCAGGGCAGCAGTGGTCCAGGCTGGGACCTGGGATGTGGCGTGGCCAGGGCTTAGCCCCATCCTTAGCTGCAGCAGGACCAGGACCTCCCTGCTCTTTGGGGAATACCGTTGTCTGCCCCGTGCCCTTCGGGGCAGCCGGGCAGACCCCGTCCAACGCACACCCGAGCTCCTCACCCAGACGGGGATGTGCAGGCGGCTCCCGCTGAAGAAATGGAAGTTGCCTGGGTGTAAAAGCAGACAGGAGCAGGGCTCTTTCCTGAGAGGCATGTGTCTTTAAATTCAGCCTGCAGCGAATGCAAGGAATTTTTTGATATTAAAAAGAAGTAGAAATTCAGCTCTGAAACCCAGATTTCTAGAGGTCTAAATCTGAATTCCCTCTGCTCAAGCGCTTCTATAATATTACTTGATTTCTCCGCAGCAATCTGACGGCATGCGAAAGTTATTCTTATTTTTACCCTTCTTACCCGTATGAAAAAGGAAACACAGTCCATTTGCTGTAAGCCCCTAAGCATCTGCTGATTTGTCAGTTTTATTTAGTTAAAATGCATTCACTTTTGCTGCATAGGGGACCATTTAGACAAGCTAGCTGGAGAAAATTAGTTCTACTTTACCAACATTAACTACCCTGATTGTACATTAATTAAGATATGCTTTGTGACATATGATACGTCCTCATATAAATATTTTGGGAGTTAGGCAGTTCTTGAGTATTTGAAATCAGCGTGGCAGGGGTAGAAATAGTGTTTGGTGGCAAAAATGCTTCTCCACCTCGAGCATGTAGATGCTGCGGGTATTTCGTATGTGAGCGGATGTTTGATGTTGTTCCATGGGTTTTAGTTTTGGCTCTGTAATGAAAAATTCAGTCCAATAAAACTTCATGTGTGAAGTAACCCTGCAGCCTCTGAGAGCAGCAGAACACGGCTTTATAACCCACCTCGCTTTTTCAAATCTTTCCCAAAGCGGCAGAGTAGCTAGTAATTTGCCAGTTCCCTAATCTGGGAATATTTCCTGGGAAAGAGTCTCGGCGAAAGGCTTCGATCAGGGCGCAGCTGCTGCTCAGGAGCCGGGACCAGCCGGCCGAGGGGACCCGGTGTCTCCCAGCCACCCGGAGGTGACCCCGGAGAGGGACAGCTGATGAGAGGGTGTGTGCTTGGGAAAGCCTGGTCCCTGTCACTGCGGGACACAGGGATAGTCCCCTACGGCTGTCCTCGCGTGGGGACCGGCACCAAAAGGTGCTGCGTGTAATGAAACGAGGACAAGCACGGCACGTGGGAAAGGGAGCTATTCTGTGCAGCTCCACTGCTGTGCAAAGAACTTTTATAGCGATTAAAGGGGTAGTAATTTTCTTTATAATCCTCCCGCTTATTGTCTGAAATGAAACAAGTGCATCTATCTACTCATATGTTGAAACATCGAGGTGTAACCACACCGGCTTCTGCCAAAATATCCTTATGTGAGAAATTAGATGGCATTAACTAGCCTCACATAACATTTGATCCACTGTTTTACTAACATTAAAGAATTAAAATGCAATTTTCCCACAGCAAATATTTACCCCGGCCATCCTTTCCAAAGGTTCTTTTTGCAGTGAGGGAGAAGGCTGTGCAATGTCAGCATCCACCCGTAATTTGGGAGACCTGGCAGCTCTGCGCTCGAGATCAGCTCCCACAGACCCTTCTCCCTCAGCCCTTTTCTCCAACGGCGCCCGACTGTGAACAAAGGGCTTCCAGGGTCTGGTGAGCCAGGAGTTATTTGCAAGCAATATAAAAGTAGTGATAAACCTTTAAAAACAGCTGTAGAGCATTTACCACATAAAACAAATAGATATAAAACACGTAGGGAGTTTTTTTTCTTCTTTACATGCGTGCTTTGTAAAGCAGAAAAAGCCTGCCTAGGTAGCTGGCCTTTAAGCCTTCAATTAATTGAACAAAGATTTTAAAATTGTTCAATTGGTTTCATTAGGAAGTGTATAATAGAATAATAAAGTAAAACAAATGATATAAAGCAGACCCACTAATTAGCTCTACATGATTGATACAGCTTTGGACTAGGCATTTGATCTCAAACAAAATGCAGTTCCTTGTTAAGAGGATTTTTAATTGATGTGCAGAGAGGTATTAGATGATGTTGGAAAATAATTACTCAAAAGCTATTCATGCATTTGGCTGAACATAACAAATGAAGTTTGGGCTCTGGATCTGGCGGAGTGGACACATGCTAATTAATAATGAGAGGAACAAGAATCTTCCAGTAGTTTTTAACCCAGTGTTTACTAGGAGATTGCTTTGCAATTATGCACCATAATGAGGTTGTCATCTAAACAAAATCAACATTACTCAGATGTCATTTGAGATTGCTAAATGTTGCAGCCCATATATATGTTCAATTCTTTTTACAGATGGTAATATGTTATTAATCAACAGGAGCTGTTGCTAGCGATCCAGCTGCCACGGGCGTTCTGGTACGAGGGGGCATCGACACTCCTCATTTCAGACTGTAAAACATAACATCGCTGGGGTGGCGGAAATTCTAAAATTTGTTCTAAAAATCCTAAGCCTAGGTGTCTGTTCACCGGGGAAGCAAGAGGCATTGACGTATTCCTCCTCTTCAAAGAGCTGGCAGGTGGGAGTCTGAGCCGCGCTTCCCATGGAGGAGTTGGCCACCCCCGCCCCGCTGGCTCCGGAGAGGAGCGGAGGGCCAGCCAGCCCCGAGTTTATCCTGGCTGGCTGCACGCGGTCCCTGCGGGTTAGACTGGAAATCCATTGGCAAGGGAGGCTGGAGACACGGCGTGCCACGCGGTACCTATCCCCCGAGCAGGCTGCGGTCTCCAGGGCTACCAACCTGGCACTGCCACCAGCGCTGAAAGCAGAGCAGTTTAAAAAGAAAATAATAAACCTCGCAAGAGCCGGTTGCTTAGGATTCAAGCAGTCTGGTTTTTATCTTCTGCCACTCTTTGCTCTGATGTCTCCCTGCCTCTGCAGACCGAGGATACAGCGATGTGTCCCAAAGATGAAGTTCTCCTCCCGCGGAGTGATGAGGGTTGACTGTTGCTGCGTTGGGTGGTCCTCGCCATGTGTTGGTGGGAAGGCTGGTGTGAGCAGGTGGGTCTTTCATCTCATGCCGATGTCGATGAGTGTCTGGGTCCGCTTCCGGCAGGTGATGGGGCTGTTTCAACGGTCACCCAGTTCTCCTAACACAAGGGCTGTGGGACTCGATGGCATAGGGGTGACATGAGGTTCAGGGCTTGGCATTTATCTGCTGTCCTGCCATGTGAGTTTCTTCCATCTTCTCACTATTTAAGCAAAGGCATCTGATTGAAAGTATGATGTCTTCCTTTGCCGTTCTGCTGTGCCTAGCACAAGGAGGTGTTGATCTTGACTGGGGCTTTTGCAGGATCACCAGACTGGCTACGACATCCTCCTGTTCTGTGGAATATTTGATGGTAAAGATAGTATAACCAACTGGGCAGGATCTGCTTGTCTTTTCACGTCTTTTGTTCATCCGTTATGTAAACTCTTTGCCTTCTTTTCCCTTTGGAAAGACAACGGTGTTGGTGTCTGCGCTTGTGAAGCAGCCCCAGGTCTCTGGAAGAACAGCTCGAGGTGAGAGGTTGGTTTTCAGGAGGTGGCACGGCTGCTCGGCTGGGCTGGGCTGGGCTGGGCTGCTCTTGAAATGCCGCAAACGGTTTAAAAATATTCATAACATTTTTCGAAAGTTCAATGTACCTCTGAATGTTGTGATGCCTATTCTTTATCTCTTCCTTGAAAAAAAGCTAGATTTTAGGAGTTAGGTTTTTTAATTTATTTATAGAAAACCGTCTAAAATACATTTCATATTTTCAGATAGAATGGTTTTTATTAAAGTCAGTAGCATCTTTCCAAATAGCTTTTTCCGTTGATTTTTTTTTCAGCAGCTTTATCAAGTACATTTTCAAGTCGTGTTTTTATCTTACCGTTCTTCCAAAAGGAACCAATTACTTATTTTTTAAAATATTTTTTATGCCTTTATTCTTTGGAGACCAATTCATTTCAGATACAGGCTTTCTACTCACACAAAAGGTAGTACACAGTAGATGGCACAATGGGCTAGTGATATTTATTATCAGGTGGACCTCGGCCCTTTACGGTTCGGAAATGAGGAGAAGGGGATTTGTGTCCATTGTTCAGTGGGTATCGTCGAGGGCACCCACTGAGTTTATCAGCTTGTGGCAATTCTCTTCGCTGATGAAAGTGATTTCAGAATGACATAATAAATCTCCACTATTTCTCATTTCCACGTACATTTCAGGGACATCATCTTGCCGACAACAACGTGTTAATTCTCAAGTGTTCTTGATGCCTTCAGAGGATTCTCCCGAGATGCTGGGGTGACGCCTACCCATAATCAGGTACAATGAATAGATATTTGGAGGTTCAGTTGTGTAGATACCGCCTCCAGTTTTTAAAATCCACCTGGTTTGGGCCTTTGTCTAAATAATGCTGCCTAACGTTTGTCCCGTGTCTCGAAAACACACTCCATCCTCCCAAAGATGAAATGGGACACCTGGGGAAACCGAAAAATAAATCAGGAGTATCTGATTTGAACTTCCACCAGTAGGAGTGTGTGGAAATATTGTCTTTCTCAGTTCTTCATTAGGAATGTCAACAACATTAAAAAAAGGAAGAAGATGGCTATTTCAGCCGAGACTCACTCCTTCATTTTTTTTATTGCTGTTTTTGTGGCTCACAAGCCTATTGCCATATCCAATGAGAGAAACTGCTCAAAGGTCTCCTGAGATAATGCTAGCACTATGTTAAGTGCCCTGGACCTGACCTGGTGAGGAAAAGAGGCCCCACGAGAAGGTGAAGATCAGCGTACACGGGGCTTATGGACAGTCGATGTTGTGCCCAACACGTGTCTGGTTTACAGTGATGTTACATCAGCTGTGGCTTCGCTAAAAAAGCCGTGGAGTGGCTGCGGGTTTACACCGAGACTGAGACCTGGGTTTCGGTGCAAAGCGCAGGCGCTAAACAACAGCCCGTTTCTGCAAGAAGTTGGTGGTTCTTTCTTCGTTGCGCAGCGTCACTTGGTGGTCACGAGGACATCCCCTGAGAACGCCTTCTCTTCCGCGGGTGCAGCAGCAGGAGCGGCACTATGTGCTTTTACCCCTGGCAACGCTTAGAGCCGAACCCTCTGGGTCCTGTCAGTCCTTATAAAACAAAGCAGGTCTTAAAACTTTGCTAATATACGCAACTTTATATACCGTATACTTTATATACAACTATATACAACTATGTACATCTTTATATACAAAAGTCAAATTATCTTTTAATAACTTAGCTTTTGGTTTAGAAGTACTGAATGAGCAAAAATAGACTTATTTCTGAAAAAACGCTTTGTGTTTGGCTGCTCCATTTCTAGCCGTCCAGCATGAAACACCTCGAGCAGGCTGGACGGCCAGTCTTGGTGAACGGCCTTTAAAAGTCTTTTATTCTGGCACCTGAGTTTGGGCACGGCGGGGCCGGCTCACCCCGGCTCTTGGGCCAGTTTTGGAAAAGGTGCGTCTAGGGCATCATTAAGACATAAACGCAAAGAGGATTTTTCCCAGGGCCAAGTTTTATTTTCACGGCACGTTCAATTAGCCATCGTCGGGCAGCACGCTAAACGAAATGTCTTCCTTTGCCCCCCTTCCCCCCCCTCCCGCCCCCAAACCCCTGCGTGTATGCGTTTATGCGTGCGCCCCTAAATATACCAGCCCTGTCAGAAAAATCAAAAAACCCCTTAATCCGAAGGTGCAACGTCCTGGCTGGCGGCGCGGGGAAACACAAGCTGCGTTACAAGCAGGAGCCTGTTCTTCACAGGACTGATTATTTAAGACAACTGTTGCTCCTGCGTGCAATCCTGTATGCGCTGTGCAAATTACATTACTAATTTACTAGCCGGCCAAATGTCACTCGTTTGTAATGCGCCGCATTCCCTGTCGCTCCAGACAAGGCGCTCGGCAGCATCCCTCTTTGGGAGAGAACTTCTCGGCTGATTTCGAGAGCGATGCCAAAAGTCTCACTTTTCTACTTCAAATAAATTACTCTGACACTTCGCAGCCATGGCTTTATATTTTTACTTAAATGTGTGTTTTGTGGGTGAGAGCGCGGCGTGGTTTGAACAGTTGTCAGGGGTTTTATTTTTGGAAAAAAGACAGATAGTATTTTGCGAGGTAATTAAGAGTTTGTGAAGTTTCCTCGAGAAATGAAAAAGGCCCAAACCATCGTCTTCTGCTCATATATGCATTTTACACTCAATTCCTCATTTGCCACCTCCTCCTCCGCTAGTTTATAAATCTGTTAATTAATGGTGTTTATTCTGCTCTCAGCCTCGCCTGAGAAATGGTTTTATGATTATATTATTAGGAAGTGATGATAACGTATGTGGGAAAAGGTATTTTTTTTGTATGTGGGCTTACCGATCGCTATGGAAACAAGCAAATATTTGCAGACCTCAACTACTGATTAATTCCTACTGGTTATTTTGGCTTTATAAAGTTACTGTCTGGATGCGAAGAATTTCTCGCGAGCGGTTCTCTGTGACAGTTTATTTACATGTGTAATAGCCTCATCAGAAATGACTCGGGTAATTTAAGGCTCCATCACATTGTAGCGGTTCCTGAAACAGCCATTTTATCAGCGTGTGATTGAAACACAAGCACGAGGCATTATTTTTAAACCCTTTGGTTCACATTTCAGTGAAAGGAGTTTCATTACAAGAATATTTCTCCCTGAAGGGAGGGATGCAGATACACGTGCTGACTAATAGCGTGTTTGTAACGTGGTATTGACGGGGCTGCGGCTGCCAGGAGAGCGGCTTGAGCAGAGGAGCTCGGGCAGAGCACTACAGGAGGACTGTGCCAGCAATGAGAGCGTGGTCCTCGCCCCCATCTCCACCGCACGTGGCACAAGGAGCAGCCTGAACCAGACCTGGGTGCAGACACAGCGATAATTAACGTCGAGGATACACCTAAGCATAGAGAACACTCCGGCGTGGAGTGATGAAGGAAAGAGGAAGGACAGGTTTATCTCCATGCCTGAAACTCTTTACACAAGCGATACAGAACTTTCCAGAAGAAGAAAGGTTCTTCTGAACCAGCTGTTGGACTTCTCTATTGGAAGAAAATCTTTATGAGCTGGGCTTGCAGGTCATAAACCCACCACAGAGTTCTCTCAGGTAGCAAGAGAGTATAAAAAAATAAAACTTCGGTTAGTAAATTCTTTACTCTCCACACATTTTGGTCTTTCTAGAGAATCCTAAATTCTCACCTCTACAGTCTTCAAAGGAAAAAGAAAATCAAAACCAGATTTGGGTTTGGATTAGAATGATTTTGATTCCCAGGGTGCTTTTGAAAATGGGATTTGAGCTCTTTAATCCTACAGGTACTAAAAATACTGTGGTAGGTGGACAAAATGTAGTACCAAGCGTCCCTCTTACTGAACTATTAACTTGGCCAATACAGAGTTATTAACCTACTTTATATTCTTGCTTTTCGTAGCTCCACACTGACTCATGTCTTCAGGAGATCTTTTTCTTTGGTTCTCTATAAATTTATGGTTGGTGAAAAGAGCCAAGCAGGCAGCACCAGAAACTCAGCCCTGCTGCCTTTGTGTGAAGAGGGGATGTAGCACAGCAGAGACCACCACCACGTGCCACGCAGCCACCTCGCCAGCAATCCAGCCCAGCTCCTCGGAAATGTCCATTAGTTCAAGGGTACCAACCTCTCTCCCTTGGATCCCCGTACCAAAATATCTACGTGGTGCTGAGCCACCAGACACATGCCACAATCCTCCCAGACCCAAAGAGATGAGGATCTCCTGGCGTGGATGCAGGATGTCAGCAGCTGGGTGGGAGAGCAGAAGCTCTGTCTGTTGGATGATGGCAACAGGCTGGTGTGCAACTGCTCCCACCGATGCCCACCGATGCCCACCAATGTCCTCTGTGGGTTCTTGCTGGCTCACTTCCCCCACAGCTGGAAATCGGGATCAACCAGCAGCTTCTGTGCATGAACCAACCTCCTTATAGCTTTGATATGAAAGCCACCTTCAGATTGATTGCAGTTTGGCCGTGGCTCAAGAGCCAGGGGTTGGCCACCCGTGAACTATTTCTTCAAGGCAGTTGGGCCTGGGAGACACAGGGGCTGCGGTGGAGGGCAGCGAGGCAGAAGGAAACGCAAAAGGTAGTAAGTGAAGCCATGGTGATCTGCAGGGCCTTGAGGCATCTCTCTGAACATCTGCAGTCACCTCGGGCAAAATCCTCTCCCTACTGAAGTAAATGGAAAATTTGCCGCTGACCTCGAAACGGCCAGAATTTCGTCCGAGTGCCGCCGGGCGGTATAGCACGGTGTCACGGGGTGTGCACGCTGCTGCAAGATGGGCCTTTGTCCCACCACGGGCACCTTGCTGGGGTCTCTCCACCCGGGGCAGCTCGCAGAGGTTAGCGGGGCTTGGGGGTGTGAGCACGGACGAAAAGGGGGCAGAAATGCCCGAGGGAAGAAGGGCCAGAGGTCTGCAGTTTTCCCTGCTCTGTTGTTAGATGGTGAAATTTTTCTCCAGGGAAAACTTTATTTTTAATCCAGTTGGGTTTCACAAGTGAATGCTTTAATGGCTGTGCCCAAGGTCCTTAGTCAGTCTTAATCTATGTTACAAAATCAGCAAATGCGGCAGTTTACCAGAGGTCTGTCTGAGGGAGGCTCGCAGCTGAAATTAGAGAGGCAGCACATCGGCGCTGAACTGGGATGGGCCACGTGCGCTGGTAGCCCCCAAAACCCTTCAGCCTGCTGCCGGGGTAACAACCCATCAGCTCAGGGATCGTTCAGCAAGGTCCAATGTACGGAGCACGTACGTGCCGGGACGTGGTTTGGATTCCTTCCTAGTCCTGGCTCCTCTCTCTTTGCAGGGTTTGTGAATGGCTCACGTAGTCACTGAGGTGGTGGCCCGAGAGCAACTCCTTGAGAAGGTCTTGGGCTTATCTCATTTGATGAATATTTCCATTTTGCTGTGAATACAGTGATGCTTTGCCTTGTCATCTCTTTCTGTGGAGCTTGAACCGTTTTCTAAGTAATAAATTAGGTCTTCGAATAGCCCTGTGAGGAAGCAGACACCCTCCCCTCTGCACAGAGGAGAAAACCACAGCAAAGGAAGGATAAAGCCTAAGCCGTGTTGTCGGTACGCAGGGTGCTGGATGTTTCTGCAGCCGAACTGCAGGTTCAGAAACCAAACCGCGTGGTTAAACGTCTAAATCGAAATCATGTTTGCAACAATAGAATGAGTAACTTTAACCATACAGGTATTTATTACGTAAATAATACTGTAACAGTATATCTGATGATTTATCCCTTCATGCTGACAAATTACCCCTAAATGACTTGCCTGAAGACACTTATGAAGTCCATCTGCCGGGGAAGAGCACAGCCTGGGTCTCCTGAGTCCCAGTCCTGTGGATTGACTGTAAGACTGCCTTCTTCCAGTCAATAGCTTCATCAATCATCATTTAAGTCAGCTTGATGGTTGGCTTTCTAAGGCCATCCCTGGTGATTTATTCCTACCCTTCTCTCTTCAAAAGCTTCCAGCCTGCGACTTGTCAGACGCTTGTAGCGACGTGCTCTGTGCCCATCGGTCCCTTCCCCGACGCCCACCCTACCAGCAGCCTGATGCTTGCACCGCTGCTCTCAGGCATGCGGGTGGCAAGAGCTCTCCTGGAGTGACCTGTGCTCAGATGTGTCCGTACCATTTATCCCTGGATGACGGCAGTGAGTAGAGCTCTGGCCACGAAGCAGGTGATGGGGCAGGACCGGTGGAGGGAGAAGAGAGGATGCAGGAGCGTGCGGAGGGCACCAGGCTGCTCCTGGTGGGTGCGAGCCCCCGTGTCACCACCTGCAGACGGGGGCTGTGGCACGGGAGGGCATGCCACCAGCTCCGCAACTGGATTTTGGGAAAATCAATGCCAGTTCTCTATTTCCCTCGTCAGTCCCACCGCTTTATTCCTTTTCCTGCTGCTTTATCTGGTGTCAGTCTGGCATTCTGCTTGTCAAATACCGCTTGCCTCATGTATCATCTTCTGCTACGCCGACACTCATAATTCATCTTTATTCTCCACTTTTCTGTCTCCTTTCTTGTCCTTTCTACCCAGGATCGCTTTTTATGTGGTAATTTTATTTATTTCCACACTTGGGTTTTCTTTTATTTATTAGTCCTTTGCTAAAAATCACTTGTGTTAATTTTTCCCACACTAGTGCTTTTAAAATATGACATCTCTGTGCATGCCCTTGTAAAAAAGTAATACAAAGCTGAAGTCAAAGCATCGATGGTAGGATTTTCTTAGCATTGATCGCATTCTGCTCCTTCCGAAATCGATGAGACTGGGTTAGGCTAATGCTGAGCAATTCTCAGGGAAAAAGTGCCTCTGAGCATTGCAGTGATACCACACAGTTTGCTTAGCGTGTTATTAACAGTCCCAGCTCCTGAAGACAACTGATGATAAAAGCATAAGGGATTTTAATAATTGCAGGGTAGAGCTTCGACATAGGACCTCAGGAGACCTTGGAGAAAGGAGGAAAATTCAAATAACCCAATACAGTCCTGCCTGGAATCCTGCAAGTGTGTGGATAAGATACTCAGATTCTTGGCAACACCAAAATCCCAGCCGAAGCACTGGGCTGCTTGCTCTGGGTGCGCAAGTTCCCTCCTGCTCTTCGGGCTGCAGGATCGATTGGGAAGAGCCGGATGGGGATTTCTCCCCAGTCGAAACTGGTCCTCTTCCCTTTCACCTCCTCCAGCAGACCTACAGCATCCCAAAGAAGAGACAAATTCATCCCATGGGAGGTACCTAACTTGTGGCTTTCTTTTTTTCAGGCTTGTCATGGAAAATACTGGACGTTTGTAACAAGGAGGAACCTGGAGGTGTGTCCCGGGGGTGCTCAGTAGCTGTGGCAGCGGCATCCTGGAAAACCCACCCATTCCTGAATGCCGCCCCAGGCTCCCGGCGAGGGCAGAACAAGCCCTCCTGAGGCAGGAAGCCTTTCCCAGGATTAATGCACTCTCCAGTCTTCACAATTATTATTTTGATGGCCAAACGCAGCCCTGAAGGGGGGTCGGTCGTGCCTCCTTCTTCCCCGCTTGCCCCTGCCGTGTGAACCTGCGTCCGCGCATCACAATATTGATAATACATCAGCTTGGTGTTTTACTCAGCAATGGTCTGGTTCCCTTAATGAAGCAGTCTCCAGCTTCTTCATTTCCTCTTCTTAGTAACCAGATTATTGACTTGTAATTTGTCACAATGATATAGCTTGGTTCCTAAATGGGAAATGTTTAAATCAAGCAGCAATTAATGCATTGTAAAGCACTTCAGGTAATTGTGTAATAAGCAGCACATTACCTAGAGTAGTAACACATTTTACAGCTAAACCAGCAGGAAAAATAATGTTTTTTGCCAGGTTATTTTAGGGTGTGAAACATGCTGTTGTGGAAAGGCAGTGTGAATCCATATTATGCAGAAATCAATGGATACCCATCTTTTCAGGCTACAGTAGGAGCTGTGTGACAAGGGCACAGCATTTCTCCTAATCAAGCAGGTTATGTGAAAGCTCAGAGTCAAGCTGAGCTTGCTATATCCAGCTGTACTTTGTTTGCTACTTAATGGAGCAGGTCATAGTTATAACACCCCAAAGAAATCAGCTCGTCTCAGCCTGAGGAGCACAGAGAAAGTGTTGGAACTCCAGCGGCTCTGCATTAAATCACTCCTATAGGTCATCTGCGGAGAGAGGACTCGGGGAAATAATAAACCAGCGTCGTTCTGCTGCTGGCACTTCAGGCTGGTCCCCAGGGGAGGCAGTATCTGGGTTTAGGTTGGGAAAAGCAATATGGCTAAAGAAACAGTTATTTATGTACTATACTGTCCTTGGCAAGCCGTCAGACAGCGGGCTGGCAGCTCCCCCTCCTCGGGAGAGGAGGAAGAGGAGCTTCTCAAGCAGGGTGCTGTGGATAAAGGATGCTGCGTGGCTTCTGCCATTAGAGGACCTGGGGACGTGGGGCTCTGCAGGGCTGGGCACGCTGGCGACGGGGCTGTTTCCCGTTGCAGGGCAATGCCGGGCTGTGCTAATCCCCGTCCTCCTGGAGCTGGGGGTGAGAGGGAGCAAAGCGCCCGCAGCGGGGTCCCCAAAGCTTCACCCCCCGCCTTCTGCTGGCCTCCAGGTGCTCCGTGAGATCCAAGGCGGACCCACTTTCACCTGGCGGCAGAGGCCATGGTGGAGAGAGAATCCTTAACTCCTTCCCAGCAGCAAATGGCATTGTGGGCAGGCAAAGCACAAGCCCATCCTTTGGCTTTTCAAGGAAAACATTTCCTTTTTTGAAAAAATGGGATTTCAAAGAAATGCCCCCGCAATATATCGTCTTTGGCCTTCCTGAAGAATCGTTCCAGTTCTGGGACTTTAAGAGGAAAGAATAACACGTACATCGTGTTCGCTCCTTTTGACGGTGCTCCCGGGGAGCTGCTGACCAAAGAAAGTGCTAACCATCATGTTTTCACCTTCAACTTTGAAACATGCTGATCGCATTTTCTCCTTCAGCCTTTTTCTCTCAGCTGCTCGTGTATATAGTTTATTCAATTCATGGCAGCGCACAATAAAAATCAATAAAAAGCATTTATTATAAAGTGCCAGAGATTAAAATAACTGACTTGGCTATGCTATTAAAACATGGGTAGCTCAAAGCGAGGATGCACACTTCACACAAAATATGATTTATGCTCTGCAGAGGGGAAAAAATCCAGTAAGCAGAAAAGGAAGTTTTATAGTCTCGCCAATGAATCACTGTCCTGCTTTAAAAAAAGTTAACAGACATGAAAATACTATTTAATAAAACTAATTTAGTGTTTTATTATAAATATAACTATTGTAAATAATGACTATTTTCCCCTGCTAGCAATAGTACCGTCAAAACTTTAGCCAGGTCAGCAAAGTAGCTGCCTCAGTTTCCAAGATTTATCATTTTGCTTATCAGTTTTACATCTTCACACGTTTCCAGGCGCATCGAAACACTTCTGTTCGCAAGCTGGAGTGACACCGGGGCTACGAGCGCAGCGCGGGGGGACCCAGGTCACAAAAACCCTCTGGAGCAATTAATCTGTCTCTTGTTTGCCCATGCGGGAGCCCAGCGCCTGACCCCCAAAAAGTAACGTCTTTGGGTTGAAGAAAACTAATCTGACGTGACAAGACTTCTTGGGACGTGGCGGACGCCAGGCAGGCTGTGCGCCACTGGTTTCACACCCCAAGCCCCCCACTCCCGCTCCGTGAGGCGCAGCCGTGTTTCCCAGCCCAGGCACGCAGGGCTCCACGCTCCCGTCCGTGGTCAGTCCCGTGCGGCCGTGGGAAAAAGGTCTGGTCTTCAAAGCCGTCCCCGCCGCCCGCAAAGCCAGTGGGAGCTGGGGGTCCTGGGAGGACCTCTGGGAGCCGCATCCCCGTAGGCGCAGCCCCACACCTGCGCGGCACTGATGACTTGCACCCGGCCAAGGAGGCGGCGAGGATGGAGGATGACGTCCCGGCGTCCCGCGTCTCCCGCTGATGGCGAATTAGCAGCTCCCCAAACGAGAAGGCTGTGCAGCCCGTTCGCGCAGCCGCCTCCGGTGCACGCCGCCGCGCGACGGTGCGGAGCTGCGAAAATCCGAAGTCCTGGCAGGAGCAGCAAGATGTCTCAGCTGCACTGTTAGCTGCTCGGTGGAGAATTTCACAGGCGGGTTTGAAGTTTACTCAGCTCGGTAAAAAGACGAGGAGGAAAAGCTGCTGTAGTTTGTTGCAACAGGCAAACTGAAATTCATTTAATTTGTTACTTGCCGTTTTGTCCTATAAACTCAAATACTTATTAACACTGTAAATATGCCTTTTTACTGGCTCGCTGACAGCTCACATGCTTTCTGTGCTGTCTCCTTAAACATTTATGAGCGCTCATGAATATGCAAATTCACAATCTAATGCCTGCAAAATGGTTGCAAGTACAAATGCTGTGTTAATATTTCATACAATGATGGGAGCAAATCAACAATCATAAATTTTGAACAAATATGTTGCTTCATTAATAACTAATGAGGCAGTGCACGGAGCTCTAGATTTGGCATTTAATAGCAAAAGTGGTGTTTAAAAAGAGCTTATCAGGCACTACTCTCATTTGAAAGAGGGTTTGCAGCCTCTGTGGCTTCCAGGAAGCTTCCAGGATGAGAAATGTTGGAGATGCGCTCACAGAAACAGAATTATGGATGCACTTCCAAGAGTGACTCCTCTTTCCCAAGCCTCGCCTGGTTTTGGGAGACCAAGAGAATTGTCCAGCTGTACAGCGCTCCCCTCAAACCCTTGGTGGTCTGCGTGTCTTCGTGAAACACGGTTCATATCCTGGGCTTTGTTTAGAGACTCTCACGTGGGATTTCAGCAAACCTTTGGTGGAGGACCTCATTTTCCTACCCTAAGGTGAGGCGGGTGCCCTGCGCTGGCAGCCTTTCCCCGAGGAACTCATGCAGGCTGCTTTGGCCAGCCTGGCCCACATGTCCACAGTGGACATGCCAGTGTCCGAAGGTGTCAGGCCCATCCTGGGCACCATCTCTTTGCTTGTGCTGATTGGAGCCCATCCCCGAGCTGTGCATCCTTCCAGCAAGGGCACCGAGCTGCGTCTCCTTGTCCGGCCTCTTGGGAACGCCACAACGATCTGCAAGCTTGTGGGGTGGAAATGCCTGTGGTATTTTCCCTGGAGATCATGGGATACCCAATGTCATATTATGTTGCCAAAATGCCAAACTGACCACAGCAATCCTGTGGTTTTCTGGGGAGAGACCTGGCCGTTGGGAGATGGGTCTTGAGAGGAGGTCTCTGCACCATGCTGGGGTGCCATCACCCGTGTCCTTCTAAAACGCCCAGCTCTGCTGTCACAAAGTCAATTAGCACCAAGGTGCCTGATAGCACTACAGCACAGGCGAGGCGACATTAATCTGACACGATGGCAGACCATGGTGTGACGGAACGGGGGGGATCATTAAGAACGCCACCCAAATGTCCTGCTTTGGGGTGAAACAGAGCCAGCCTTCTGCTCAGCGAGAGGCTCTTGCTCACACTCGTTGCCATGGAAACCAGGGCCACTGACTGGGTGTTTACCCCACGGAGGGGTCGCACCTGTGGGGAGGTGGGACAGGTCAGGTGACCCAAACTGACCAATGGGGTGTTCCGTCCCATCTGCCATGCTCAGGTAAAAGCTGAGGGACCAAAGGGGTTGGGTTGGCTCTTCTCCAATGGCCTCTTCTCCAATGGCTCTTTCTCTTCAGCAACTGACGTCCCAGGAGGAACCCCTCAGCTCATCTGCCTTTGGTCCCGGTCAGTGTGTTCCAGCTCCCAGTTGTCACTGAGTCCAGTCTGGAACTTCCTTAGTGCCTCCCTGGGAGCTTGATATGGTTTTGTGTATATTTGTGTATATTGTATCTATTTCATTATTTCCTTTTTTTATATTATTAATAATATTTTGTTAGAGTAGTTTAGTTTTTTTGGAACTCATCCATCTTTTTATCTCTCTTCTTCCTCTCCTCAGAGTGAGAGGTGGGGGACGGCATCTGTCATCTCATCATTGGCCAACCCGGCCTAAACCTTGACACCAAGCCACCCTATGCTTGAGTGGTTTCTTCCGGCATCATTTGCTTTATACAGAGTTTACTTTGATTGGGATTTAATTAAAGCCTGTCTCTAGTGTTTCCCTGCATAGAGCCTACTCTACTCCTCCAATGAGGTTAGCAAAATGGCATTTTTGAGTTTTCCTGGTAGCATTGTTTTCTATTTGCGTTGATGGAAGGTGGACCCCCGTGCTTCTTCCAAGGTGCACAACGTCCACCAAAAGCTCTCCTTAGTTTGACTCGACTTGCGTGGCCAGGCAACACCAGCGTCTGCGGAGCTGTTGCGTGAGTGGGAGAACGTACCCGTGCTTTGTCGTTTATTTTTTTTCTCTCCTCTTTCCTCCCAGTTTGGCTTCTGAGCTCTGTGTAGCTGGGGCCGCTGGGCGAGCGCTGGAGATGAGATGCATGCTGGCAGCAGGGCTGGGCAGTGTCGCGGATGCTGCAGATGCAAAATCACCTCCTGAAACACCCACCTTGTTTCTTTTCATGTCTGAGTCCTTTCTCCAAAAGATTGTGTAAACTATTTGACAGCCAAGCGAGACGGGGCAGTAAATGTCAAGGGAAATGGATGGGGGTCGGGAGGATCACTTCTTCGGGAACCTGTTGATTTGCTTTAGGTTGACCAAAGCACAAACAGCTCCGCCGTTTATCTTGGGGAGGGGAGGGCTGCAGAGCCGAGCAGCAAGAACTTGTTAAAAGTCTCCAGATCCTGTCAAAATGCCTCCGTTTTATGGCTTTCAGTCGAAGGTTGAAGTTTTTGATGAGGTGCATGAACGGTGACCTCATAAATTGCTTATAAAGTGTAAACATGATTTCTAAAAATTCTTTTTGAAACCCAACTTTAATAATAAGCCAAACTTGTTGGAACTGCCTTAAATATTTATGTGCGTGGCATGCTCTCTGCACAGCTTGTAATTATAGAATATTATTTCTCTTTTTGTACATTTTTAGGCTGTACTGCCACTAGCTTTTGACACTTTAATTTAAGCATAGTTAAAAAAAAGGATAATTTCTTTTTTCCACCTTAGTATAAAGATAAACCAGCGAAATCATTCCTGCATTTGCTGGTACAATTTCAGTTTTTAGCTATGTTGATAATTTACTTTTGATGCTAATTAATTACAAGTAATCATAAAAACAAATTAAAAGCACTATACTTGCAGCAGGTTTTTTTATGCTTATGAAATAATGCATCTTTATGCATCTGTTTACTTGCTATGTAAAAAAATGTAATCTATATTCATAGGAAAACAACTTTAGCACTCAGCACTGGTGCTGTAAACCATTACCACTCACATGTTTTTACCGTCTTTCCCTTTTGCAGAAAGGGGGCAGTCCGGTGCCAAACCCCAAAGTCCATCAGTTTTGAAATATGTGTTGAAGGTAAAAGCCTGGGATTTAGTGCTCAACCGTATTTATAGACAGGCTTGGGAATATGGATTTAAAAGGAAGTGCTATTTATTTATAAATATAAATACCCGCCCCAAATGACTTAAAATCAATTAGTACTTCAAAAGCAGCTCATGCTGGAAATAAATTATTATATGTTAATGCTCAAGGGGAGGGATAACCGGGTCCAGGGCCCTGCTTGCAGCAGAAGTTGGGGCCAGACCCCAGGGGTCCTTTCCCACCCGGGCTTTTCTGTGCCGTGGACTGTTTTTCAGCTGTGGAGATGTAAGGCTTGCGGGATTTTCTACTCGGTTTTGCCTCTTGCCTGTTTTGCATGTATGCGAGGAACCCAGCTCGCACCCCGGCAGTCCCCTATCTGGCTGGTCCCCATCGAAGGCACGGTGGG
Source organism: Larus michahellis (assembly GCF_964199755.1). Classification (NCBI taxonomy): domain Eukaryota; kingdom Metazoa; phylum Chordata; class Aves; order Charadriiformes; family Laridae; genus Larus; species Larus michahellis. Next base: position 995,923 of record NC_133930.1, read on the forward strand.
TTCCTTGAACAGGAGCAAAGTGGTCTCAGAGGTGGGGGGAGCCCAGAGCTGGGCCCCTCTGGCCCCTACAGCCTGCAGGAGGCATCTCCCAGAGGAACATATTTGGGCTTTGGGATGGATCATACACCGAGTTGGTGCTGCTCTATAATGGGAAACGTGACCTGGTATCGTGTCGTGGTGCTGCTTCATTCATCAAAACATTCTGTTTGCTGTGAAATCATCCCTATCTTTACGGTTTTATGAGAGAATGGCCCCATTTTTCATCTGGGCTTCTGTCTTAAATAGCCACGGAGACGGCTTTGAGGTTGTGCTCTTTGTACGTGTCAGGGAGATGGAGACGTGGATGTCATCTGCGTCCTGATGGCACTTGGCTCCGCGATGGCTCCTGATCTTCTCATGCGGTTTTCAGTATGTGTTAAATAGTTTATGGGACAAGGCAGAGACTCGCAGATAACTCGCGGGTTTTGGGTCGATGCAGCTGGTCATTATGACCCTCTGGGATCTCGCAGGGAGGAAGGATCAGAGCCAGTTCAGAAAACTTCCTCCCGCCCTCGCCAAGTCTCAGAGCTGAGTCACCAACAACTCATTATCAAGACTTTGTGTATTGACCTAACTTCTGGAAGAAGGCCTTGAATTCCTTGGCAACTTCCAATATTGAGAAACAGAAGCTTTTATAGATTAGATGTGAAAATGATAAAACAATGCCATACAGTCATCTCCGCAGTATGGAACTCGGTATTGAATTAAATAGTTTTTTTATACTTCCATATATTTTTTTTCAGTTTTCAACTTGGTGCAAAATTTTGGTGTTCAAAGTTTTGTAAAGAAGAGCATGGAGAGGTCTGGAGACGGTGTCCTCCACTATGGCATCTGGGACATCCTTTGTCTTCACAAAACCCAGCCAGGCTAAAGCACTTTCCCAGCAGAAGGAAAGCTCTCGTTCCACAGCAGAACTGGTGATGGGCATCGCACCGGATGGTGTGGTCTCATGGTGGCTCTGGAGCTGGGAGGTACTCGTCTCGGGCTACCTTGTGCCATTGTCAGAGCTCAAACGCTCTGCATGGACAGAAGATGATCCACCAGCTTGAATGGTGGCAAAAGTTCCAAGCTGCTGGAGCTGATGGACTTTACCCTCAGGCCTTTAGACCTGGCTGAGGTGGCTACAGGGCTGTTGGCCATCACCTTCTGGGACTAGGAGGAGCAGCAAAGCCAAGCTGTGCTGGAGGCAGTCCTGGTCTGGGTCTGCAGAGCTCAGGCCATGGGCACAGCCCTTGTGGTGCACACACCTTCGGCAGGATGGGGCAGGGCAGGGCTGCAGCACCACATCAGTTTGGCAAACGAGAAATGGCACAAAAACTGTATGAAATCAGGTGGGAAGAAGGCAAGAGCAGTAGGCAAGGACAATCAACTGTGCAAAGTCAGGATGAAGAGCATCTGGTTGGGGAGAATCGCTTAGGTGTACAGGGAAAGAAAAGGCGGGTGGGATGCAGCCATTAAGGACTACGAGGTGTCTGAGGGGAAAGGCAGAACCTGTTTTCCAGGTACTTGGAAAGGATGGGCTGAAAATGCAGTGAGAGGGCTTCACTGGCCATCGGGGCTGTGGGGAGCATGAGGTGAGAAGCAGATTATCTGTGAGGCTGGGGCTTCTCCGGCATTTGGGAAGAGCCGGTGTCTATCAGGAGTGGCAGCAGCGCTGGCGTTGGCCCTTGGAGGGCCCTTTTAGGGATATCTGCAGTTTTCTTCCCTTTAATAAGAAATATTTTTGGTTTGGATGCGTTCTCTGGCGCTGATTTCACGAAGGGGCTGAACGCTTGGACCTCTCTCATTTTGGTGGTGGCTGGTGTTTTTCAGCAAGCGGGGCAGTCAGGCTACCAGCAGTGGCGAGGGTATAAACGTCTCCCACGGAAGCTTACCGTGTCTGCTGATGGAGACCAAAAGAAACATATGGGGGGGGGGGGGGGAATAAAAATCTGGTAGCACTTCAGATTAGATGTTCTGAATAAAATATCTTCGCTTCACATGTGCTTGAGGTGTTCAGGATTTTTATTACATATTAACAAAAGTAGAGGGCAGTATGTATAACACACGCAGTACCCCTATTTGCTACGTGCTTGTTGGACCTCTATATGCAGTCTTTGCTTTTAATAATCCCCTGCCATATAATAAATATCCAACATCTGTGTGAACAAATCTAGAAAGGTGCATTTACATGCATGCTTGTTGTATGTTAATTATTAGACCGGGTATGCCAGAGTGATTTAACTATGCAGTAGATATAGATCTAACTAAATACCATAGGTGTTAAAGCTCAAGCAGCATGTTTTTGTTAATCAAACGATACTGAATTAACATACTGTACAATAATTGCCTTGTTAAAGTTAAATTAAAACCTTATTTGAGACACATAATCTGGAGTGTGACTCACTGTTCTAACCACATTTAGGTTGTTGTCAGTACAATTAGGATTTTGAATTTACAAGTTGGGTGGGTTTTTTTAATTTAATCAATCACTATAGCAACAGCAAAAATTAAACAGGAGATGTTTCCCTTTCCAAGTCCAGTTTGTTGTTACTTACTCCTTTTGGTGGTGGAAAAGCAAACTTAGAAACTTTGCGAAAGCCAGCCATTTTGGAAGCTCAGACAAGTCTCTGAGCCTGGGCTCCTTGAAAGGCAGGTCTGGGAGATGCGGCACCTGTGAAATCCATCGCTCCCCCTCTAGGAAAAGCCCCTCTGTGCCAGGCGGTGCAGCACAGCCCCGTATAAAACAGACGCGGCACGCGTTTGCCTGCTGCGTGAATCCCAGCCCTCACCAGTGCTGCTGCTGGGGCTTCTTAAACAGTCCAGACCCTTTTTCCTTGCTCCGTCGCTCCCTGGAACAAACAACAAGGGCATCCTCGACTCCCCCAACTCGGGGCAGTCTCAGAACCCCCGTGTCAGGAGAGTCTCCCTGATAATAAGTTTCTCCCTGTTTGAGTTCAGATTTAATTTCCCGTGGCCAGGGAGGGGGTGATGTCCCTGATGAAGGTGACGGTGAAGAGTCGCGGGACAGCAGTGCGCTCTGCCAGGCTTTCAGCTCTCTTCAAACTGGGGGTGCAGGTAAAAAAAAAAAAACCCAACAGTTTTTTGCCACGTTCAAAAGGGCACGGGCACAGGGGGTGCTGCTGACAACAGCTCTGGAGGGCAGAAAACGTCTCCTGAACTGTTTATTAATCCTGCCTATGAGCGTAGGAGAAAGAGTAAAATTAACAAAGAAATCGATTTTCCAGAAACAGTTTTCTTAAGCAAACAAACAAAAATAACCCCTCAGAAAAATAACAAGCGTTGTTCTCTGTGCTGTAATTCCCAGCCAGGGAAAACGGCTCCCTCCCTTCCAGAGGGAGCTGCAGAGGCCGGGAGAGGTGTGACCGCATGTGCAGATATCCCTGTACCCCGGAAAATCTGGCCTTGAGACAACACTTTCACAAACGTCTATAATTGTTTCGCCTGTTTTCAGAGATTCTGCCTCCCTCCTTGGCTTTGTCCTTGTAACGTAGCCGTGCTCTCCCTTTGGGCTGGCTGTGAAATCCCCTGTGCGTTGGTGCGTGTGACCTTTTTCCTTGACTTTTCACCTGGCCGCCTGTCCCGCGCTGGCTTGCGGCTCGTGCTGGAAAAGCTATGAGAAAGTGGCTGGAAGAGTGGAAAAATTCCCCTCCTTGCTGGTGCTCAAGGGCTGGGAAGGCTCCCACACCGCCGCTTGCTCTGCGCTCGATTGCGTTATGTATTTACTCAGTTTGTCCAAGAGTGGAACATGCCAAGGGGGGAAAAAAGCAAGTGAATTTTTCATCCAGAATAAAAAGTATTTGGGCTGGCTTTGAACCTTAACCAAACATTCAGGCTGGTTTATACAACGTGCAGCTTAGTTTGCTTGTGTGAACGAAGTTAAATATTATAGAATTACATGAGGTTCATTATTTTACCCCAGCGCAGTTGGATAAAGCCGTTTTGAAGGCTGCGGAGAAAATATATTTCCTACGTAACTGCCTTAGAGGCGATTAACGCCAGTCCTGCTTCCTGACACACGACACCGGCGCTGCCGGAGCCGGGGCAATTACCCGCTGCCTTGCCCAGGCCCGAGCGGAGCCCGGCGCCCGCACCTGGCACCATTAATAATCCCATTCATTGAACTCTTTATTTGTACCCGTCCAGGTTTAGACATTGACCTCAGATTTACAGGTGTAACTTAACGAGGCACATGTTGCAGCCAGATGTCCCACAAACAGACACCACGTATATATATCTCGGTTCACGAATAATCCTGAAATATTCATTATGGGGCACGCTCGTGAGATCTGCCTTGTTATTAGAGTACCAGTCTTGCACGTCAGCCGGAACAGATGGAAAAAACTGGAAAATGTATTTAACATTCCTGCTAGTTTCTTAAAAATAATTATCTGATTAAAAGTGCCAAATGTGATTTTCATTTTTCCTTATTCATCCTACTGGTAAAAGCGTAGTTAAGTTGGCAGTGATGCAACACCACGGAGTTATGACAGGAATCATAAAAGGAGCAGGCCAGCGAGTGAATTTTAACTCCAGAATACAGGATTTAAGTACCGTCCAACCTCATTAATTTACAACTGGGGCTTTGTGCAATAATCATAACATATAAATTATACATTAGGCACCTTTCAATCATAATAAACGTGTTCTGTGAGGAACAGCTAGAGAAACAGAGTGTGGTGCGCGGCATGGAAGTGGCCCATGAGGACTTCTCCAGCAGCGTGTGGGCTGGGGGCCCACTGGGAGCTCACCGGGGCTTTGCCGGGGGCTCTCCAGGAGCTCACCAGCCCTGGGAAGGGTTGGTGTCCTCCTCAGGAAGAAGCCACCACGGTGGATGGTGTGGGACAGAGAGAGCGGGGTCATCTCCTGGGCAGGGAGGTTGTGTGGTGTCCCCAGCCCTGGTCACCAGATGGCTTGTCTGTAAATGCAGTGATATTTCATGGGCTATGAACTTATTGAAAACTGTATTCTTTTCCTGCTAGTGAAGAGTTGGTGGTGTCCATTAGCATGTCAGAAACCTCTGAAGACAAGACAGCATATACTTTAATTGAAATAAAAAGCCTTGAGAAGCCTGATCTTAAGTGCAAGCAGCGAAGGTGGGATTAATTTCACTGACCATTGGGCGACTTCTGCATCTGAATCTGCTCTAATCAATCACCCAACGTCCATTGCAGGCCATGGAGTGAAACCAATCCTTTGGAGTGAGGTTTGGGTGGTCTCCATTCGGCACCTCCTTGGGATGAAAGGAAGGGTCCTAAGGGTGCTGCCAAGGGCAGCGGGGGGGATGGAGGTGACTCTGTGGGGTGGAAACCCAACAACTGGGCAAACCCCATCCTTGCTGTCAACGGTCTTTGACAGAAGAGAGAGAATCCCCAGGTGAACACGAATTGTGGGTGAGATGTGGCTGAATGAGATTTATTTTTGGCATTGCAGCAGCGAAATTGTGATTCAGGACCGTGTGTTACGCAGGCTGCCTTTTGCCTTTGACTTCAACTTAACGTTTAACCCAAACAAGATCATTGTCTTTCTCAATAAACACCTGTTTAGAGTTTTTTAAATGCCTGGTTCCCAAGAGTTGTGTTATAATAAGGCACGGGTTTAATTGCATTGAAAGGAGGAAAAAAAAAGGTATGATTTCTAAAAGGACAGAATACTTATGATATTTATGGACCCATTTAACACACTGCTTTGGTTTAAAGAGGTGGGGATTTACATGTGTTAAGTGCTCCTACAAATCTCCTTTACCCTTTCTTGGAAAAGGGCAACACAATAATAATTGTTAAATTTATGTGTTAAGACGTCTGTACTGTAGAGCTCTGCACATCAGTAAGCTAAGCACAATAGACTATCTGCCTCTACTTTTTATCCTTTAACTATCTTTGCTGGGAGAAATGCCTGGTTATCCCGTAACCTGCCTAACGGAGTGGCTGCTGGCGGGTGCTCCGTCGGATGGCTCCGTCTCTGCTGTCGTACCTGGCAAGGGGCTTCCGTGAAGTTTGACTGTATGCCTGTTGTTTAAAGTTAACAAAATTTACTGGCATTGCCAGCGTGTGAGGTTTTGATCCGGTAGCCCAGCAGAGCAGGAGTGGCCACCAGGGCTGATGCGGATCCTGCAGGGCGGGCGAGCAGCAGCGGTGCCGGGCTAGCTCCTTCCAGCTGCAGCGCCAAAAAGGGGTTCTTCCCATCGAATGGTCCATCGGGGACCACCTGGTTCAAGCCGCTCCAAACCCGCGAGCGGTGCTGAGCCTCCGCCGCCCCATCGCCCCTCCGGGTGACGCAGCCTGGTGGCAGTGGGGACATGCCGCCTCCTGGGCGGCGAGTTTCTCGAGGCAGATGCGCGACGTTGTGCTGAAATACCCGCGAGCCGCTCGAGCAGCTCTGCCTCTCCCAGTGATAGAAATAGGCTGCGCAAAATGTCAGGGATGTTAAATATGGTGCTAATTGCTGTTTGTTTATTCTTCTCCTTAAAAACCTTCAAACCAACTGAAATGAACCCTCAATGAACTTTTATCACTGATAACACAATCTCTTAATTTAGATGCCTGTAGATGAGCAGGCTGGGAAAAGGCGCTCGTGTTTATCGTACCCTGCACTCAGTACAGCGCCCTGGAGAAAGGGTGTTTCTAAAGGCACTGATAGTCAGACAGTCTCCTCTGGGAGAACGGTGTGTTCCCAAATGCGGCTTGTTATGCTGATATTTATCACAGTTTGATTTTTAGAACTCCTGAACATGCTCGCTTTTCGTATTTTCCCATATTCTGCTGCCTTCGCTGCTATTCTGAGCGATGTTTCTCCGCTGAATGCCTGCTCGGGTGAGAGGATGATGCGCACATACCTGTGAATTTCAGGATGCTGGAAGCAGTGGGGTCCCCGCGGGGGGATGCTGCTGCCAGGCGTGATCCACCCGGCTCCTGCTCTGCCGCCGGGGAGGGACGGGGTGGCTGCGGCCGGGCTGGATGGGCTCAGAGAGGGCTCCGCTGCTGCTGGAAGAGCAGAGCTGATCGCTCTTTCCTAAGGCTTTGCCACGAGGACGAATTAATTGTGATCTGGACCCCTTACATCTTGATGAGAGACCTCCCCAGGATATTTCATTTGGTTTATATATATATATGTGTGTGTGTGTGTCCGTTGTGTGCGCATATAGACTCATATATACCCATATATGTTGTGTAAGCATATATTAAATATTTAGATACTTTTGATCAAATTATGACTAAGCGTGACAATATTACTTAAGCTGCTGTGACGCAGAATCTGGGCTGCGCAGGGCACAAGGGTGGCAGGGCAGTGCTGTTAAGGGCCCCGCCTCACGCCTCTGCTATTGTTTAGTGTCCCGTTCCTTTTGAACGGCGGCACTACCAGGGCCGTAACATCAGTATGCGCCCCGTTAGGACACGAGGGTGCCCTTCCGCATCCGCTGTGCTGCTCTCCCTTTCTCCCTGGTTCGGTTTGGATCATGTGGATATTACTGCGGACACCTGCGAGAACATGAAACAGGGAGAGGTGTATTCCCGCTTTTAATTTAAATGATCAATACCGAGGCTCAGAGTGCCCCCCAGCCCCCCAGCTGCAGGCACAGCGTTTGATGGAGGACGTGTGCATTTACTTAAGAGCAATGGATGGTAGCTTTTCAGATCTGAACTCAAATGACTGTAAACCAGCTGGAAGCCGGAAAAATCGGGTAAGTTATTATTAATTCCGTCACTTAGGCAGCCTCCAGGTCTCACACCAGCTGCGGTAAGACCTGCGTGTGTAACCTCAGGTTCGAGGTTGCTCTGATTCCCTCCTGAGCTTGGCAGCCGCTGATGGGAAGCTGGGAGTACCCGGTTTCTGCTCCCTCCTATGCCTCGGACTGCTCCTGGTTAAGGCCATTTACTGGCACAAATGTTTAAAGCAAAGGAATGACGAATATTTAATCCCGTGTCAGATACTAGGTTAAGTTAATGTAACAAAACAATTACTATCCCTCGTCTATAACCCTTTCCAACTCTTAACAGAAATGATACTCTCAGTAAAGAAAACATTGTCTGATATTTAGCTTCTTCCAGGGTATTTGTATGTAGGACTAAGGTGTTTATCCAGCAACACGGAGAGCCCGACTCCCCGCGTATGTGCACAACACGGGCACCCCAGCGAGCGCCAGGACCCGGCACCTTCCGCAGTGATTTTGGCACTCGCTCGTGCTGAATTTTTTTCCCAAACTCCGAGCGGTATTTTTCAGCGCTGAGCTCATGCAGGGCTTGTTTACCTGTTGTTGAGGACGGCGAGGCAGGCTTTCCAGCCTCTCCCCGCGAGCCAAGGGCTGGAAACTTCCTTTATCCAGAGATAAGAGCGGAAATTCTCCTCTAATCCCAGGGCTCCAGAGGCTGCGTCTCTGAGAAAACGCTCTGTCTTGCAAAGACCTGTGAGAAAACTGAGGGAAAGAGGAGAGGCTGCCCTTCTGCCGAGGAGAGAGGCACCGCGGCGGCCTCCCCCGCAGCGGAGAGAAAAACGAGGGGAGGGGATGCCCCTGCAAAGGCTGTGGAAGGAGAGGTACGCTTAAATTAAAATAAAATGTTGGCACAACGATAAACGATACCAAATCAACTTACCCTGAAAACCAGAAGAAATTTCCGAACCGTTACTGATGGTAATGATGTGTCTCAGCCTGGAAGTGACCCGCACGGAGCGCACGAGCTGTGCAGGACAGGTGATAGGCACCGGGAATATTTATCTATGCTTCCTCCTTACCACCAAAAGTCAGGAATAAGGTTACGGAGTTTTTTTCCTCCCAAGCCATGCCCTCTTTTCACGTGCATTGAATTTGAGCAGAACAGGAGGACATTTGTCCATGGCTGCTGGACCTCCGGTAGCTTGAGGAGGTGGCAAACCTCTGGAGACCCCCTCCATGGCATCCGCGCTGTGCCGGTGCCATCTCCGGGGCACACGCAGCGATCTGGCAGCGCCTGGCGGGGAGATGCGTGGCCTCATCCCCTGCCACAGGTCTCCAAAACCCCGCGTGCCGCACCTGACCTTCCCAGCACTGCTGTCCTCCTCTGGCCACCGCCCGCACTTTGTGCCCTTCAGCCTGTGCCGTGCACCGCGTAACTGGGGCTTGAGCATCGGCAATCGGTTACAGCCGGTACCGCCGGGTCTGTGTCCTCCCAACCTACAAATCCAACTGCAAATCCGCATGATTCACCGGCTGCCGGCGCTGGATGAGTTTTGTTTTACCGTCTATGCGCAAAGCACTGGTGCGTCGTGCACCAGTGATGTTTATCATCTCTTGGTGTACGCACAATATTTGGCTGCTGTTGGCCCTGAGAAACGTGCTAATCAAAGCCACAGCCCAGCAGAGCTCTTATGTGTGTGCTGAGCCCCAAACCTGCGCCTAATTCCGTTCCTCGCCGGAGAGGGGGAGCAGCACACGCTCGCCAGACGGCTCGTGCCTTGGGTTTGCCAAAAAATTGCTCCTGTTGGGCCAAGGTGGGTGGCAGCGCTGGAGTTTTCTTACCAAGTGAAAGCTGCAGCAGCAGAGTTGGGGTGGCTTTGTCTGGGGCAGCGGTGGCAGCCCCTCACTCCCTGTGTCCCCCCGAGCTTCTCTGCCTCCTCAGGGACCCTTATTGCAGCTGCAAAGGCAGCGGGGGGGAGACTTAGTCCTTTCCCTGGCCCTGACGTGCCCCCAGGCTCCTCCCCACCTGTGCTCGCCTCTAGCCATGCTTACCGCATATATATATCTTAGTATATATATGTTAATAAACGCACTATATCTACGCAAATAGCTATACGCAGACACACGCGATACATCTGTGTATATAAGAGGCTGCTTCCTGCGCTGGCTGTGAGCCCTCGGGTGCCGAGGTGTCCCTGGGCAGGAGCGGGAGAGCAGAGCCCCCGGTGCCGGGGCTGGAGCAGGCGGCGAGGGGCTGGAAGCAGGCACACAGCGCCGCTGCCCACAACCGCAGCGAGGGAAACCGTCCTGTCTTTTTTTCTCACGACTGATCTTTGATGGACCCTATAAATGTCTGTCGCAGCGCTGGCATTGCCGGTGACAACCTCTGGTGTGGCACCCTGCGGAAACTTCGAGAGTTCCACTGTGTTATATCCACCACTCCCTTCTCTCTTATTGACGCGTACAAAGATTCAAAGAGGTTTGTAGATGTAAACCCATGTAACGGCGGAGTTTAAGATTTTAAGGCAAAATCACGGCACGGATGTTGAAATTATCCTCGTTGTGGCCATTTCTGGGCTGGGGGTGGGACCTACATGCGGGAGCTGATCCTGGTTGTCTGGGCATGGGGAGGTGCTGGTGAGGCACTGCCTGACCTCGCTGTCTGTTGGCAGCATTTCCCCCATGAGGAAGACCCCAGGTCGACGGTGGCTTTGAACATCAGCCCAGCCTGGGCTATTGGGGCCGTGGTTGTGCCGTGCCAGTTGTCCTGGTACCGTCACCCGCGCACAGGGATGCAGAGCTGGGGGCACCCTCAGGGTTTTGGACTGCAGCCTGCTCCGCGTGGTAAAAACAGGGTGTAAAACATGGCTAGAAGTGGCGTTTGAAATGCTTTAAACTGTATTATTGCACCACAGCAAGAGCAGAGACCATTAACAGGGGGCGGCCAGGATGGCAGAGCCCGGGATGGTCGGGGCGATGGGCAGCACCCATGGGTGCCGGTGTGTGCCCGGAGGGCTGGCATGGGGCTGGGGTGTGCCCCAGGACCCCCTCCTCCTGCTGCCCGCGGCTGCCCCGTTAGCTTTGTGTCCGCAGGGGACGGACACATCCCAGCCGGCGCTGGGATCCCCAGTGCTTGATGGGCTTCCCGGGAGCCTCTGGGGTTCATCAGTTCCCATTCCCACTCTCTCCTCTTGTCGGCTTGCCTGTTTATCTACAATCTGTCTATTTAAATTCCTTCTAAACAAGATGGGAATATCTTTATGCCTGTTTGTAAGAATATTGTGCATCCATCTGTTATTTACATCATTCATTTTCCTGAGGTGTCTCCAACAAATCCTGGCTGGATGCTCTGTATGTGTTATTAATAAAACAGCTGTAAAAATATTAACTGTACGGCCTAATTGTCAGCCCTGATTAAGAGCCAGATTTATCCCCGAACGGATGCTGAGCCACAGAATGTGGCTGTTATCCAGGCCTGACCCTTGCGGCCCGCTCTCCGCTTTGCTCTTTGAACACTTGAGCTGGGGGGCTGCAGAGCGAGCCCGCACCCCGCTGCATTCCCCTTTGTTTCTCTGCGCGGAGGCGCCGCCGCTCATTTTATTCCCTTAATTTGCCGCTTCTCCCTCGCTGTAATACGGCATTGCTTCGCGCCGTGCAGCCGCCGCGTCGTTCCATGCGGGGTGAGATCGCAGCGCTCCAGCAGCCTCTTGCTTTAAACATCTGTCGGCGCAAAGAGGGAGCTCCGAGTGTTTCCTCCCTGCCTGGGGGAACCTAACTCCATTTTCACTGACTCCCAACGGCCAAATCCCCCTTGAGGGCCTCAGCTTCTCTGCAGGGAAATCTGGGAGGTGCTGCCTGAAAAGTAAATTTTGCTGCTCTTTTTGGGGAGCTTCACCTTCGGGGAGCAACCCGCGCCATCGGGCTTTTTCGCTCCCGGCTCTTTTTTCTAGCCGTTTTTGAGGATAAAAGGATGCTTCTCCCTGCCTGTCCCTGCCCTCCCCTGCCTCTGCGCCGGCTGAGCCTGCCACCGTTCGCTGGAGAAATCTAAAAATACCTCCTGGTGCCAGAAATACCAGGGTTTTGTCCTTCAAGGGCTGCGCCGCGCACCTGGGAGACAAACCAGAGCTCGGTGAGGCAAACTCTGAAGAGGTTTACGGAGAGGGAGGGAGTCCTGAAGGTGATGTTAACCCACAATCACGTCGGGGCCGCTCGCCCCAAGATTTCCCACATCACCCCCAAAATCAGCTGCCGGGCCGGGTCTCAGCACCGGGTAATGCAGGTTCACGTCGTAATGTGCCGAATTTCAGTCAGAAGCGCCCAATGGAGCCCTAACTGCTTTGCTGCTTCAGAAATGTTTGCCCACTTGCTGGTTTAAAGGAGCATAAAATTCATCAGGCTCCATAGGAATGTGTTTGCTTTCACCTGTGATGACTTTGGTGTGTGTCTCTTCTGTAAGAGCACATAAAAACCACGGTAGGACAACCAGAGGCACGAAACCATTGCCCTACCTCACTCAGGCTGATGGTATTTAATTCACCGGGCCGTTCTCCTAAAGCAAGCACATTATTTATAGAGGAAAATATCAGGATTCAGCCCAGAATAGCTATTTTCATTAATTTTTAGTCCGAGTACCCTTGCAACAGGTGCCTTTTAATTTCATCCTGTGGTCAAAACTTGTCCTTGCCGGTTCCTCCACCTCTTGAAGGGTGACCTATGGTGAGAGTTGAACCGCTCCAGCACCTTCTCCTGGTGCAGAGACATGAGGAGAGCGAGGAAAAATGCGAGCGCGGTGCCAGCGGGAGCGCAATGCCTGCTGCTGGCGTCGGCTGAGCTGTTGCACAAGAGAGGGGTTGTGCAAACCCCGCCGAGAGCCACCACGGCCCGCGCACAGCACTGGTTCCGCACCAGGGAAAGAGGCATCCCCATTGCAACGCTGCTTTCAGACCAGAAACGCTTTCTAAAGCAAGGGGCTCGCCGGGATTTGGTAAGAAAAAAGTCTTTTTTTTTTTTTCCCCCCTGAGATCTGTGGACACTCAAGATATTCCACTTTTTTGGAGACTATTAGCTTTTCCTGAGTGAAAGAAAACTGAAATTTTGCTAATTTTAGTATCGCCGAGATGAAGAGCCATCGCTGCGTTTCACTCCGAGTTGTGCTCTCCCAGGAGCTGCAGCCTGAAGATGAGTGTTTGTGGCACTTTTTATGTTACCATGGGGATTGCTATAGTAACAATTCTCCTAACCCTTCATTTATTAATTTACTTTGTTATAAAACTAAAGGTAAACCAAATATCCAAAGAAACAATAGCTTTAAAGAGATTTCGCCGTCCCCGCCATCCACGTTTAATGTTGCAGCGAAAGGGCCTTGAGTTTGTGTTTAAAGGACAACATTTGCGGATAATTTAATACAGTCAAAGGAATGAGATTCCACAAGGTTTCCTCCGAGACTGGAAAACAACAGCTGATCTATGTCATAACACATTACGGCGCGCAGCAGTTTAGCAATCCTCCGGCAGAGCATCCCTGGGCAGAGGGGAGCCCCAGCCCTCCCCGCATCCCGCCGCGGCAGGCAGGGCACGGAAGGCTCCGAATCATCCTTGCTGCCGCCGCAGAGCCGGGGGACGCCGGGCATCGGCGCAGCGCTGGCATCTCTGCCCAGCAGCCCGGTTCCGCCATGGCCAGGAGCGGGGATGGGACGCCGGCCCCCGGGGCTACCGGCTCTCCCCATGGCTCTTGTGCCGGTCCCGGGGGTGCAGGCGAGTTGGGAAGGAAACAGGCGGCAGCGCTGCATCGTGGGGAAAAAAGCAGGCGGAGACACAAAGGAAAAGCCAGAAAGTATTAAATATTTTTAAATGCCTGTTTTATTTTACAAGGTGCAAATATTACACTTTGCAGTTACGTAGTAAATACCAGATTACTAGGTAATTATGCTTAAACATTACCAAGTACCGTACCTGCAAAAATAATTGCTATATTAAGGGCAGTTATTCAGTCCCTCGATAACCCTACAGTTTAACAGTTAGAAACAAGTATATCATTTATTCTCTTCACATAAAAGCTACCGGCCGTTCAGGTATTGCATATGATCAATAGAGGTTTTTAATGGAAGTGCTGCTGATCTAACCTAATAACCAGAGTATCATAAAAGGCAATAAGCAGCTTAAACCAACATGTGAAGCACAGTCTATATAGCAAGAGCGGGAGCTGTTCCAGGGCCCCAAAGGGTCTTCAAATCACTTTATTTTTATGGGGTAAACGTAACCACGTCAAAACCAAACTTGACATTTTAAAGTGGTTTAAAACTCACTGTAAAACTCTACTCTGGGCACAAGCTTTCTTTACAAGGTCTCAGCCCTGCAGCTATTGTTGTGTCTCTGCAGTTCAGCTCTCTTGGCTTCGTTTTCCATGAGTGGCTTGTTGTGTTCTTTTTTTTTTTTTTTTTAACTAAGAATTTTATTTTATTGATGTGCCTTTTTTTTTTTAAAGGAAAAAAAACAATTTCCTCTTTTTGTTCCATGTTGCGTGTTAGGTCTCTTTGAAAGATAGCTCGGCCATACTGGGACGGATGCTTTGTTAACCCACAGAGCTGCGTTTGCCCCCCGCTAGGCCAAAGTAAAGGCTGAAGCCAGGAGTGTAAAACCCGGGATTTCTAAAGCTGGGTCAGGCAGGTTGGTCGCCAACTGCCACCGCTTTTCAGTGGCGTCTCCATCCTGTAGGTACCTTTGCAGAACCCCCGTGCAGACGGTATAGGAGAGGCTCTGCCAGCCCCGGATGGGTGAGGATGGTGGGTGCGGGGGTGATGTCCAGGCGCCCTGAGGAGTGATCCGCGGGTGAGGATGATGGGTGCAGGGGCAACGTCCAGGCACCCTGAAGGGTGACCCAGCAGCAGGACCCCCCTTGACCTGCTCGTCCCTTCCCTGCACATGCGTGGTGTCACTAAGCGCACGTCGCTGCGCCCAGAAGTGGTCTGAAAAAAGAAGGGAAAAAAGGAACCAGTTGACTAAAAGGTGAACTTTGCGTTTCTGCCAGCACAGCAAAGGAGGCTTTCCAGCTTGGTTTGGGTAATAAAGCTTTTTATGCAGCAACAATGAAAGCACACTGCGTCTGTGCACTAAAATGTGTACCTATGCCAGCAAGGGAAAGTCCCAAATAAATCATGGTGACACAGAATTTGCCTAGGTTGGAAGGGACCTTTCAGATCGTCGAGTCCAACCATCAAATCTGATTCCCTGCAGGATAAAACCAGGGTGCTTAAAACAATCTGGGAGGAAAACTAGGCGAGAATAGAACTCTCGGCAGAGTATTGATATCCCACATAGATTTTAATTATGCCAATTAAGCTGTCCAGTTTCTGTAATCGGAAGTGGGAGGGAAGCAGAGGTGGCAAGACACGGTGCCATGTGCTGCACGCGAAGCGGCCAGCTCTGCGGAAACACTGCGAGGCCGCGCGTATGGACTCACCAGTACATTATAAGCACTATATAAATATAGTGTGGGAAACGGGTATTTCACAGATACCGAGGCACCTTCCTCCGTGTGCCGGTGAGGCCCTTCCACCGCCCGTCCTCCCGGTGAGGAGCTGCTGCAGCGATCCCGGGCTGTGCTCCATCAGACGTGGTGGCTTCTCCTTCCCCCTGCGCCCTCCCAGCACCACGCACGAGCCCATCTCCTCCTCCTGAACGGGGAAGCACTGAGCCCTTACCAGACTTAGGAACTTTCTTTTGGAAAAACTCCTTACCTAAACTGGGGGAGAGGTTACCCCTCACATCCGCAGGGTGACTTGAGACTTTATCTTCATCCCGGAGGCCGGAGATGCCTTCTGCTGGGGGACACTGGGGAAGGACCGGGGTGGTCAGTCAGGGTGTGCATCCAGCCAGAACCCTCCTTAGCTATCTGTGGCACAATTTTCATTGCCCTCCTTACGGCCTTGCCCTGTGTAATGCCCAGAGGAGCGGGGTGCTGGGGAGGTGAAGGGGAGCTCAGCACCTCTCTGATTTCTGGTGACCAAGCGTAGCGCTCACACAGGTCCAGCTGCGAAGGAGGCTCCTGGTGATGCCAGAAGTTCCTTGGTCACCCTCAGTAAAGCGTGACCTTGTGCTGGGACAAATGTCCCCGTGGCAGCAGCTGTCTGCAGCACATCACTGTGTTTTCTCCCGGCGGGTACCGGCATCGCCTCCCCCCACCTGCACGACCCGCTCTGCAGCACCGCTGGGGCTGCACAGCTGCAAGGAGCTGCCTTGGCTTCTCGCTCATGGGCTGCTGGATTTTGGCAGAAAACTGCAATTATTCCAGTTCTAGATAATACCTGCCCTCCCGGAGGCGAGGAGCCCAGCAGGTCCCTCCTCCCGGCACTTCGGATCTGGGGTGATGCTCAGACACAGCTTCGTGGCAGGACCTGCCCGGCGCCTGAGGTGTTCAGCAGAGTGCCCACGTGCCGCTGGGTCCGCGCCAGCCTCCTCCTGCAGGCAGACCGTCCCAGGGGCTGGGAGAAGCAAGGTCCCCCGTGTGCCGGCGGGTGACGGCACCCTTCTTGGCTGTGCCGAGCCCGCTCGGTGCGAGTGACGCGATGCGGAGATAGCTACGCGTAAAGCCAGCGCGAGGAAATCTGTCTCTTTGTGAGGGAGAAAATGTCATTCTCTACTTAGTGCTACTTTGCATATTCTTTTGTGAACACGAAAGCGTTGCTGGCAGCAAAAACTGCTTTTCTGTGAAAGTTAGAGGGTCACAGCGCAGGTGGAACAGCACGGAGGGGACAAACAAGGGCAGCTGTGTTCCTTGGCATTCTGCTTGGTCCTTCGTCACCCGGGGGTCAAACACGTATCCGAGCCGTTCAGCCATCAGGGATGGGTTCCTACCGGGTGCTTTGCGTGGGCACAGCCCCTGCATCTCTGGCTGGCAGGTTTTTCGGTACCTCTGGGGACCCCAAGGGGTGCCCCGGGCAGGCAGAGGCACGGCGGGCTCAGACCTGCTCTCAGCTCCGCTCCTCTCCCGTGGCACCGCTCAGCATCCCATGGTGCTGCTCCGCATCCTCCGGGAGCGGGACCACGTCCTGCCCGTCGCTTCGCAGTGCTCTGGGGCCAGCGGGTACGGCGGGGCGAGTGCTCTCAGCAGCCACGGTGTCCAAAAAGGCGGCTGGCGCTGAGCCAAAGCAAAAGGAAAGATAAAGGGAAAAATTGATAAAAATCGCTAAAAATCATGCTGGACTGCTGGAGGCAGCAGAGAGGGTGCGTGGGGCTGCAGCGAGCGATGGGGAAGGGTGGTCCCTGCAGTGGGGTGGCCTCAGGAGATGACCCAGGAGCCGGCTCCACGGGGGGCTGCCGCCCGCCGCCCCCCCCCGCCGCAACGCTGCGTCACCGGGCAGAAGTGGCTAACGAATCTCCATATGGCAGCCGGCTTCTGTTGGCGGCCCCAAATCGAGTTAGGATGAGTAAGTGGAATTATATTTCATTGTTATTTTTAATATTTGAAATTTAGCCTGTACTGGGGGCGCGGCGTGGCTCGGTTTGTGAAGTACACACATAATAGCAGCTCGTGACATGATCTCCGTTTCAGAGGAACCCAGGGAAATGTCACACGGAGAAGCACATTCCAGAAAGGATTTTATTTTTGGTTTTGAGTTCTCAGTGGCTCTCATACTGATTGAAATGTTGTAAATCTAAGGTAGCAAATTCTATTAGTATCTCGTTTGCAAGAGTCTTAACTGTGAAGAACGACTTGGATTATTTTGAAGGGAAGGGAAAGGTTTACGTGCTGTAGTGCCAAATCGGAGGGAAATCCAAGTGTCCCAATGGAGGCACCCCACCACTGAGCACCTCATTCTGCAGTGACAAGGATTTATCATAGAATCATAGAACGGGGTTGGAAGGGGACATTTAAAGGCCATCTAGTCCAAGACATCTTCAACCAGACCAAGCTGCTCAAAGCCCCGTCCAACCTGGTCTGGAGTGTTTCCAGGGATGGGGCAGTCACCACCTCTCCGGGCAACCTGGGCCAGGGTCTCACCGCCCTCAGGGTAAGAAATTTCTTCCTTATACCTGGTCTGAATCGCCCCTCTGTTATTTTAAAGCCATCACCCCTCGTCATATAGCAACAGGCCCTGCTAAAAACTTTGTCCCCACGTGCAAAGCTGGGATGCAAGCCGCAGCCTTGCTTAAATAGGGCTGAGGAATATGAATCATATGGTGCCTTTGGAAACTTTACTCCTTGTCTAGAGAAACCATTTACAGCTCTTTCAGATTATAAGACATTTTCTGCCCTACTTAGAATTGGGGCAGATTTCCAAAAATGTTTGGGTATTAAAAGATATGTCGAAGTTCTCACCGGGCCCTTCAGAAGCAGCGAAGCATTGACACCTGTGACAGTGAGCAGCCTAGTTTCCAACCACCTATCCGGGGCCGGGCTAGAAACTTTACTTTTAAAGGAGCGATCCCCACGTGTCACAGTGCCAAGCAGATCAGCCCCCAAGCCCCAGATCCTCAGAAGGTATTTTGGCACCTCTGAAGGCAATTTCTTTGGACACGGGTGTTTGCACAGCCAGCAGGTGTGTGCCTGGGGCCAGCGGAAGGGAGCGAGTGGCTCCGGAGGAAGGCTTGGAGCATCCACGGTGGCTGAGATGTGGCTCTGGGGGGGTTGCACGGGCTGGAGCTGAGGGAGGTGATGGCAGCAGGCAGTGCTGTGGGCACTGATGAGCCTCCTGGGGAGGACTTCTCCTATGAGGACAGGCTGAGAGAGTTGGGGGAGTTCAGCCTGGAGAAGAGAAGGCTCCGTGGAGACCTTCCAGCCCCTTCCAGTCCCTCAAGGGGCTCCAGGAAAGCTGGGGAGGGACTCTGGAGCAGGGAGGGGAGCCATGGGACGAGGGGGAACGGTTTTAAACTGGAAGAGGGGAGATTGAGATGAGATATGAGGAAGAAATTCTTTGCTGTGAGGGGGGTGAGCCCCTGGCCCAGGTTGCCCAGAGAAGCTGTGGCTGCCCCATCCCTGGAGGGGTTCAAGGCCAGGTTGGCCGGGGCTTGGAGCAACCTGGGCTGGTGGGAGGTGTCCCTGCCCAGGGCAGGGGGTGGCACTGGGTGGCCTTTAAAGGTCCCTTCCAACTCAAACCATTCTGTGAGTCTATGACTTCCCAGGAATCACCTTGAAAAAAGGCCCCTCCCTTGGTGAGATGGTGGCCAACCTTCCACCAACTGGGGATGTCACACCCTTCCCGTGGGTGACGCTGTGTCAGGGATGGGGACGAGGGAGGTCCATTGGATTCGCTGAGTGTACAACGCCCAGCAAAACTTCCCTCATCCCCTGGAATACTGGAGCACAGTTAAGTCATGTTGGCTGAGGAGCGAGGGAAAAGTGGGAACGAAACGGTAAAGGAGAACCTGGAGCAGAGGCTGCCGTGCGGAGGTGTCCGGGCGGAGGTCCCCTCAGCATAATGCTTTCTCAGAAGTTCTGAAAAACTCCATTAGCTCTCTCCGCTTGAAGGTGACATTTATTTTCAATTCTCCCCACAATATGATGATGAAATTACATGAACTTTAAATCAAACTTTAGTGCGACAGGATAAATAAGCCTCACAGCTGACTGCACCGAACTGGCATCAGAACAATCGCGCCGGCGCTGCAATTTTATCATCTTAACAAATGTTTGTTTTCCATTTGCATTTGACAATGGAATTAATAAACTCTTTCACCAATTTAAGTTTTATGAAAAGTGTACCCCACGGCTCGGCTCCTGACCCCACTTATCTCATTTATAGAATTTGTAGCCCTTACAGAATGGTAAATGAGGGACTTCCATCGCACGGTTTCAAACACCTCCGCTTCCAATTTCCGTGGTAATCGTAAGGGCGCTTAACAACAATGGTCCATTGATCTGGTTCGTCTCTTACCTGCCCTGCAGCCACCGGGCAATTGTTAAATGCAAAAGCCACAAAAGCAGATAACAAAATAGACCATTAGCGTGTAGGCTTTGGCCACAATGGTTTCAATAATAATTAATATGCAGGATAGCTAGCCGTGTCACACACCATTTCAGACTCGAATTGCATCTGTCAGTCCAAATTCTGCCTACATGCGAGGCATCCAGCACCGAATCTAGTTAGACAGCTAACTGAATTAAAACAAAAATCTACAGATGCATGATAAATGCACAGGATGCTATGTCACACATGAATGACTTCTGTGCAGGCCAAATGACAGATGTATTTCCTCGACTCCAGGCCAGACTCCAGCACAAACCACTCTTCATTTATCAATAATTGGGCCTTAATTTCATTTGGCAGTGCTAGAGCAGCATGCTCAGCTTCCTCTCCAATAGACTAACACTAATTAGACTTTTTTTTGGGCATCAATCTTTTTATTTTATCCTCTAATAATCAACCATAAGCATAGCTATATCTTGCCTTTTTCGAGGGACATGGTAGGCTTTACCCATAACTCATTATTAGCGATAATGGAATGGGAATGGGAACCGTTCTATTATTTATGTCTGAGAGAGCGAGCGGCACCGAGGCAGGAGCAGGGGATCATATTCTGCCTATTCACATTGAATCAATGTCTCGATTCGTTTGCCACCTCTTTTGAATGATAAATGTCATGTTCTATTAGTCCTTATATACCAAAAAGGGGATTTTAGTTAAAAAGAGTGTACTTATCAGGGAGATTTTTGGGGTAGAGTTACATACAGGCACGGCAATTGGGATGTAAACGTGGCACGCAGTATCCAGGCACTGGGACCATTAGGGTTCAATCCTGGGGACCGCTGAGTACTTCTGGGTGGTGCCGGGTGTCTCGATTCCACTCAGTAAAAAAAACATCTCCGTGGGAATTACAGGCACCAGGCAAGACTGGGTTTCTTAACTTCCCGGGTTAGTGATGGCAAACTGTAAGATCCAAAAGAAATGGATCTTATATACATTTTTTCCCTATTTGCCATCACACGTGTGTACACGTATGCGGGTGTATGTATATACATGTGTACGTACTCCCACATATATTTATAGGGAAATGAAAGAATGTTCGTGAGAGCATCCATATGCATAAAGGCAGAGATCGCATAATCGTACGGCTTATTTACACCACACATTATGCCACCAGAGGATTTATCCCCGCAGAGTTGAGCTCTGCAGCTAAATTCCCCGCAGTTTCGAATGCAGTGATTGAACTGACCTTGGTTTACATAAGTTTTGATGGTATCACCCGTCTTCCCCATAAGCTCAGAGACGAGCATGATCTCTCCAAAGCCTTTTCCTGCCTTGGAGTGACAGACTGAAAAGGCTGTTCCCGCTTGCCGAGAAGCCCTCAGCGTTAGGTAAGTGTTAAGCCCTACTGATTTGCTCCAGGGATCGGTGCTGTTCGGCGCCGCTCGCGCTCCCCTCGGTGCTTTCGCGCGGAGCGCTGTGTTTATTGGCACAGAGTAAATCAGCGATGTGGTCCTCGGGGCTGATTGCTATGCCCAGATGATCTGTTGGAGTTTGCTGCGTGATCCAATCTATGGCATAATTGAAGAGGATGAGGAACAAAATTCATCCTTGTTTCACCCCAGTAACTACGCCAAATTCAACAGAGAGCTCTCCATATGGTCCAACACAAGTTAGGTAATGTGTATATTATGCCATAATAAATGAAGTCTCATAGGTCTTTGTGGCTAGTTATTATCAAAGATCTTTCCTAGCAATTCACTGTGATTGGAACAGAATGCAGCAACTGGAAAAATGATAAATAGTGCTGCCGCGCGGTTATGATAGTGATGGAAAAATCTGGGCTCGCAGTCTTCTGCTAAGTAACAACGTGCCCACATGTGTTCGCTCTCCACTTTTGGAAAAGTCCAACCGTTCCGAATTGAAATTCATTTATTTACGGGATGAATGCAGATGTATTTCAAGGGCCTCTTCCCAAATAAGCTGCGTAAGTCCTGGGAGACATCTTATCCCGGAGGATAAGAAACCTGGGAGCGCTCATTAGCTCTGGTGGTGTTCCAGCAAGCGAGCGAAGGCAGTGCATGCCTGGACTCAGGCTCTCCGGTCCTTTTACTCGGCGCCACCCAAATAAGTGCAGTATTTAGACACTTCTTTAAGGATTCAAGCAGTTCCTAAAATTTTTTTCTGGTTGGGAACACACTCAGATTCACATCCTCCTTCTCCTTCTTTGTTGTTGCTATTTTCTCATTATTACTATAATTAAACTTCTTATGTAATAACTAAATTTACTCTAAGAAAAAAAATGTTCAGATGGGAATATCAGATAATGGAACAATATTCCACGGGGGCAGCAGAAGTGCCATCGAGGATGTATTTAACTACATGACGAAGCCCCTGGAAAAAGTTGGTTTTCTCTCCAGCTCCATTTCAATGCCCCTAAGTGCGTTAAGTGGCCGTATATTATGTTGCAGTTCTGATAAATTATAGAATTATTTGTCGCTGCTACCCTCTGCCGCAGAGAACTTTATTGTCGGTGTGATACCTGCCTTGCTTATTTATTTATTTCACTCGATGGGAGCAATAAGGAGGCTCCTTCCCCCTGGTCCAGGCGCTCCTGGCTGTTACGGGCACGTCTCTGCAAACAGCGAATACCCAATAACCTGGAGGAGGTGCAGCTCGACTGCTTCCCCGAACTGGCGTTTCTTACCCCAAAAGCGCCTTTTTCCCTTTCTCATTATTCTATTACGTGTGGTTTTCAAAATCGGGGTTTACTTCCCGACCACACCTTTGCTGTTTAAGTAACCCCAGAGAACAAAGTGCTGGGGTTTTTTTTTTTCATTCTGGACATGAAAGCAAGAAAGACCAAATCCTCACAGAAGCCCACCCCAACTCAATAGACTGATTACCCAGTTCCATTCCTGATTATTTGAAGATGTGCAACTCCTTCTACTGTCCATTTACTCAAGCTGCAAGCCTGCCACTTAAAAAAGATTTGTTAATAAGGCTTCAGTGCCACCGGGCCCTTAACATTTCTTTTTGCCTATAAACTAATTTTATTGTTTTACTATAGTGAGGAAAAGTGCCGCGATAGTCTTGGAACGAAGTGTGTTACCCTATTAAAGATAAATAGCTGATTAACAAAATAAGGTTTTTAAATAGTACCATTTTGGAGAAAACAAGAGGTTGCTAAGCTTTGTATTATTTACGGAGCATTTTCTTTCCTTTGTGCTTCTTGACGTCCAACTTCTCACCCTAAAACTCAGGGCAGCGGCTGCAGCAGGAGGTGCGGGCTGCGGGGCTTTGCCCCCACGCCATCCCGGGGGGGGCGACGTGCCAGGGAGCTCCGGTCCTGCCCAGGCCGGGAACGCGGAGCCGGATGGCTCATGGCAAAGGACCCTGCTGCAGGCAGGTGACATTCCCCTGGGGGCTCAGGGAGCAGAAGACCCCCAACGGGCTCTGCGGGATGCTCCCAAGCATCACCTGCAGGCTGGAACCCCGGCGACGTCGTTCCTGTGTGCTGAGCCCAAGAAAGCTCGGTGCTTGGACCGATGGCATCTCTCCGAAGAGCAGGACAAGGCCGGTGGCACGATGGGGCAGAGCCCGTGGTCCCTTGCACCCGGTATCCCGCGGCCGGAGGGGAGCGTCCCTGGAGCACCCACCGCACCTTCCCTCCTGCTGCCCCCACTTATCGATACCTTCCTCCTTCCCAGACTTTTCTGGTCTGTTACCATGGCAATCCCTTGCCTCAATAGGGTCCTTGTGAACTTGTTTACCATCCCAATTATAACATTTTCAAATCCAGGCTGATTATGACAGCTCTGTGTCGCCCATCTGTGCCTGATCCGATCAGCACTTCCACAACAATGCATTGGCAGGTCACCACCGCCCCGCAGCACGCGCCCCCCCACGCTCCCCGCAGCCGGGAAGAAGCAAATTTAGATGCTTGCGGAAAGTGGAGGATTCGCCGCTCGACGCCCAGCCTGCGAGGCAGACCAGGAGGGCAGAGGCACAGCGAGGGGGCAGTCGCCGTGCTGGCAGCTCCCGAAATTCCTGTAAAGAAAGGAAAATGTAAAAAAGAACTTTTCTCTTGACTTTGAGATCATAGAATCATAGAATCGTAGAATGGTTTGGGTTGGAAGGGACATTAAAGACCATCTAGTCCACCCCCCTGCCCTGGGCAGGGACACCTCCCACCAGCCCAGGTTGCTCCGAGCCCCGGCCAACCTGGCCTTGAACCCCTCCAGGGATGGGGCAGCCACAGCTTCTCTGGGCAACCTGGGCCAGGGGCTCACCGCCCTCACAGCACAGAATTTCTTCCTCAGATCTCATCTAAATCCCACCTCTTCCAGTTTAAAACCGTTCCCCCTCGTCCCATGGCTCCCCTCCCTGCTCCAGAGTCCCTCCCCAGCTTTCCTGGAGCCCCTTGAGGGACTGGCAGGGGCTGGAAGGTCTCCCCGGAGCCTTCTCTTCTCCAGGCTGAGCCCCCCCAGCTCTCTCAGCCTGTCCTCATGTCCCTGCTTGTGTCCCGGTGGGATTAGACAGCATGGAAGGAGGCTGCCACACCTGGCCGGCGATGCCCAGCCCTGGGACACAGCTTGTGCCACCAGACCCTTCGGCTGTTAGAGGAACTTTGACCATCTGAAAATGGTCAAGTAGTGAACATGCTGATATAAACCCCGCAAGTCCTGCAGGTGCAATCGAACTCCCGCTGTAATAGTTACAGTGCACCTACACTCCTCCCTGCACAGCTCGCGTGAGGCAGCCTGATATTAACAGTCAGTAATTGTTGACGGTGTTCCGGCGGGCACGCGAAAATTGATTTTTTACAGCGCTTGGCTTTCAGTAATAGAAGTATTCCCGGGCACCGCTTGGGAAATCCCGGACCGCCCTGGCCACGGTGTCAGCACGAGGGGACCGCGTCTGCCACGGAGAAGACGTGTCTGATCCTGTGCTGTCCTGTGGAGGGCAAGATATTGGTGCAGTTATATCAAGGTTTTATTCGGCCATTATTAAAATATGGGTAAGAGACAGACATCAAGAAAAAAGCAAAACCATATTCCTTTTCCTTTGCTTCTTTTTACGACTACTGTTCCAAAAATGTCGTGGTTTCACATCCTTTGGAAATAACCCACTTTTTCTAGTAAAAATGCAGTTTGTCCAAGGCATCGGAGACCGTCTAGCCAAGGAAAGGTTCAAGGGACAGGTAGTGTCTCTTACAGTCGGCAAAAACCAGGCCAGCTTTGAGGCACACAAGCCCTTCTTGAAACCCTGCACATTCGCAGCTAAATTTCAAAAGAAAAACCTGGTAATTTAACAAAGAGGGCAGGGAAAGGTATGAGAAACCAGAGGCTTTCACGTACCCGCCAAAGAATAGATTGGAAGGGGTGTCTTGATCCTATGGGCAGGAAGGTACTGAGATCCGTGGTGGGAATTACAGCCAAATCATTTCAGGCTGGAGATAAGCAGGTTTTGGTAGAAATTTTCAACAGGGATGAAAATGTCGCCATTGGAAGCGTCTAGCAGGGACTATAATAGAAAGCCTGTCCCTTCGAGCCTTAAAATCAAGACAGATATCCTTCTGGAAGAGTTTCTCTAGCTCAGCGGCAGGACTGTGCTGGGTGCAGCTATTCTGGGGCTCGGATTAAATTAAAGGATGATAATGGTCCCTTGTCTCTGAATCTGTAACAGAAAAGTACACTTAAAAAAAAAATATGTGCTGGTGTCGCTTGTGCCAACTTGTGACTCAACTGCAACATGCGCATATTTCTCACAGTTCGGGATTTTTCCAAATAACTCGGTGTTCTCAATGGGTTCATTATGAGCCTCTGAAAGAGCATTGTTAGCATCAGCCCGGGACGGAGCCTCCGCTCCCTCCGCTTCCGTCCCCTCCCCGAGCCCCGGCCATCCCGGGGAACGCTGCTTCCACTGGGTTTTCCCGATGAAGATAAAGCAAATCTGCCTGTCAGCATGTGTCTGATTAAGTATTTTCTTACTGTGCTCAAAAAAAGGAAAAAAAAAGGGCTTTGGCGGATAGCTGGGAAAGCGCAATGGTACAGATGTCCAAAAGAAGTTCCTGAGACACCACACAAAAACAATATTTCTCTGGAAAAGAACAAAACAAAACACAACACAACAGGAATTCGTCGGCCCTCAATGAAAACATTATGATCTTCCGCAAGCATCACATTAACTGTGTGACCGCTTTCTCCACGTCTGTGGTCACACAGTTAATGTGATACTCGCATCTCCTGCCTCTAAAGGCATCGCCTTCCCGCGTCCAGAGAAGTCACTTTCTGTGTAGTTGGATTTTTAGGCGGAGGAGCGTTATCCTCTGCCTTTTCCCAAGCGTAGCGTAAGAACCATGAAAGCACCCTGGCGGCTCGGGGCGGATGCGGGGGGCAGAGCCCTGGTGCCTCTCCCTCAGCGTGGGCTCTGCTGCTGGGCGCCGCAGAGGCAACTGCAGGGCTGGAACTGCAGGGAATTCCACGCTATTCCAGCAATGCATAATATTGGCATAATTTTTATCAACCGAGTGAGCTGGGGTTTCAGAATGAATGCTCAGTTATGGTCGTTTTGGTTTTTGCTTTGCATAGAACTTTGGAATCGTAGAACGGTTTGGGTTGGGAGGGACCTTTAAAGGCCACCCAGTGCCACCCCCTGCCCTGGGCAGGGACACCTCCCACCAGCCCAGGTTGCTCCAAGCCCCGGCCAACCTGGCCTTGAACCCCTCCAGGGATGGGGCAGCCACAGCTTCTCTGGGCAACCTGGGCCAGGGGCTCACCACCCTCACAGCAAACAATTTCTTCCTCAGATCTCATCTCAATCTCCCCTCTTCCAGTTTAAAACCGTTCCCCCTCATCCCGTGGCTCCCCTCCCTGATCCAGAGTCCCTCCCCAGCTTTCCTGGAGCCCCTTTAGGGACTGCCTGGGGACACGTCCATGACCCGGACACTGGGCGCTGTCGCTGCCGGCAGTGTGTGCCACCGGACCCGGCGGGTGGCATTTCCCTCCCCGCTACCCCAAGCCTGGAACGGAGCAGGGATTTATTCTCTCAGTACAAACATCACAGCAGATTATAGGCTTGAACAGGCTTCCAAAGCACCGTTTCTCTCTCTCTCTCTTTTTTTCCCCTCATCTCATTTTCATCCCATTTCTGTTTCTCTGATTCCAATTTCAAATTCTGGAACAGCAATTGAGAGACTTTTGCTTATGAGCAAGCAGCAAAAGCTCCCAGTAACTTAACGAGCGGCCGGCCCTGGCACGCAAACAGCCAAGCAGCAGCTTTTGAGCCGCGTATCTCCATCCTCCCCCCGCCCGCGGCCAGGGCTGGAAGGAGAACTCCTGTCCTCGGCCGCCGCTGCCCACCCTGCACGGCTGCACCGTGCGGCCGCGGGGACCTGGGGCTCATTCAATCCATTCCCAACACTAGAAAAATGATGGGGTTTGGGGTGGTTGGTTTGTGGTTGGTTTTTTTTCCCCCCCCCCATCCATTTTCTGTTTTTGTTTGCCATTAAATCCTAACTTCATTTCAGATGTGCCTGTGGCAGACAATTTTAGTTAAACGCTGCCTTGACTGCCAGAATACTTCTACCGTACTTTGTTTTTTTAATCCCGCTAAACTGAGAACATCAGAACATCTTTCACTCAGTTTGGAGAGACACAGCTGAAGAAAAAAAAAAAAAAGAAAAAGAGCACAGAAGGCCTGTTTTTAAAAATGGATGTGTCTGTGCATGAGGGATGGGGCTGTGTTTCTCTGCCGTGTGTCGGTAGCGCCAGCCAAGACAGTGCCACAGCCCGGGGCTGGAGAAGGACACGGAGGAGTCTTTCATCCCAACGTCCTTCCCCTTCAGAAATCCTCACGAAGCATAAATTATGTTCACCATTTCCCACCCGCAGCCCCGGTTTCGTGGGTGGGACGGGTTCCCGTGCCATGGTCTGTGTTGCGGGAACTCCACGTCCAGCAGCGCGTCGTCTTTCGCGGTGAGCTTTGGCTTTACCCGTCCTTGAAGGACACTTGCAAATGGCTTAACTTCTGCCCAGCTGATCCTGTTCCTGGGGGCTCTTCTCCAAGCCTTGCCGCAGCGCCCGTGGGCTGGCTTCGACACCGGGCAAAGCGTGGATGGAGGAAGGGTGAAGCCCTAAGCCTGCGGCTCGACCAGGGAGCTTGTGGCTCTGGATTTCTGGCCAAACCCCGCGTGTTTCTGCAGGAGCCTGTGCTCTCCCCCTCCCCGGCAGAGCTGGGTCCTCTCTGGTGGCCCCCATGCCGCCCGGCCAGCTGCTGCTGGGGCACCTTCCAGGTGTAGCCACTGTTTTTTTCTTTAATTTTTTTCTTTATTAATTTTGTATTTTAATAAATATTTATGCTGCTATTATTAGGTAGTGAGCTGCCGAGTTATGCTAATATTAGAAGTTCCTGGCAAAAGAAAAGAAAAAAAATCATTTAAAGTCCTCCTGGTCCCAAGCTGAGACAAACGGAAGACGACCTGGGCTCGGTGTCCCTCCCGAGGGTCTATGGTAGCGTAGTCCAGCCCTGCTGACGTCGTGTTTCTGCCTCGGGGTGCGGAGGAGCGGGACCCGCAGGCAGGGGTTTGCAGAGAGCGGGGTGGGCTCCGCGTGGCGGGGGCGGCGGTGAGCGGGAGCCGCGGGCTCGTGCCCTGAAGGGCGTTGGTCAGACGATTCATCTTCCTTGTTGGATCTTTCTCTTAGATCCAGTTCCCAGGGCATTTGAAAACCAAACCAGAATCATTCTCCTCCTCCTCTTCCTCCTCCTCTTCCTCCTCCTCCTCCTCGCCCCCCGGTGGGCCGCGTCCCCTTCCAGCCGAGCATCCCCCCAGCTGCCACCTCGCCCCCGAGCATCTCCCTCCAACTCCAGGGCTCCTTCGGATGTCCGGCAAGTGCCATACATCCCTCCGGCAAGCGCCATACATCCCTCCGGCTCCGCTTGCCGAGGTGGACCCGCCGCTGGCTTAAATACAGCCTATTTCATTACCTTCCGCCCTGCGCAAATCCCGCCAGTGCCGCCACCTTTCCGGTAATCTCTTAATTCTCTCGACTCGCCGGGAAGATGCTGCCGCTGGATTTCAGGCGCGTTCTTCAGCGCCGGGCTTTGCACGCAAGTGTCTTGCTGCAGGCTGGGCTTTAGGCCCAGGGCTGGATTTAGTCATACAGTGTTAATTTTAAATTCTTTAAAAAAAATAAATAATATAAAACAAAACAACAAAACCTGAGGGAGAAGTGGGGAGGGTGCCTGGAGATGGCTGCTTTGCTCGTGGCGGGGAGACAGGTCCAGCTTTGTGGCACAGCGGGGGAAAAATTCAAAGAAAACTGGTTTTCTCTCGCTTTTGATGGGAAACGGGACGGGAGCCGAGCGGCCCCCATGCCCGCAGAGAATCCCCGGGGCCAGCCCTTCCTGCCCGGCGGGGCAAGGAGCTTTTCTGGCTTTTTCTGTGGCAAAGTTTCATTCTGCACAAAGCCCCCATTTCTGACGGCCCCGGGCTTTCCATGGAGGCTGGAAGCGATGGAGAGGCAGCTCCGTGCGGCGGGGGGCACTCGGGGCGGGGGGTCTGGCCGTCCCTGCAGCAGCACGACCCCGAGTCCCTCTTGCAGTGCCGAGCGGGGCATCCACGCTGGGGTATCTGCCCTCTTGAATTGGTTAAATTATGGAAAAACACCCGAAAGTTGAAATGCTTGCACACACTTGACATGACCATCACCCTGGGAGCCTGATACTGGTTTGGATATATTGGATCTATTTCATTACTTATTGATACTATTATAATTTCTTTTTATTAATAATATTCAAATGAGATAGTTCTAGTTTTCTTTTCAACCCCTAAGTCTCTCTCCCTTATTTTCTCCCTCCCGCCCTCCCGTTGTGGGAAGGCAGAGCGAGGTTGAAGGGAGCGCCTGTCTTTTGTGTCGTGGCCAGCCCAGCCCAAACCACGGCACCCCGCAAACTCACCTGTGAGTTTCTACCGACTGCTTTTGGGCAGAATCCTTGCGAAAGACAGCCGGGGGGGGTGCGAAGGGAAGGTGCCCGCCTGGCCGAGCCCCCAGACGGCCCCCAGACCCGTGCTGAGCCGGAGGGCTACCGAAAGCATCCCAAAGTCAGGAAATAGAAACGCCACCGCACGACTCACGCAGCCAGCATCCCGCTGGAACTGTGAATTTCTTCTTCTATGGAAAGGTTTGGGGACTTTTCTGGAAATTCGTAGTTTGGAGTTTGCGTTCGGGAACAAAGAAGTGCAAATATTCAGGTCCGTTTTCCCCAGTGAAGCCTGAGCAGCAGCTGACTGTTGTCGGGACGTGCCGGTAAAGATCCCAGGGCAGAAGGGGAAAGCGATGCTACGTTTATCTGATTTTTGTCCACGGAAGACGGTCCGGAGCGTGCTTGCCCTGAGCTGCAGAGCTGCCTCTGTCACCTGCAGCCCCCGCGCACAGGCTCTGCCCTCCCTTTCCAGCAGATGCGGGCACGATGCTTTTGCAGGAGGTTTTTATTCTAATAGAGAACCTGGGATCGAGCACCTCCGCGGGTGCCGAAGCCGCGGATGCCGGAGCCCGAAGCCACGGCTGCAGCTCCCAGCAGGTCATCACCAGCCCCTGGCCCCCGGACCCGTGGGACTGGCCCCTGCCCTGGTGCCGGGCCCGGGCTACCAGCCAACCTCTCGTTCTCATGGTGAATAATTAGCTTTTTAGCGCAGAAACTTTCTGGGGTGTGAGGGAACACGACTTCGCACAGGAAGGCCTTTTTTTTTTTAAAATCGGGGATGGTTGGAAGAGAAACGATCAATGGCAGCAAGGACAGGCTCTCTGTGAACCTTATGATGATTTGTATTAAATTTTGCCCCCCTGGAAATACAGATGACATGTTTACTGGAGATAAAATATAATTAAGATTGGTACTTTTTTTTATACCCCATTTTCAAAGTGTGTGTGCCGGAGAGAGCGCAATATTCAGGTTTTCTTTAAACGTGCTCCTGGAAAAAATATGGAGGGTCACATCTCAGCTTTGGTAAACTGATAGAAATGATACGATATAAACGCTCCTCCATGAGAGCTTCCGAAACCTTTTAATTTGCCTGTTTCTGTGGTTTTTAACCCGGTGGCGGCAGGGCTGCAGGGGCAGGCTGGGCGGGCCGGGGGGGACACCTCTGTCCTGTCCACAGGGCTCTCCCTTCTGCCTCCCACTTGATTTATGCTAATTCTCAAATATTATAGCTTTGGCTCCAAAATATCACTGCTCCCAGCTCCTAGATTTCTCGGGAGAGAGGGTGAGTAAAGGTGATTTGCTAAAACGTGGACTTAATATTCAACTTTCTGTATCATTTACCTGGTTTTGACTGTTTATTGTGATGGAAGGTACAACCCCATTGAGAGAGCGGCGCCTGCGGAAATTTTAAAAAGAATGGGGAAAATTGTATACGGTTATAGCATTTTTGTTATGCGTGTTAGTTTTAATCTGAGCACCATTATCATAATTTAACAGAGGAGACGTGAAACAGTCCGATACAATAGCTGATGTAATTAAATGGAGAAGGGAGCTGCGGGGAAATGACAGGTTTCCATTTTCGGTACAAACACTCTTCCAAAAATTATGGGTGCTCAGCAACAGCTATGACACCTATCTAAATTCAGGAAGTACAAAATGTTCATATTCGCATTAAAAGAGAATGTGGAAGCACGAATCAGACGGAACGGCGGAGAGGATGCCGTGGCGAAGACGGCGTCAGAGGAGAGGGAGGCAGGGCCGGCCTCGCCGGCTCGGAGCGGCACCTCTCGGAAAAATTTAGAATATAAAGGCCGACAGCAGCTCCGCCGTGCAGTCCTGCCGTACATCCAGCTCACACGTTGCAGCGCCGTTTTATTTTCTGAGCGGTGGTGACCTTGTGTTGTTTCACGCGATCCTGCTCTGAACTCTTCCTCCTCCTCCCGCTGGTCGGGGCTGTGGAAGACGCTGGGATTTTGGGGACGTTGCGGGGACGGCGGGTGTGAGGGCCGAGTGGTACCGCACGGGAAGGAGAGGCGGGGGAGCCGGGGAGGGGGCCGGGGAGTGGGTGTGCGCCCATTTTATTTGCTTGATGGAAATGCAACAATTGCCTCCATTCAGCAGACGAAGAAATGAGTCACGGGGAAGCTGACGGTTCGCACGTAGCTGGGTAGGACATCTGTGCGGCGTCAGGCGGCGGAGGCCTCCCCCAAGGCTGGCCTCTGCCCCAGCCTCCAGCCTCCCTCCTCTCCCTTCGCGTCCTTCCCCGGCTCGTTTTTACCCCAAAAAGCGGGAACGCCCTGCGGCAAGGGCACGTCAGGGCCAGGGGGTTTCTCGGAGGTGGGGGGGCTCTACCATAGCAGGAGGGACTTGCTTGAATGTCAACTATTCCATCACTGAAAACTAGGGGGAAGAATTACTCCGGGCTGGGAGCTGCCGGTAAACAGGCAGCTGGCACAAGGCGGGGAAATTTCTTTCTTCTGCTACCTTGTGCTTCCACAAGCCACAACTGGGCCAGTCGGTGCCTCGCTGCGGGTTTAGGAACCCAACGGCAGCCTCTCCGGCCTCTTCCATCCCGGCTGGTGTCTCAGCCGGCGGCTCGGCGGGAGGGATGGTGCCGGCCAGGGAAGCGGGAGGAGAGCGTCCTCCAGCCCTGCCAAGGGGGAGGGAAACCAGGCGTGGGAAGGATGGAGATATTCACCTTTTCCTGGTAATCCTTAACGCAGGAGGGGAGCGGCGCGGGGCGTTGGCCGGGAACTTGAGAGGGCTCAGGGTAAAACCCAAGCGAAACAGCAGAAAGCCCTTGCTGCCGCTCAGGAGCTTGTGGAAATAAAGTGCATGGAGCCGGAGAAAGGTCAGACCCACCGCTGGCGTAAATCAGCGCCGAGTGCCGGGCCGGTTCGCACGCGTGCAGGACCTGGAGGGCGAAGCCCAGCCACGGAGGGGATGTTAATTAGCGTTTGCTGGTGTGATTAAAGCAAGCCAGGAGCGAGGGAAGGTGGGCTGGTTTGGGGAGCGCTCCCCGGGGAAAAGGCAGGCTGGCCGCTCGGCAGCTCAGGTTTCCCCGCCTGCAGAGGCCGTTGCCCTTCTCCTCTCCCATGGCCGACCGCGGCCGTGCTTTGGCTGCTGGATAAAATCCACCGGCTGGGGACGACTGCCAAAAACGCGGGGCTGAGTCTCACGCAGCCCTCACGTGCTAAACCCGGGAGTGCGATGGGAATCCCTGAGCAGAGATGCGGCGGGGATGACGACGCGGGGACGGTACCCGACCCCCCCGGAGCACAGGGGACGGAGGGCCCTGCAAAGTGCCGAGAGGGGAGGGACGGATGCCCGCTTCCCCTTCGCACGGACCCCGTAGGAAACAGGGGAATTAAACTTCCCTGCGTGGAAGGGTATGCAAATCCGGGCTGCTTTGCATATCTTCACACCGGGAGTTTGCCAGCAAAGCCCACAGCTGCATGGTAGTGAAATCCTCTCCCATGACTGGCTGGAGAAACAGAAGATTTGGTGCTGCTTGTAAGACTTCCTCCTCCTCTGATGCGGAGCTCATTGCTTGGTAGACAGTTCTCAGGATGGTTTCAAGCAGAAGGTAGCGATGGCGACTTGGCAAGGCCCACACTGAAAATCCGTATTTGGATCGTGAATCAGTCCCATAATTTCTGTGTAAAGGAACATTTCAGGAGGATTTATAGCATAGCAAGCTAACATCGGATCTGCTTGTCACAGATCGTGTTAAAGGCTACAGATAAAAGGTTTGCAGTTTACAGCCCTGGAAAATTAGAATGAATTCCCTGCTGTGAGCGCAGAGCAATGACTAGCAGAAATCCTTCCTGAGACACTGAGTCGGACCACGGGCCGCAGCTGACGGGGGACAAAAACGGGGACAAGGACGCGGCTGCGTACCTGGGCATGGCAAAAGCCAGCCTCGGGGACAGGCGGGCCCGCGGGGACACGGCGCGGCTTCCCTGCCCCACGTGCCAAAGGGCTCACCCTGAGAAAAGTCAGGGGCTGTAAGGAGACGGCTGAAAAAGAAATGAGTGTATTTGGAGAGGACAGGTTTTCTGCACGCGCTCTTCGCTTTAAAGAACCTTCTGCTTTTTCATTCGGGACCTCCGACCTGTAATGAAAATCTTTTCCTAGTTAGCTATTTTTTTTTCATATTTAATGTTAAGATCTTAAAATGCACACAGACTTCCGCTGTTCCAGAAGTCTTGCATCAAACGATGCCGATGTGAACCAATCCTCCCCCCGGCTCCACAGCCGGGTACCGGCTGAATTCAGGGAAGTTCAGCTCAAACGCAACTTCCACCACTGACCTGCCCGTCTCTGGATGGCTGAAACCCCCTCCCTTCTGCAACATTACAGCTCCAACCACCCTCCACAGTTCTTCAAAATTCAGGATTTCCAGTTAAAGCTGCAATTGAAACTGTGCATCCCTGAACAGCATCAGCCGCGCGCCAGGCGAGCGCGCGGAAAACGGGAACGCTGCTTTCAACACGCAATTAGGAAAGACTCGGTGGGCTCGTTGGGATTTCTCCTGCGAGATGCTGGGAGGTTCAGGCTCAAAACGCAAAGTGAAATTTCGAAAACATTGAAACTAATACGCAGGGAAAAATTAAGAAGTTTGCTGCAAAGGTTTCTAAAATGAGAGCACAGGATTTTTCACATAGAAGAGAAGTACAAAAGCTCTACGAACATGTTTTCTCTTTTCAAAAGCTGTTTTCTAAATGTCAGTTTTATCGCCTTTTTTTTAAACCATTTATGACCATATGTGTTTTTATGATATTCACAACATGCTTGTGCCACACAAGATGCAAATGTAATTTCCTGTTATAATGGCACAATATGCATAGCAACAAATGAGAAATGAGTGACACAAAATAATGAAAAGTGGCTCTGTGTGTGCGTGTGTGTGCGCCTGGAAGGGGATTTTTCCCCCTCGAAGGGAATTACCCGGAGCACTGACGGGGGTGGGCGGGGGGGGGGGGGTGGTGGCGGTTCAGGCTCCTATTCCCGCACAGCCGGTGCCCACATGTGGGGTTGGACCAAAACCCCTTCCAAGGTGTCTTTCAACTCTTCAGATAGCAATTAGAGAAACCTCTTCGTCACAGATGCCACCTCTTTGTTGGAGCAGGAGCTGGGTTGTCCCCTGGTTGCCCCATCCCAGTCTCACCCGCTCCAGAGAGTCGACCAACCTTGGAGTGTGTGTATATATTTTATTTATTTCTTTATTTATCTAATGTGTATATATATATAACATAGATATATATTTTTATATAGATGTATATACATGATAGGGCCGGGTTTGTGCAGCCCTGCGAGGCATCACGAGCTCTCGCAGCATAGGCAGGGCCCGGACACGTGCTCGGGGGCACAGAAGGGGAAAGACGTTAGGAAAAACGGCTGGGAGAAGACACAAAATAGCAAGGTGGCTGGGCAGAGTCAGTCAAACCCCAGGTTTTCAGAGGGAGCTGCTGCCCGTCCAGGTGCCCGCTGCCTCTGCACAAACGCTGCCGGTGGTGCCACCCGTGATGGGGCAGCGTGGGGACAGGAGGGGACGAGGAGAAAAGGACGAAAAAGGAGATGAAGAGCAGGGGGAGGAGGGGACTAGCGATTCCCCTGCTGCGCCCCCCAGCCCTGGCGCCACTCGCTTCTTGCACGAGGAGTCCTCCGGAGATGGGAAACCCTCGTCTCCTCCGGGGATAAAAGCCATAAGCTTTTACTTCAGCGATGCTGCTGCTGTGGCTTTCAGAGCAGTCATTGCTGGCTGGTTGGGCCAGGGCCACGGCCACCTCGGGAGGTGCCCCTCCTCCCAGACGTGTCACCTCGCGGCACCGCAGCCCTTCACGGCGCCAGCCGTACTGTTGCTCCTGGAAACAGCCGCAGACGCCAGCGCATCCCGCAGCTGAGCTGGTAACAAACGCGGTGAGGTGCTCCCTGGGGCGGGTGTGCCTGAGGACATGTGCCATGGGGAAACACCGCTGTGCCATCGCAGGGGACGAAGGCACAGCATCGCCCGTGCCCCGCTCCCGACGTGCCATCGCAGGGGACAATTGCACAGCATTGCCTGCACTCAGCTCCTGCTGTGCCATCGCAGGGGACGAAGGCGCATCATCGCCCGTGCCCAGCTCCCAATGTGCCACCGCAGGGGATGAAGGCACAGCGTCGCCCTCACCCAGCTACCCACGTGCCATCGCAAGGGACGAAGGTGCAGCATCACTCACTCCCAGCTCCCAGTGTGCCACCGCAGGGGACAAAGGCTCAGCATCACCAGCTCCCAACGTGCCACCGCAGGGGATGAAGGCACAGCACCACCCGTGCCCAGCTCCCAACATGCCATCGCAGGGGATGAAGGCTCAGCATCGCCCTCACCCAGCTCCCGACATGCTGTCGCAGGGGATGAAGGCGCAGCATCTCCCGTGCCCGGCATGCCGGGGTGACCTGCCGGCTGCTAGGTCGAAATTTGAATGCCAGGGCCCGCGGCACGGCAGCAAAACCAAGAGAAGGGCTGGTGACACGAAGGCAGAGGCCGCACGGGAGAAGTGGTCCAAAACACGAGCCCGCCAGTATTGGGGTGTGGGGGAACCCTGGCTTTGGCAGCGCACGCGGTGCCGGCCGGGCATCCCTCCTTCTGCCGGGGTGCCCGCTTGTGCCGTGGTCACCGGCACAGAGCAGCTGCGATGGCCTTCCTGCTGCTTTTGATAGAAAAACACACAAAAAAGTCGAAAAATACATCATCGGGAAATGCTTGATTAAGTACGGCTTGCCCGCCTCATCCGAATCGCTGAAATAAATACGATAAAAAGCAAAGAACCAAACAAAGGGAAAGAATCTCCTGGGCGGTGAAAGGGGTTTGGGGGCTGCCGGGGGGGGGGTTTGGGGGTGCCCGGGATTGAGGGCAGCGCCCTGTGGGGCAACACAGGCCGGGGGGGGGTCGACCCCTGCCTGACCACTCGGTACCCCATAACTGAACAAAAAGGGGCTTTCAGGCGGCGCAGCTGACACCGACTAATATTACACCGCAAAAATGTATTTTCGAACCAGCTGCAAACTTCAAAAGCCTCAAGCGAAATATTTTCTTTCCTATTTTAAGCGAGCCCCGAGCGCACAACGCTGCGGGGCCGGGGCCGGTGGGGAAAACCTCGGCTGGAACTCTTCCTCGCGGGAAAAAGCTGTTTGAATGAACCCAAATTCGTCAAGAGAGACCATCTCGCGCTTGGCACAAAAGAAATGACAAGGAAAAACACTTGGAAACAAAAAAGTGTGTTCAAAGTTTTCATTAGCTATTTTAAACGGTTTCAATTTTTAATAATGTTTTTATTTTATGTTCCTATTATCTTAACGGTATGACGTATTACCACC
Source organism: Larus michahellis (assembly GCF_964199755.1). NCBI lineage: Eukaryota > Metazoa > Chordata > Aves > Charadriiformes > Laridae > Larus > Larus michahellis. The sequence goes on from NC_133930.1 coordinate 1,032,861, forward strand.
TATTATGTCAGAATAGGGTAAAGCGTGATGCGGAAATATTTTGTTATTTTCATCCTGCTTATTAACCGTTAAGGAAATTTGCAGTTAAGTACCAACTGAAACATTTTCCCCTCTCCCGAACGCAGTGCTTTGCGTTCTTGCAAAATGATTTGGAAGCCTGATTTGTGCCTTTATTTGAGGATCCGCAATTGACTGCAGCGGCTTTCAGCGCCTTGTTTGCTCCCCGCAAAATGCTGAACCCTCCCAACCGCGCGTGGCGGGGTTTGCAAACGCAGGGGCAGCGAGGAACCGTTACCGTGCCGACGCACGCTCCGCTCCCGGCATCCGTAATCTCGGATAAACGATGCAGCCATCAGCTCGGAGAATTTCAAACAGCTGAGAGGAAATTTTGCAAAACAGATCAGAGAGTCCAAAAATAGGAACAGGCTGGGAAATCCCATTTCCTGAGAAATTTTAAACACATTCGTACGTTTGGGGTTTTTTTTTTAAATTTTCTTTTTTTTTTTTTTTTTTTTCCAGCTGGGAGCAAGTGTCAAAGTGTTACCCCTTCTCGCAATGTGTAAATCGAGAGTTTGGGCTAGTCCTGGCTCCGACCTGCCGTGACACAGACAGTCTGTTAAGAAGGGGGGGGGAAAAAAGCGGTTGTACTTAAAATATTCATACCTCGGCTCGCAGACTGACATGTGTAGCGCTTCGGAGGAAAACATTCCTCGGGGCTTCAGCCGCCTGATTTTAGCTTTTGTAGGAATTACTCATTGCATAATAAATTTCTATGAATTATTTACGGCTTTTCCGTGTCGTACACCGCGAGACAATTCCCGCCTTGCTGGGCAGGTTTAAGCGTGCGCCGCGGCCGGGGGTTTCGGGGGCGACGCTGCCCCTCGTGCCGGAGAGCGCTGATGCCTTCTCCTCGCACCTTGCCGGGCCCGCGGGTCGGAATCCCGCCGGAGACCAGGCGTGGGCTTCCTTCCCCAGCTGTGGATCCGGGACGGAGCAGCCCCGCGGCGCTGGCAAAGCCTGGCTGTGCCCTGCCTGACCTGGGGACGCGGCGGGAGGCGGCGAGGGCGGCCGGGGGACACGAGCGTCCTCGCCCCCACGCTTCCCCTGGTCCTGCGTGTAGGCACGCGCCTGGGAATGGCACAGCGCTAGAGCACGATAACGTCCTGCAAGGGCTGCAAAAGCAGCCGGTGGCGTCAATCACACGGAAAGTTTGCCTCAAATTGATCATCTTTTCCCCGTTTATGAATGGTGTCTCCCAAGTTATTTGGGCACGCTGCGGGTACCCGATGGCTCAGCCTGGGGTGGCTTGTTCCCTGCAGTGCTCCCTCCATCACTGCCGGGTGCGCGTCTGCCTCCCGTCAGGCACAAGGTGCCATTTCTCACCCAAGAACAGCTGTGTGGTGCCCCGGGAAGGCTCTGGAGACAGCGGGCGCAGCAGGGACAGACGGACACTTGGGTGGACACTTGGGTGGACACTTGGGTGGACACTTGGCCGTAGCAGCGTTGGCACACACAGCGAAGTTCACCGAGATACACACGAGCACACCGTCCTCGCGTGAGGATGCTGCAGATGCCCGCGTCACCCAGCAGCACACCCGGCCACCGGTCGGGACCAGTGACCAGCGCACCGCCAGCATCTCGGGGTGCGGGACCACAGGGGCAAACTGGGGGGTTGGCCTCAGCACCCGCTTCCATGCACGGACCTTCCCTCACCTCACAGACCCACCGGAGCCCCTTCCCCACACCTGTAGCTTGGTTTGGGATGTGTCCCACCATGGGCACCTGACACCAGCTTTCCCGGAGCCCCAGCCGGGTTTGGGGACGCGCCGCGGAGGTCCGGCCCTGCCGACAGCCTGGTGGCATCACCAGGACCTGGGGCAGGCAGCAGGAGAAGGCTGGGCCGGGCTTCAGGCACCAAACACCGATGGAAAGGGAATGAATGGGATTGTACTCCTCGGCAAACACTCTGGGATGGCACCGGGGGATGGAGTCGGGCCATTAATTAGGGGCGGAGGAGCCGTTTCAGTGGGGGGGTTGAGTGGAGGCTGGCGCACCCCCGGGCTGGAGGGACGGGCATCTCCCCGACATACTTATAAATAATACACAGAGGGATTATTATTTTTTTTTTTTTCCGAATGTGTGCAATATCATGTTGTCCTAATTTAGGAGCTTTTGTATCTCATCATAAAGAGCCCCAGAACAAGAGGATTAAGGGAAAAACTCTTTGAAAATCAGAGCCCATGTTATTGCTTCTTGATGGACTAACAATTCAGATCTAATTGATCACGGCATTAATTATACATAATCTCTATGTACTCGGGTAGCCTTGTGGGATATTTCTAATCAAATTAAAACTAATTCAAAGCAATCTGACATTACAGAATGTTTTGTCTCTATTTTAGGACAGGGAGTCAGGGGATATGAAATGCACATTACATCTTGATCTGAGTGCATGCACTGTAAAAAGGCCTCTAATATAATCACTTCCACGCAGTGGTGATTATGAGCGCGGTAGTCGTGTGGCTCCCAGAAATGATTTTTAAAAAAAAAATAAATAAAATAAATTAAACTGGCAACATGCGAAAGCCAGCGCTGGCAGGGCAGGTGGGTGAGTCGATGCTTAAAGCGGGAGCTCGGCAGGAGAGCGGGCGGGTGTCCGGCACCCAGCACACCTCCGCCCGGCGCAAAAAACTGGGGAAAAAGGCTTTTCTGAGCAGGGCGAGACTGTTTAATCAAAGCCCTCATAATATAGATACATTTGCGGATTAGAGGGCTTTTCATCATTTCAAACTGAAAGCACGGGTAGATATGTTTTGATTTCTTTTTATGAAAACACTCGGAGGAGTTGGGAGGATGTATTTAAGTTAAAAATAGTGGGTTTAATTGCAAGTAAAAAGGCGGCGTGCTTACCTCACAGCTTGAATGGAGCCCATCCAAAAAACACCCAGCGAGAAGAAAGGAGCGGGGATGCGATGCTCATCTGGTGTAAATCAGCGCGGCTTTATGGCCTTCATCCCATTGCCGAGGCTCCGGCCCCGCTCCGGGGAGTGGCCGGGGGGCTGCGGGGTGCCGGGGGGCTCCGGGGTGCCGGGGGGGCTGCCGGGCCCAGGTGCTGCCGCTCCCCGTTCCCCTTTGACCCAAACCTGTTAAAAATCTTTGAAGGTTTCACGTCAGCGGCTCTCTGTATGTTTAGAATAACAGAACATGTTGGAAACTTCAATAAAAAGCGGTTTATTGATTCTAATTAAATCTTTTTTTTTTTCTTTTTTTTTTTTGAAAACGGTATGGCAGACACCGATCCTAGTTAACTTTAATTTAGGACTGACATTTACATGCTGCCTAAGAAGTGGGAATTCAGAGTGGACAATTCATTTTAATTTTGGTGAAAAATATCATTTAAATGCCAGAAAACTGCATATTTAACATTTGCAGTAATTAAGTGACTTTAATTTAATAATAAATCTCTCTTGTCTCTATCTATTTACACTCATTCCTCCATCCTGGCCTGGCACTTTCCGTGGTGATTGAACTACTACTAATTACTTCTTTTCAAGTGTAAATACGTTTTAATACTTTTTTCTGGCCAGGTAGCACGTCTCCTGTTTAGCCGATAATAACTTTTTGTAATGAAATCCTTAATTCAGGAGCTTCTTTCGTCCAACAAGTTTTCACGTCTATCCCGCACCAGAAACAAGTCCGGACTAACCAGCCTGCGTCTGGTCTGGGCGTAAATTCCTCCCAGCCGCCATCTGGAACGGTTTTCATATAAACACGAAGAAAATTCTACAATAACCACCCCCCCCGGCCCCGCAACCTCCACCCTTAGACATCCTTGAACTGTCGTTAAAAAAATTCACTTTTTCCATTTTCCTCCTCAGTAGCGCCTTCTTTTACGGGGCAGAAGGTGCAAATACAGAGCCCTGATTTTAAATTTTCTGATCAGAGGTGGGGATCCAAGTCATTTCTCAGCACTCTGCATCAAGACCTGAATAGTTCCCCCCCTCACCCCTTCCTGGTTTCTCCTCGGTTTTCCACCCAAAGCGCCAAAGGAGAGAAATGCCGCGTTCCCTCAGGAATTTCGTGCTCCCTGGCAGCCCCCACCTTGCTGAGGGTGCCCATCGCCGTCCTGTGCCGCGTCCACCTGCCTGGACCAAGTCTCCTGCTTGGTGCCATCCCCACCAGAGCCCACCCAAACCGGCCGCGGCCCTTCAGCCAGCCCTTCCCCCGTCCTTCCAGACCGCCCCAGCAGCGAGCACCTGAGCTCCTCTGCTCTGCGAGGTGCCCTTCACCTTGGGTCGCCCTGCTCCGGCGCATCCATACATCTTACGGGGCTTTGATGTCCAACGCCGAGCTGCCGCTGCGCCTCTTTGCTGACTGCTGAGGATTTTGCTCCATATGTTCCGGCTAGAAGTGTACATGTGTCAAAGCCCTTTTTGAGCAGAGTTAGCTTAATGATACCTATTATTTAGGAACTGTAAATCAGTTTAATATTCTAATTAAGCCATTCAGTACCTTCAGACACACGGTGTACCGGAGTCCTCACGACCATATGGAGATGCGGTGGGAATCGCGCAGCTCAGCGCACTGGGATTTAGCCATATGACTCCCATTAATAAATAGGAGGTGCGGGAAAAGCACCTATGGACATCCTGCAGACCCAGCAGCCAACGGAGGGGTTCGGGCACCTGACGTGTCGGAGGACCAGAGGCAAAGGCCATCGTAGAGTGCTGAGGTGCAGGGAACGCATCCTGCACCCCATTGCCCTGGGTGGTAAGATGCTGGGGTTCCGGGAAAGCATCCTGTCCCCCATCGCCCCGGGTGGGAGGCAGGGGATAAGCAGCTGGAGCAAGGTGCAGAAGAAGCGGGGGGCTCCGATACCAGCCCCAGCTTTTCTCCTTACAGCAGGGGGTTTCCAGCAGAGCTCCCTGCCTTAGGGGTAAATCCTGAGCCCGGAGCCCTGAGTCCTGATCCCCGGAGCCCCCACCCCTCCTCGGGCAGCCCCGCAGGGACCCCGTGCTCTTCTCTGTCCTTCCCTCTGGTCAGTCACCAGCAATTTGTGCCGGCGGAAAGGCTGAACATCGGGTCTACCCTACCTTAGCCCAACAGATTCACTGCGGGCAAGCTATTCTGTTAAACAGCTCCGATTATTTACCATTTAGTGATTAGTCCCAATTAATATTTGAATATCTGTGCCCAGAATCCAGCAGGAAGGCTGGGCTGGCAGGACACTGCCCAGGCAGCTGAGAGAGGAGCAGAAACACCCACCACGCTGTGCTGCACCTGACCGAGACATGTCAAAGTAAAGAGTTTCAGTGATTTTTCTTTTCTTTTTGGTTGTTTTGTTTGTTCGGTTTGTTTTTTGGTTTTTTTTAAGAAGGGGAGTGGGATGTGGTGGTTTTGCCCCGAGCATCTCTGTCCCTTCTCCCACGGGGCTGCAGCATCCCCCAGGCGGGGGTCCCTGGACCCTGCCCACCCGCAGCTCCAGCCACCGCTGAGTGCCCGGGGAATTTTCAAATACAAACCTGTATTAAGAGACGAGCGAGGAAGAGCGCGGCTGCCTCCGCGGCAGCACTGGCGACAGCCCACCCCCAGCACCGGGATGTGCGGGGAAAACCGCACGGATCGCTCCTCTTTGCTATGGGATGCAACCCCTCGCAGGTCGCTGGGGCCGGACCCCGTCAAAGAAATCCTGTGCCTCACAACAGATGTTTCCAAATGTTTGGATTTATTTTTTATGAAGGTTTTACAAGAATCAATTCCAGTTTATAAGGCTTTTTGCCTTTTTTTTTTTTTTAATTTTTTCCCGAGGACAGAAGAGGATTTGGAGAGTGTTTTCTTCTGTTCTGGTTGAAGTTTTACTTATTGCTTTTAAAACTCTACGATTTTATGTGAGCTGCAGCCTTTACAGACAGAGCCGCTATCGCATTTCACAAATCACTGCTCCTCGTACCGCCTAACACGTGAAATACCGGGGCTGCGAGGCTGGGAGCTGATAGATTTACTGGGCACAAGACGCAGAAGGAGAAATTAGCTCTGTGCGCGGCAGTAAACATTTTTTTTATTTATTTTTAGGGAAAAAAGGGGCTGCTGGCGGAGCCGTTCTGCCCGCGGGAAGGGGGCGAGCCGGGGCTGCGGCCCTGACACCCCACCTCCCGGGGGGAGAGGATGGAGAGGCCCCCGAAATCCCCTGTCCCTGTGGACACGTGCGCACCTCCTGTCCAAAACATCTTAGAGAGGGAGAATGCTGAGAGAGAAACTTCGGAAATTTAGTCAGGTCATTCTAAAATCATTATTTTATATGTTATCTATCTAGAATCACAGAATCACAGGATGGTTCAGGTTGGAACCATTCAGGTTCAGATGACCTTAAAGATCATCTCGTTCCAAACCCCTGCCCTGGGCAGGGCCACCTCCCACTAGACGTAATACATAAAATACAATAATCTATAAATATCGGTCAGCAGTACAGCTGGTCAACGCAGGAACCACCTACGGCTGAAGGAAACGGCAAAGCCTGGGCTGGGCTGAGTTGTCCTTGCAGCTGCCTGGCACCGCCGGCCAAAAAATCCCATTTTCAGCTGCTTCAAAGTTTGCCAGATTTCCTACCATGTGGCAGTCTCCAGGTGACCTTTGGATTTTGGTTCTTTCCCCCCCCCCCGCCCCGTGAAAGCAAATCCAGTGATTCCCGAGAACGCAGCTACATAAAAATGCATTCTTCCCATTTTAAAATACTAAGTCCGGCTTTTCTTTTAGAATAACGTCGTATCGCAGGTCTCGTGTTCATCTATCGCCTCTCGCCCAGCCTCTCTGCTGCACCGGTATGTATTTATAGAGAGAGAAAGTAAATACCATTTACAAGCAAAGGTCTCAGCCAAGATATTTGTTGAACAATCTTCCTAAGGCGACTAGAAATTGATTTTTCTAGTAATGTCAAAGTCTGGTGACAGAACAAGATAAAAGGACAAAACATTTGTTGCAAAAACACGCCCGAGTTTAAGCGGAGCCCTGCCTCCCGCCGCCGCTCGGCAGCCCCCGTCTCCCGTTATCAGTTTTTTAATAGTACAAAAGAGGTCGGGCAGACACGACGGGGACGCCAGTACGTGACGCTGGGGCGCACAGCCCAGGTGGGGACCAGGACCAGAAACCCCGGTAAAGGGTCCCCGGCAGAGCATCCCCAGGGCCCGCCCTCCCACCGCATCCCCCGGCAGCCGCGAGATGGGACCTTCTCTATCAGTTTTCAACCCTTGATCAAGTTTCCAGGCATTTTGTATTACATTTGATTTAGCTTTGCTAGACTAAGCACATTATTAATTGGTTCTCTTTTTATTTACAATACTATTGCTCGAAATATATACTACACTCGGTAATTGAATTTTTGGAATACAGTAATTAAAAAAGTCAAAAGAGCAATAAACAGAAGCGTTAGTAAATAATTGCATCTGAGAACGAGCATAAATCATCCAGATTAAATGATTTTATATCATATTTGAACTCTTTAATTTTAATTTATGGTTTCCACACAATTTACAGCCGCTGCTGACTTTGTTTTCCTCTGCCTGCCTTGTAGCCTTAGTGCTGATAAAAAGCTTTTCAAGAATCCTTAGATTATTTTTTTTAATATCCTTTTCCCAGAGGGTGACTCCCGCCCCGGCGCTGCAAGGCGCCCCCTCCATGGCCTGTCCGGGGACGTATTCCCAGGTCGGACATGGGGGGCGCGACTGTCTCAGCAGCATCAGGGATTAAGGACAGGAGGAGTGACACAGCGGCCCGTTGCCGGCCCCTCGGGACGATGCCCCGCGCCCTGGCTGAGCCCAGCCGGGCTCCCAGCCCCGCGCCGCGGCGAGGGGCACCCAAGGGGGTGAATTCCCAGCGGCCGGGGCAGGTGCTGCAGCCCTGGGCCCATCCGAGGTGGGAGCGGGGATTCTCCCTGCCCGCCGGCGGGCTGACATCCCTGCCTGGGGCGTTGAACTGCTCATCTGGCTGAGCTCTAAGAGCTGTCACGAGCTGGGTCCCAGACAAGGAGCTTGGCTTTCCTGGGCTTGCAAGGCCAGGGGTTTGGCGTGGGCGTCTTCCCTCGTAGGGAGGGGAAGGAGCAGATTGAGACAAGGTTATTATTAAAAAAAAAACGATTTCCAACCCGGCCATCGACCGGGCAAGTCTGCCCAGGGCAGCAGGCGGGCAGGGGCCACCGTCCCTTGGGTGCATGACGAGACGGAGTCTGCAAAATATTTATCAAATATTTAACTTGGTGTTTTCTCTTTGAAATGATACGTCATTCAACTTTTATGGCCTTCATTTCATTTAAAATTCCAGCAAGTCAGACTAATAGAACAGGAGCGTGGCTTAGCACGGCATTAGAAGGGAATTCGTGGGCTGCTAACGCTACTTCTGTTTGAAGTTCGTTTACTTTTTTTCAGTGAGCTGAACTTTATTCATTGTCACTTTTGAAATGTGCCATCTTTCTGGATTACACTTGATAAGCACTTGCTGAGGATATAAGCTATCAGTTTTGGAGTTTTGATCTCCCAGAATTCAATTTTTTCTGGCTTAAGATCAAAAGATGACAAATATCTTGAAAGAAGACAGAAGCTTTATTGTTGCTATTTGAGGATATCAGCATGTCAAAAGTAGAGACGGGTTGTAAACTATCCTGTTATTTGGGACAAGTATTTCCAACCTACACATTAACTTCGGCTTGATAATTTTACACATCTTTATTGGGAATAAAAGACGTTCTGTTGTGCTGCTGATGCCGTCCACTCGCTGAAATCTGACAGTCGGCGCAGTTACTCTTCCTGAGGCATTTGAAAATGTCACTGGGGAAGTGCTGCTGCCAGAGGCACATTTTAACTGGCACTGGGAGGAATCAGCGTATCTCAAAGCATCGCTTGGAAAAAAAAAAGAAAAAAAAAAGAAGAAATAAGAGACTTGCAATGCCGGCATCCACAAAAGCCTTCTACAGGCAGCGGAGGAAGCAGAGAAATTATTTGAAACTGCTGAATGCGATGGGAGGGTGACAATGCACATCCACTTTGTATGAGCTTTCCCCAGGGGCATGGTCCCGCAGCATTGCCCCCTCTCAGCAGCACGACGTGCCCTGCCCGGACCCTCACCGCGTTGGGTCCGGGTTACACGGGGGCTGTGTGGGACAGTGGACATGGAGACTATACGGGATGCTGGGCCCGATGGTGTCCAGGAGGCTGCTTGGGGCTGCTGTCTGGGGATGGGGATGGTGTACGGGATGCTGAGCTGGGATGGTGTACGGGATGCTGAGTGGGGATGGTGTACGGGATGCTGAGCTGGGATGGTGTACGGGATGCTGAGCTGGGATGGTGTATGGGATGCTGAGCTGGGATGGTGTACGGGATGCTGAGCTGGGATGGTGTATGGGATGCTGAGTGGGAATGGTGTATGGGATGCTGAGTGGGGATGGTGTACGGGATGCTGAGCGGGGATGGTGTACGGGATGCTGAGCGGGGATGGTGTACGGGATGCTGAGCGGGGATGGTGTATGGGATGCTGAGCGGGGATGGTGTACAGGATGCTGAGCTGGGATGGTGTATGGGATGCTGAGCTGGGATGGTGTACGGGATGCTGAGCTGGGATGGTGTATGGGATGCTGAGCGGGGATGGTGTATGGGATGCTGAGCTGGGATGGTGTACGGGATGCTGAGCGGGGACGGTGTACGGGATGCTGAGTGGGGATGGTGTACGGGATGCTGAGTGGGGATGGTGTATGGGATGCTGAGCGGGGATGGTGTACGGGATGCTGAGTGGGGATGGTGTACGGGATGCTGAGTGGGGATGGTGTATGGGATGCTGAGCGGGGATGGTGTACGGGATGCTGAGTGGGGATGGTGTACGGGATGCTGAGTGGGGATGGTGTATGGGATGCTGAGCGGGGATGGTGTACGGGATGCTGAGCTGGGATGGTGTACGGGATGCTGAGTGGGGATGGTGTATGGGATGCTGAGCTGGGATGGTGTACGGGATGCTGAGTGGGGATGGTGTACGGGATGCTGAGTGGGGATGGTGTATGGGATGCTGAGCGGGGATGGTGTACGGGATGCTGAGTGGGGATGGTGTATGGGATGCTGAGTGGGGATGGTGTACGGGATGCTGAGTGGGGATGGTGTACGGGATGCTGAGTGGGGATGGTGTACGGGATGCTGAGCGGGGATGGTGTACGGGATGCTGAGTGGGGATGGTGTACGGGATGCTGAGTGGGGATGGTGTATGGGATGCTGAGCGGGGATGGTGTACGGGATGCTGAGCGGGGATGGTGTACGGGATGCTGAGCGGGGATGGTGTATGGGATGCTGAGTGGGGATGGTGTATGGGATGCTGAGCTGGGATGGTGTACGGGATGCTGAGTGGGGATGGTGTACGGGATGCTGAGTGGGGATGGTGTATGGGATGCTGAGCGGGGATGGTGTACGGGATGCTGAGCGGGGATGGTGTACGGGATGCTGAGCTGGGATGGTGTACGGGATGCTGAGCTGGGATGGTGTATGGGATGCTGAGCAGGGCCGGTGTACGGGATGCTGAGCAGGGCTGGTGTATGGGATGCTGAGCAGGGGTAGTGTATCGGATAGAGACGCTGAGCAGGTTGCTGGCTGTGCAGGGGCATAATTTGGGTGGCACGGTGTGGCAGCAAGATCCCCGGCGGTTCCCTCTTTTCCACCTTTCCCGGTGGCCTTCACGGCAGCCAGCAGCAGGGAGGGTGCCACATGCCGGACACTGGGCTCCCACAGCAGACACCCGCCTGCGGCCACCACGATGCTCACCCAAGCAGTGGGACCATGTGGATCCCTCTCAAGTCCCCATTTTCCACGGGGAGAAGCACGTAGCTGTGGGGGGAAGGGTCAGCCGGGCTAGGGGGGAGAGGGGGAAGCGAGCACGCCTCTGTTCAGCCCCACGATGCTCCCACGGCCGTGCACAGCGCCGTCGCCCCGTGGCACGGCTGTGCCCCAGGCAGGCGGGGGGGACGTGGCAGCCAGCCCCGGGCCCTGGGGGGGCCACGGCTTCGCCTCCCTGGGGCGCTCGCCCTGCGGTCAGGCACTGCGGGCTGGAACCGCCGCAGAGCCACGTCCCCCCCGGATCGTTGCAGTGCTGCACGCAACAGAAGTGCTTTTAACCACCGCAGCATTAATTATTCTGCAGCATTAATTATTAATTTTCTTCATAGCAACCCGGTGCCAGGGGAATCACCTGTTTTTCTGGCTACCGTAGAGCGGGAAGCACGCTTCCCCCCCAGTGCCTGCGGTCCCACCCCTCCCCTCTGTATTCCTCTGCTGCAGGCAATGCCAACATCGTATTCCCAAAGCCAGGTCTGAGCGCGGCGGGACCTATAATCTACGGCCCACAAAAAGCAGAGCAAAATAACACGCTTTGCATACGCAACGCGTTTTCTCTAAGTGCCTCAGTGCGTTTCAGAGGCTCTGCCTGACACATCACTGCCTTCCACGGGGTCCAGAGTCCGGCTGGATTCGTATCGCCGGAGCAGCAGGGCGGAAGGGAGTAAGTTGGTGTAGCAGCAGCGTCCCCTCGGGTGGGTACGCGGAGGGGGCAGGAGGGATTTGTGACCTGCCTGGCGCCGGTAGAGGTGCCGGAGCATCGCTTCAGCACGGCCCCTCCAGGCACTGTCCTTATCTGCGGGCACCTGCTTTTTGCAGGATTGGGTCTTTAAGCCCTTGCCAATATTACTTGGGTTGGATGTTTTATCTACGGCCATCAGAAAGGTCTTTAGGACTCCTAAGCTTGTGTCAAATTACTCTTTCATGACATATTCTGTGGCTTTCATAATATGCTTTAGCACCCGGTAGAGTGGCGGCTATTTGCAGTAGTTCTGCCGTATGGGGCAAGGTTTGAATCACACCTATGTATTTATAATGAAAAAAACGGCGTGATTCATCAGGGAATAAAAAAGAGAAAGATGTGGACTCAATACGTCTTTAGATCTCCTCTCGCCGGAGAAGAGGCGTTGTCATATTAGTGTGCTGTTGTATTAAACAGCGATGCTAATTAAAGATGTATCAAATTACTCAAAGGTAATTCAATTTTTTAGCCCACAAGACAGTGGCAAAATACATGCTGAAGTGCCACCTCAATTGGCACATTATTCAGAAACGTCTTCGCAATGCAACCTGAATGTAAAAAGGCAACGCTCACCCAGTCCTTCCAACACTTCTCTCCCTATAAAAAGAAATCCCAAGCCATAGAAGTCATTTTGATGGGGGGAAAAAAAAAGATATGTTATTCCAGGGTAGAAATATTCAGGGTTTTTTTGTTGAAAGTCCTTAATAGCAATGAAATGCCTTTGGGAACGCTTGTGCTGCTGCTGAGAGGGGTCAGGGCTGCTGCGGGTCCCACATCCAGACCCCTTCCCCCTGGGCTGCGTCGTGCCAGGCAGAAACATTCGCAAAGCTCTTCCCCCCCGCCCCCAAAATGGCATGTTAGGAACACTTTGCTCATTCAGAGAAATCGGGCACATTTCAAAATAGCTGTGAAGAAAAAAAAAAAAAAAAATTGGCCAAGGAATTCCAGTGGGGAAATAGCTGCTGAGCTGTGAAAGCAGGACGGGCTGGAGGATACCGGTCAACCATAAGGGTAAACAAAAGAACAATCAGCTTTTTCAATATATACTCTAAGTATCAATGCACCCAGAAAAAAGCACAAAATAGCCTAATAATCTGGGATTGCTAAGAAACAGGTTTCGTGGGGGGTTTTGGTTTCCGTTTTTTAAGTCCAGCGAAATTGCTCTCAAACCCAAGCGATGAATACCGTTTCAGTTCCGTGAAAGCCAAGGTACGGGCAGTAGCTCTGCCTTCTGCTCATTAGCCCTACCCTCTTGCAGGTATGAAGGGTGGAAACCCGGGCTCGGAGGCGGCATTTCCCCCGCCAAGGTGCACGACACTGCCCAGCATCCCAGGGAGCGCCCGGGGCGAGGGCAGCACCCCGTGTCCGGGGGGTGGGCGAGGGCAGCACCCTGCCTTTGCTCTGGGGAAGGTGCTCCTGCGCTGGGCACTAGCCCGGGGAGGAGGTAGAGCAAGCCACCGGGGTGCCTGGTGGCCAAGGGTGGGCTCGGCGCAGGCAGCCGGGCCCCCCCCAGCTCCCGGCTGCAGGCAGGGATCCTGCCAGGGCTTGCACAAAGGGGGCTTTTGTACAGCACAGGGCGCTATTAAAAGCCCCAAAAAAAAAAAAAAAGAAGAAAATGGAGCCTATTGCTTGGAGTGCTACGGCAATTTGATTGTTAGGCGAATCGATGGGGGAAGGATGGCGTTGGGCTTCTGCGAAAGCTGGCGAGAGGTGGGTCTGCACCCAGGCACTGCTCACTGCGGGAAACGCTGGCTCTGCACGTGAGCAATATTCCGAGAGCACCGTCATACCGTGACTTGAAACGTGCCCTACGCCGGCCTGTCCCCAAATCCCTCGGTGTCGACACTGCCACGACCGTACTGTTAATGCTCTGCCCTACTTTGGCCCCTCGGGCATGTCCCCTGCCACAGCCAGGACCACAGCGCTTTGGGTACCAGGCGTTTTTTCTCCACGGAGGAGCCATACAACGGAGTGTGGTGAAGGACGAGTCAAGAAATAGACTCTAAAGTCCATATTAAGACTTTTTTTTTTTAAAAACATATGGAGGAAAGGAAGGCTGGGAACAGCATCCTTTCCCCGGAAGAGCGAGGAGCCATGTCCTCGTACCGCAGTAGGGCGTTCGCACTAGTGTTCTGTGACGCTGCGTTTCAACAGAAATTGGAATTATTTGGGTGCAACCAAACCAGTTACTAAGATTCTGACCCGCACACACAGAGCCATCAGCCGTCATAAAGGAGCATCACCCTTCTTCTAAATAAATGAAGCTTTGCCTGATTTTTTTCCCTCTATTTTTGTCTTCCTGCCGTCTGACAGGTCCCATTCTCATTTCACAACTATCCCTCTGGGAACGCGGAGAGGTCATTGAATTTACAAGGCACCACAGCAAGGGCCACGAGTCAAACAAAGCAGCAGGTTGAGGCAAATTAAAATCCCCTGGGTGGAATGCTGTAGGGAGAGGAGGCTGAAAAATGCAGCAGCATTTCGGGTGTCCTAAAGGTGGAGGCAGGGATGGGCTGAAGCTCTTCCAGTCTCCTCGTTTTTCCGCTTCCTACAGCAAATATTCCTGACAGCTCCGCACACCCAGACCAGGAACGGTTCCCTCCGGCTCGCGGTGGCGGAGACTTTTCCCATTTTGCGAAGGCTGAGAGCTGTTGGAAGCGGCTGAGCCGGAGCCTGCCAGCTCTGGGTACAGCCTGCGATCCTTCTGCGTGAGACCCATTGGGTTTAATGGCTCAGATGCAAGAACAAGCTGATGCACTCTGCTTTTGAGCTTGGCATTGTGATATGCTTGACAGTTACATATGAATATTAGCCATCTGCAGGATATGAAGATATAGCTATGATTTCTCTCTTTCTCTATCTCCTCCTTCCTTTTTTTTTCTTTTTTTCTTTTTTTCTTTTTAATTTTCGGTGGAGCGAATTATTGCGGAACCGCGTTTACCAGTGGTCTCTTTGGTCCTGGATGGAAATGAACACTTCTGAGCACTATTTGGCAAAGTCTACTGAGAGTAAGATAATCGTTAAAAAAGAAAAAAAAATAAAAAGGGAAAAAGAAAACTGTTTTAAAAGTATATTGAGAGAAATGGGCTGTGGATAACTGCAGTTCTGATACGAAGAGTTTATCCAAACTTTGGATTATCCAGCATTTGAATGGGAGTTTGGCACTTGTGTTGAAACAGAGGTCATTTATCTGGATAGCCTGGATGACTACAGATATTTGCAGAACAAGCCTGACTTGCAGGGCATTAGTCATGCCTTTTTAGGTTACTAAAATTAATGATTTTTGCATAGATGGAACTCGCTGTACCTGCTATCGCTCTGCAGCCCTTCTCCGTGGCAGGGCTGGCAGCCTGCGTGAAGGAGCCGGAGCCGAAGGACTCTCCGGCAGCAAAGGCAGGGGAGTTCCCCCAGCACCCATCCCATTCCCAGGGGAGCAGAGACTGAAAGGGGGATGCGGCACACAGCAAAAATCAATATTTTAAAATATCATTTCATCCGACGCTTGATTTTCCCGGCCATGGGTCTTGCCATCCATCGCCACGGAGGGAGCATCCCATGGCTGGGCAACCAACCACCGGCGGCACATCAGCCCCGGGAAATGATAACACGAAATGATCACGTGAAATGATAACGAGCAGCTGAAAAGGTCCCACAAAGAGGGGAGAATGCCTTTGACTTTGACTCCAGCGCAGCAGGGGCCATCCCACGGCTTAGCCCTTCCCCGGCCACCCTCAGCAGGAGCGTCCCCAGCCCAGGGACGGGCGTCCCCGGCAGGCTTGCCAGTGACAGGAGAGAACGAGTGTAATTGCTTTCAAGAGCACAATTAAAAAATCACTTACTTGGGCTTTGTGTGAATTTGCCACAAATCATTTTAGCATGATGGGATGTGGATTCTGTGCCTTGAAAACATATGCTGGGGCATACTGGCATGTGGAGAAATTTAATCCAGCGCATTGATGTGCATCTAAATACGGGAATAGAAAACATCTTGATTGCCCATGGAAGGAATAACCTTCTCCGGGCAAAACTCATGCTCCAAGGAAACGTTTCTCCCCGTAATTCTGTTGACGTCGCGGGGATACAGAGCGAGAGGAGGAAAACTGGTTACTGGCTTGTGCCTCCCCTGTTTATAAGATCACAAATCTTATCGGGAGGAATCTGGGAGAATTCCTGAGAAATTCCTGGGGCTGGGGGACGGGTGACATGGTGAGGCTGGGGGACGGGTGACATGGTGACTGCAGTGAGGGGAAACGATGGCTTGTCCTGGCCCGGCAGCAGGGCAGAGCTGGGGAGAGCCCCAGCAGGCACGGGATGGCACTGGGAGCTCTTGGTCGGGATGAAATACAGAGATAAAGGCAGGATAAAATACAAATATATCAATAAAAATACAGAAATCCAAAGAAAAGCACCACAAAAATAGTAACAAAAGCCTGGTGATCAAACCAATGTAACCTATCGTCAGGCTTTTGTCCTCCTCCAGCTCTCGCTCGTAGGGTCCCAGCCAGAAAGGCAGGCACATCGGAGACCAGCCGCTCATTACCGAGAGCCCACGATGCCCTAACGAGCTGGCCTGCCTCTTGCAACGCCCAGGCTAAACCCGCCTCACCTAATTAAACACTCCGGGCAGCTCCTCGGGGGGTGAAACACTTTGCATGAAGGAAACCAAAAAAAGCCGCCCAAAATCCCAGTGACACCCAGGCGCAGCCCTGAGCGGTGGCAGCAGGAGCCCGTGCCCACCTCCAGCAGCGTGGCCCCCACCAGCCCCTCTCCGGGCTCTGCCCCACGGCCCCTGGCCTGCACCCCAGGATGCTCCGAGGGCTCGTCCCCCATCCCTGGCCGTGGGAAGAGCTGCCCGCCCCGGCCGGCGCGGGAACGGGCGCCCCACTAACTTTGTAACTTCATCATTAACAAAGGTTGCATTTAAGATTCCTGTGTCTACCGCTTAATAACACCCAAATTAGTCTCGATGGAATTAGCTGTAATTAAGGACATTGTGAAATATGGTGGGGGCAAACAGAATTACACTGTATTACTTTATTAATAATATTCTTTAACTACACTGTAAATTGCTATTAGGCCTGCATATTACTGCCTGGATATGGAAATAGTCTTTTGCTATGCTAATCTAACACAATTTTCTTTTAAATGTAAACAAATTATACTCTATTAATATGCTGTTCTACTTGCATAGTTAATTATTGTAACAGTAAGGAATAAAATTGTTCTGCTTTCTCTGTTTCTGATGGAAAAAGGGCTACATAAATAGTTTAATAGGGAACTAATTATGCAAAAAATTTAGATGCCTAAAATGTGTTTGTAATTGCATTAAAATGGTCTTCTGTTCAAATATTGGAAAGCCTGCTAATTGGAGGCTAGCTGGAAATTTAAATATTGTGAATCAATGATTTTAATACAGTACATGTTTGGTTGTGTTTCTGTTCATATTTGTCTTTGGAAATGAAGAGAATATTTAACGGTGCTTAATAAGAGGAGTTCTGGATTTCATACCAATGAGGTTCCTCAGTGGAAGACGGGAATTTCGGATGCGGGTGCCACGGCGCTAACCTTCCCTGTGGCGGGGGTATGGCGGCGGCACCATCCCGGGGCGAGGGATGCTCACCGGGGCGCCGTGTGGGACAATGCCGTGTGGCCACCTAACGAGCTGCCGCGGCTACAAGTTGCCTAATTGCCTCGGGCGCGGGAAGCCGCGTGCCAGCGGCCGTCACACAGGGAGCGGGGCCCGGTGTGAGGAGTTGTGCCATCTCCACCCGGCGCGGCACGGTGCGGCGCGGTGGGCAGCCGGCGGAGCCTCTGGCACGGCGAGAGGATGCTGCGGTGGCTGCTGCGGTGTCGCCCAGCAGCGGGGACACCGGCATTAACATGCCCGTGGCCGCGGCGCACCGAAGGCGAGCCTGGGGCTCGGCGCGCTAGCACCCCGGTATAGCGATTTGGAGTGGAAACACGCAAACAGCTTGCGGTACAAAGAAAAGGATAGATTTCCAAATGGCTAATCTCCAGCCACCCACACAAGTTTTGTCTCTCTTTAGCACCTTTCTCTGTTGCTAAGTCTCGCATCCAAAAAAAAAAAAAAAAAATGAAGAGGAGACACTCCAAATTATGCAGCAATATTGTGTCGAGCAGCTGAAAACAGGCTGGGAGAAGAGCTCAGGGAACGCAGCGAAATCGTTAGTGTCTTTAGCACAATGACACGGGGCAGCGCAGGACCCACAGAATGACGTGCCCAAGGGGCCGGGGAGAGCCAGCGGGGGCCGTGGGGGCACCACTGCCCTGGGTGGGCGCAGATGGCCCAGCACCACATTGGCAGGTCTGCCGTCCCCCGCTGCCAGGCGAGGAGCCGGGGAGGACAGCCAGTGCGTCCCTGTCACCGGGAAAGGGTGACCGCCCTGTCCCACGGCTCCCCTGGGGACGATGATGCCAGGACTGAGCGTCCCGCGGTGGGGAGGACCCTGCGTCCATGCGAGGTCTGCTCCCGCGGGCCGCTGTCCTCGTCCCCTGGCTGTCACTTCATTATGGATCATCTCAAGCATCGTCTTGAGGGCAGGAGCTCAGCGGGAAGCACCCGGAACAGAACGGTGGCACAAGAGGAGGTATTCACTCGGGAGAAGAAGCACCGCCGGGAAAAAAAGTGCTGCCACCCAACCCGGGGCTGGCGGCGCCCCCAGCAGAGAGGACACGCTTTTGTGTGCCACGCAGAAGGCAAAGGCAGCGGGAACAAAAGTCCCCCCCCGGCTCCCCCTGCTCCCGCATGGCTCCTGGGGCAGGGGAACCGCAGCACCAGCCTCTGCCCGCAAATGGCCCCAGCTTTGGGGGGTGAGGCAGGAGGCCAGCAGCCCCCTCCGGCCGGGCTGGGTGGGCAGGGAAGCACCGGGGAGGGGGCTGCATCCCTGCCTGCCGAGCTGGGGGCCAGACACCCCCGCATGGCCTGGCGGCGGCGCCTGGGGTTGTGTTTTAAAGGCATTTCTTTAAAGAAAAGGGCCAGCGCTGAAGGCGGAACGTGCACCAGGGGTTGCTCGGAGCAGGGCAACGGGCTGCCGTTCTCCTCCGTGCCCGGGGAGGTCTGCGGCGCCCCGGGAGCTGGGGGGCTGTGTCCCTGCTCCCCCACCCCGCGCAAGGTCCCCCGGCACCAGCACAAGGTCCCTCCATCGCCGAGGGCTGCTGCCCGTGCTGGAGCAGGGATAGCCGGGGTGGGAAAAAGGCCATGGAAAGGCAATTTTATCCTACACTTGATAATCCCTCCTTTTGCCCTTCAGGATGCGTTAGATTAAATAGAAACACTCCAACTTGTTCTATGTTACTTGACGCGACTGACCTGTGCCACGCTATATTCGTATTTAAATGGGAGGGGGAAGAGAAATCCCTAAAATACACCTGAAGTGGGCACGGGCGGAGGAGAGCCCTCAACGTGAACACGCCTGACAAATTACATCAGTCCATGAGTTATCCCTTCAATTTTCATAGTAAATACCCTATCAAACCGAATTTCTGAAGCTTGCTTGTAAGAGGCCGAAGAAATCATTTGCTACGGGGGCGGGGGGAAGGGAAAGAAAAAAAAGAAGAAAAAAAAGACATGTCATATCCCAGCTATCCTGCCAAAATCCCCAAACAGCTTCCTAGCTGTGTAAGAGAAGAGCATTTTAAATATCTTCGCAGAGTCTTGTCTGTTTGTCTGACAGATGTCTGCAATGTACTGGGAACTGCATTCATGCTTAGAATGTAAATAAGATTATAGGTCTTTAAATATTCCCATTACATTGTATTTACCTAGATGCTGATGAAAATAAATAGGAAGCATTTCTGTTGGGTTTTTCCTCGCAGGTTTTTTCCTCCGCATCCCACAAGCAGGCTTAACATTTTTTGCCTTGTCAGTGAAATGCACAGGTTTCCGCTCTAATCTAGCCGTTAGTCCAAAGCCTACATCTGTTAAACTAAAAGGGCAATTTCTGGCTAAAAATAATAAATTGCTACTTTCTTTTTTTTTCCCCCTAGAACAAGTAACAAAAGTCGTTAACCACCGCATCTATTCAGGCCCCCGCTCTGTTCACCTGGGGACGGGGGTGTTCCCTGGAGAGGAGAGCCAGCTCCCTTGTTATATCCAATACCTCCCTCGTTATATCCAATATCCGGCCCCACCAGAGTCCGGCAAATTAACAGGACTGACACTGACACTGGGAATTAAACGGGCCTTTTGCATGCACCAGCTCCGACATAATTAAACACCGTGCGCCAGTGCTCGGAGCTTGCAGCTCGGGGTGACCCCCCGGCAAACCGCCCCGGGGATGGGTGTCCCAGGGTGTCCCCAACCCCTTTGGAGCACGGCTTTGGGGGAAGGCAGGGTGTCCCCCTGCAGCAGGGAAGAGGGGAGATGGATTTGGGTGGGGAAAGATGGCCATTTTGGGGTGGAAGGACCCGTTCCCTGCGGTCCTGGGGAAGGAGCGGCTCCGGGGCACTGGGGGTGGCAGAGGAGGGGCGGCTACGGCAGGAATTAAGCCATTCCGCTTTTTTCATCCACCGGGAAGACTTAATTCCAGAAATTAATTCGACAAAATCTACATTCATAAAACAAAGCCTTTCTTCAAAGCTGGTGCCCAGATGAAACAGCCCCACCGACTCACCCTTCCCTGCCCCCTCCCGCGCCTCGGAACAGGTAGAGCGGTTTCGCTAAATACCCGGCGATCCCCGGCTCAGATCTTGGATGCCAAGAGTCAACCCAATGTTATGGCTGAGTAATAAATCCCTTAAAAGCGGTGTTTGAATTTGTAATGGAAACGCTGACAGACCCTCAACTCCAGCAAGCGCAAGCTCCGCAAAGTCAATCTTGTAATTGATCCTGACTTCTACACGGAGCCACATGTGCGGGGCTTTGTGCGCTGGGCAGCGGTTGTTAATATAGCTGCTTTCACCTGAAACAAATGAGGTCTAATTAGATTAATCTGTAAATCAGTGCTCACCAGTTGTATGATTAATGAGCACTTCGCATTTCTCAAAGATCAGATGAATGGATTATTTGAAGGGATTTAATAGGAAATAATAGATTTCCTCATCTGCGACGAGGCTCGCAGGGATCCCGCGTCTCCCGCACGAGCCTTCGGAGGGGGAAGGAGGAAGCGTCGAGGAAGAAATGGGAGGCTCAATCTGTCCTTTTTTTTCGAGGAGCTGAACTTCTGATTGCGCGGGTGTCAGATGGACACTCTACAGCTGTTCTGGAACCATGTGTCAACATTATTTACCAAACTAATGTGATGATAATTATGGCATAAAGTATGGGGAGAAAGCACGCAGGCAGAATGGACATACATACTTAATGATTTTATTCTCCTGCATTCAAAATCAGTCGGAGCCGAGCTTGTCGCTGGAGACATGTTGAAGCAGCAGCGCAAGCTGTCTGTGCAGCATCCAGTGATGACTGTATGCGGCAGCATGCATTCAAAGTAAAAAATTAATTTACAAATGGTTTTCAGGGTTCCCACCAGATGGAAGAGCAATGAAGTCACGAGCGGTCCTTCTCTGCCGCTTAACCCTTGAGCCGATGCGCTGCGGCGGGGAGGCGGCCGGCCACCAAAAATAACAGTCTGAGGCCCCATTCGGAGTTTGTTTTTAAAATGGTTACTTTAAAACCGAAACACCTGTACTTTTACTGCTGGCTAAGGCGGGCTGCAGCGTCACACGCAGAAGGCAGATGTGTAACCGGAGCCTTCGTAACTGGTTCGAATTATAAAAACATTGCTTTAAAAGAAAGGGAGGGGGCCTGGGAATGCGTTTTTAAGAAAGGCTTTTATTTCGAGATCAAACCTGAATCTTTAAAGAGTTTCTTCGCATCACCTTTTGCTCCTGCTGAGCACTGGTTCTCTCTCCAGCGAGTCCCACTGACACGGGTAAACCTACCAATTAATTTCTGAAAGCAGCCATCGGCTCCCCCCACCAGGACACACTTATTTCTCCCAAACCATCCACCGACGGGGCATTGCTGAGCCCAAGCCCCCCACTGCGGTCGTGCCCGATGGGATCCCGAAACTCTTCCCCACCTGGACAGGTGGAGAACACGCTTTTTCTCGAGCGGTTTGGGTAAAACCACCCGACGTGGGAGGCATCTCTCTGCGCGAAGGGCAGTGACACCCCCGTGCCCCGCGTGGCCATGGGCAGATGTTCAGGACACCGGGTGGCGTGGCACAGACGGTGGCTGTAGGCTGGGGGACGGCACCACAAACCCCGGCTCCCAAACCCGGCTGGGCGTCAGGGCAGGAGAGGCTGGAGGGGACCAAGGAGCAGAGGGTGGAGATAGTGGTCCACGCCTCGGGGACGGTGGGGACAGGGGGCACAGGCAGGGCTGGGACACGCAGCTTCCCAGAAAGGCTTTATCTCCTCATGAATTGAATTTTTCCGGCCGGAGGGCTGAACTTGGACAGGCTCCGCGCCTTTGCGCAACGCTGTTATAAAACATTCATTGTGGTGGACGACAAAGTTCGGATGTGTTCCTAGAGCCAGCCATCGCATCCCTCCCACTATTTTTTCACAGGGGGGATATAAAATCCATGGATGCGCACCAATTTTTATCAGAGGAAGAGCGGTTTATCCTTGGAGAGATGAGCAGCCCTTTCTCTCCGGCCCCTGGAAGCCCTCAGAGCCTGCAGATGGCTTTTATCGTGGCTTTGTCCCAACCCCGAGCTGCCACAACCTGCCCTCTGGAATCGGGGTTTGGAGCTTCACGGCAGAGCTGGAGGTGCCCCAGCAGCCGTGCTGCGGGACCGGGGACACCTCGCTCCCCCCGGGGAGCGGGGGACACTGCGCTGGCTCCCAGCCCATGAGTTAGAGCTGGTGGCCCTGCAGGGGACACGGAGAGGTTCCCCCATGGGGTTTGGGGCACGTGGTGGTGGCAGGTGCCCCACGGCTCCCTCGCTCCCTCCCCAAGGCCGGCTCCATTAGCTGTCCGTATACGCTGCTCTAAGAAGATTTGGATTTTTTTTCCCCCCCACATTTTTGTCTAATAATATTGCAAAGACCATAATAGGAAGAAGAATTTATTTTTCATCCCAGCCCTTTCAATACCTTTTGGGATTATCCTGTGGCTCTGCAAAGTGACCTGACCTCCAGTGCATGGTGCCCCTTTTTTTTTTTCTTTTTTTCTTCTTTCTTTTTTCCCTTCTTTTTTTTTTTTTTAACTCTGAGCTCATTTGAAAATTCCAATTTCTATAATAATTTGATGCAGCTGCTAAGATGTTCTTTTTCTTTTGATCACTGTTATTAATGATGTGCTGTAACATATGCAACGCTAGCAATCCCAGCTACTATTTCTTACAAAGATCATTTTGTACTTCCCCCTCCTTCTCCCCCCCCTCCTTCCCCCCCCCCAGCTCTGATGAAGCTCATATGTTTTAGGAAGTTCATCTCAGAGTTATTAGTCTAAGAATTAGGAAATGTGTGGGCAGCTCCTCTGTGGTATAAAAGAAATTGGAAAAAGAAACCGTTCCCCTTAATTCCCCAAAGAAGGATATTGGCTTCATTTTTGGTCGTGAGTTTACTGTTAAATATTTTATGGTTCGTTCTTAATGTCATCTTTTGTAACTCTTATTTGTGTCCATGTTTTGACAAAGCTGAGGCTTCGAGCTCATTATTTTTTTTAATTTCTAAAATGCTGCCAGCCCAAATTATGATCCGGGTTACGTAAATGCCAATGCCAGGTACTTCCACGGGAGTCTGCGGATTTGCCCCAGATTTGGAACACGACAAGTGCGATCAGAAATTGAAAACCGTGAGTCTGATTTTGCTCCCGCTCCAAGGTATCCAAAATCAGTTCAATTACGATCAGCATCTTTACACCTGCACGAGGCAAGGGACGGACACAATTTGGCCCTAAAAGCCTGTCTAGATGTTGCATTGGTGCAGGCTGGATTCATCCCGGGTCTCAGGAGCAGGGCCGTGGGCGGATGCTGTTGTGGGGGTCCCTCGGGCATGCGGGGAGCGAGCGACACCCGCCCGTCCCTCGCGTGGGCTCTTCCCGGCGGACACGCTGGGTTCATGCTCTGCCGTTGGAAATGAGGTGGCCTGGGGGACGTTCAGGGTGGCTTTTGCCATTGCGTGCACCTGTGTGTATGTGTGTCTGCGCTGACGGACCACGGCTACCGACAGCAACACAGCTGGAAACAAGACAATTTGAAGGACGGTTTGTACAATTTTAAACTGGCTTTTGTGGCCACCAAGTATACCCAAATATATAGAAGGAGTGACATCATTTAGAGATTGGACAATTTTTATTTTTTTTTTTTAATTTATCTCCCATCATTCCTAGTAATTTATATCTAAAAAATACGTGAATTAGGAATTATTCATCCTCGAAAGCCATGCTGGAGGTAGGTCCAGCCCAAAGAGACATGGGGTGACCTCAGTGCGGGGTTGGGGGCACCCGAGATGCTCAGGGGGACAATGGGGCAGCTCGAGGACAGGGCTGGGGTGGAATTTGGGTGTTCGACTGCTGACCCAAGGCTAACTCCCTGGTCTGTCTTCAGGGACGTGTCCTGTCACCCCACATCCCCTGGCTCTCGGTGTCGGCCCCGTGCTGGGGCAGCAAAGAAAGGCTGCTCCGGTCCCTCCCGTGTCCCCATCCTCCTGCCGCAGTCCCGGGGCTGCTGCGGGGGCACGGAGCTCACCCAGCTCCCCGCGGAACATCCCCAGGGCTGTTAGCGGGAGCCGACCTGCTCCTTCACAAATAGCAATGACTGCAGAAGACGACACTTAAGGTTAATGAGAGACCGGGGGGCTGATGTGCCTTGAGCTATTAACGCAAAAGCAATGCCCGGCTTTGAGGCTGATGCCGATGGAAACGGAAAAGGGGAGAAACAAACGAACAAAGCCCCATATTCCGGCACTGTGAGGTGGCACCGTTTGGCACGCGCAGGACACCCCCAGCCAGGACCGTAGGTGACCAGGTTGCCAGACCGCTTTCCCTCTCTCCATTTGGCTCACCGTTGCCTGAATGCGGCAAACTCAATTATTTTTAGTCTTCTAGCAACAGAATAAAGGGAGCCAGGAGACATGATGGAGGGTGCGTGCATTGACAAGCACCGCTAAATGGCTCTTTATTCATGAGGCTGGCTGCAGAAGTTTTCCTGCCCTACATTTCTCCCCCCACCACCACCTCCCCAAGTCGGAACGAAGCGACCATGAAAAAATAAACCAGGCTGCGATTCCCCCCCCCTTCTTTCTTTTCTTTTTTTTTTTTCCCTTTTTTAATTGCTTCGCTATACGGGCAAAACAGGTGCTGAAATGTGAAACCCTACTGAGGGATTTCCTCTGCAGAACAGCTTGGTGCTAGCATGGACCTAAAGTTAGCCCTGCTCCCGATGCTGCATGCTAAAACGGCTGCCTCGCCGGTGGAAAGGGGCTCCTTACCGCTGACTGTCAACAAAATAGCACACTGTCACTTTAAGAAAAAATAAACTAAAATATGAACTACCAAAAACCCTGCCATTTCCAGCCTGGGCTTGATTAATGATTTTTCTATCTAATAAAAGGTTCACAAACCATCTGTTTTTCTCCCTAATGCCTTGCCCAAAGGTTTTTCGTTCCTATTTCAGGCTTGGGGCCAACTGACATTCCCCTCTTTTTTTTTCCCAGCCTTGTAAACAAACCCTTCTCTCTTTTTAATCTTCCAGTGCTGTTTCCTACCCATCGTTATGCATATTCATTGCGAGTAAACATTTTTAGTGTCTACACTTAATCTCTTCCACTGGCAATTACTGTTCTATGCTGTTTTGTAATGCAGAAGGGCCAACGCTTTCCCTTCTAATAACAGCTGGGTCGCAGATGGGGCCTGCAGTCATTGTAGAAAATAAAAATTTACAAGATGCCAGTGGAATTTATTTCAGTTTTATGGAGTCACAGGAGGAACCTTTCTGTTATCCGCCTTCAGTGAAATCTGCAGGCACAAGGCAAGCTTTTGACATTTAATCAAAGGGGGGTTCAGGTAGGGTCTGGAACAACACGAGGAAGAAAGCAGGTGGATCGTATTAGGCAATGCCATGGTTAATTTATTTAGAAGTGATTGGCTTAGATGTGTGCAGCCAATATTTGACATCGTGTATATATCTTGTTTAGCATCCCGCTTCTAAATTGTTACCGCTGTCGAGGCGCTGAGCTGTCGCTGCGGACCAAACCAGGTGTTGGGGCTGGTTGCAGCGTGGAGGTACCGGTGGCGATGGCGGCGACGGCGGCGAGAGCGCGGCTGCCTCCCCGTCCCCCCCACCGTGCTCCCCGCCACAGCACCGGCTCCGCCGGCACAGCCCCGCGCCTGCCACCGGGATGCTGTGCGCAGGCAGCAGCCTCGCGTTTGGCAAAGGACCGTCATGAGAAATTTCCCCTAATTTGACGATATGAAAACGACTTTCCTCGGAATGTCTTTTAAAATCTCATGTTCAGGTGATAGCAGAGATCTCGCGCAGGATTAGTCTCTCCGTTACATGCCGGTAAGTCGTTCTGCAGCGCTCGAGAGCTAAATGCAAATATATAAATGAAAAATGAGTCTCTCTAAACTTGCCAGGCCATGCTCTGCTTTCACCAGCCCCGTAAAGCCGGGGGAAATTGGGACCTCAGCACAACTCGCTTGGGATTTACACTGGGGGAAACGACAGCCAGGCCAGCTCGGCGCCACTGTAGGAGACGTTTAAGATGGAGGGGCTGGCAGCTGCCTGCGCTATTCAGGGCAGAGAAGTAGCTCGGTGGGCATCGCTGTTTCCCAGCAGGAGAAACCAGCTCAGGAAGAAATGTGGGACAGCATGGGACCGTGGCACGGAGGTACTTGGGACGATGGCAGCGACACCCCAGCTGTGCATGGGGCTCCTGTCTGGGCACGGCCAGGGCGTGCCATGGCCTCAGGATAGCCATGGCACACCCACGGCATGGCCATGGCACCGCATGGAAGTACAGCATGGCCTTGGCACAGCCATGGCATGGCCAAGGCACTCCATGGAGACAGCACAGCCACAGCATGAGCACTACATGGCCATGGACATGGCCACGGCATGGCCCCTGCACAGGCATGGCATGGCATGGCCCCGGCATGACGTTGGCATGGTGTGGCCCATGGCATGGCCATGGCACAGCAACATCATGGCGTAGCCATGGCATGGCCACAGCTTGGCCACAGAACGGTGACAGCACAGCCATGGCACAGCATGACCACAGCTTGGCATGGCCATGGCACGGCACAGCTCGCCTTCTCCTGCCCCGCGTCCCCCACCCTGCCGCCACCTCCGCTGGCATTTCGTTCTGTTCCCAAGCCTGTACCCAAGGCAGGAGGTTTCCCCTGGGACGCCGGAGCTGGGGCCACCCAGTGCCACCCTCTGCCTTCCACAACCAGGGCGATTCCTCAACTTTCCTGACAGGCAAATCTGTGGATGCACATAATGAGATTAGGATCTGAAGCAGTTTAGAGGAAACTCATAATAAATTAAGGACATATTTCTATTTAGTGTGCATTGTATAAACAAATTTTCCATATTTTTTTAAAGTAGTTGAATGAGAAGGAGATAAATGGAAAGTCTCACATCCCTCTTTTTTTTTTCCCCCTTCTACCTCTGTTACCAGCATCCAGAAACACAAACTTATTGACTCACTCAAATTAATTAGATTTTAGGTGGTGTGTTTTTTATTATTCATGCATTTCCTTCATTTATAAACCCAGGGTTTTCAAGGCTCTCTCTACTCAGGGCAACAGATCTTTTCCTTTTGCTAAAGATTCGTAATTTTTACTTCTCAGGGCATCCTGCTTTGTGTAGAAGAAAAACACAACTTTCACGGGGAGAAAAATGGGAGAAAATCCTTCAGTTATTGCAAAGAGTTTATACTTGCCCGACAAATATTTCCCAGGGCTTGGATTTATGGGGGAAAAAAAAAAAGCTATTAAAGTGTGTGGCTTAGCTAAAACTTTCGCTCCCCCCCTCCATTTTTAAAAATATGATATTGCTATTTTTATATGCAAACTATGTTCAGAATATTGAATTTGGTACATTAAATACCAGAGATGAGGATCTTAGTAGCTTTTAATGAAGAGGATAAATTCTCATAACTAGATTTCCCTGTATATCATCCCCAGTCCCCTTTTCCCAACCCTTTCCTTCATTTACAAATTCAAAAGCTGCAAATAAGCCACTGTGAAGTTTGCTAATCTCAGCGAAATGCTGTTTCTATTGCAAATATTAGTACAGATTACTAGTACTAAGTCGCGGGCTGGTAGATGGCTCGGCAGGAACCTCGGGGGCTACGCAGTTTGCCGATCCCAGCAGTTCAAACTGGATCTGGGTAATCCCAGTGTGAGCGAGGCCTCCCTGCGGGTACAGGGTACTGGGAACCATCCTCCTTCTCCAGCTGGTGGGACGGCCCTGGGGTCCCCGCTGGTACCAGAGGGCTCCTGGGCAGCCAGGGCTCTCAGCGCCCCGAAACCCCACAGCCCCATCTCCGTCCCCATCACATCCTCAGCATCCCGACTCCCGGCTCTCTGGGGAGCGGAGGTGCCATCCCAGCGCTGCCTCCCACCGCGCCGCAATCCCGACCCTACCCTGAAAGCAAAGCCTTTTATTTTTTTGTTAATTGCACCATACAGAGAGAAAGCCAATAAAAAATAAACAACAGGCAGTCTTGATACATAACCTAAAATTATTTTTGCTCTGTTACTGCAGGAACAGCCAGAAGAGGGACCATAGATTAATTAGCATACTCTGAGCTGACATCACCAACGATGTTGCCGAGGATGCTTATAAACCCAAGCACTGGTCTGGGCATTTCAGCTCTGTTATTAACAAAAAGGAAGGGTAATCATTCCTGACAAATGAAAAGCAGCATTGGTGGGAGAGGAGAGCAGGCTTCGGAAAGGAGCTGCGGAAAATGGAGCATTGCAGATCACTCTACTCCAAACGGCTTGTGCGAGCCATGAAATATTCAGGAGCCGATATGGGCTGCTTGGGGCTCCGTCTCTCTCTGCATCCTCTTGGTTTATGGTACGGTCTCAGGCTCTCTCTCCGCCGCGCTGATCATTACTTGCCTTTGCAGCAGGAGCAGCGTGCGGCGCCGGGCGTCGTTTGCGATGATGAGAGGCTCCTCAGCTCCCCAACTTTTCCCTTGCTTTTTATGGCAGGACTAACAGGTGGCTGCCCGCAGGAGCCCGCTCCCTGCCTGCTCCTGCCTGCTCCCACCTGTGCCGGACCCCGCGCCGGCTGGATGGAAGGGGTTCTGCACAGAGCACACCAGCCTTCTCCCATCAAAAGCACCCCGCGGGCTTGCAGCCATCACTCCTGGCCGCGAATTCCAGTGTAACTTTGCACGGCATAGTCTTTGGGGTGGTGGAGCATGGCCAAAGTCGTTGCTGCAGAAGGGATGTGGGATGGAAGGAGAGGCAGTGATGGTCCTTGGGTGGCTAAAGGAAATCTCCGGGTCTCTGGGGCTGCAGCAAGGCACGGGCAGCAGCGGCTGCGGAAGGATGACCCTGCCTGAGACCCTCTCGGCCACCTCTCCCAGCTTGTCTCACTGGTGTGTGCCTCCGGAAAAGATGACACATTTTCTCATTGTACTGGACTTTCAGCGGTGAGAAGATGCCTACCGTACCACAGAACCACGGGAGCAGCCGTCCTCCGGCATTAACCTGCCTCTACTGCCCAAAGCACCGCCCGCCCGCCAGCCAGAGAAAAAGCCCCCAGCCCGGGCTGAAAATACATCGCTAAATACAGACCAGATGGGGGACACCCCTCTGCTGCATTCAAGGAAACGGAACTTACTCACCATTAATTATAAATAAAGGGGTTTGGACCAAAGAGGTACTTGGCATGAATAATTAGCTTATTTCCTAATAAAACAGAATCTATGAATTAAGAGGTCTGTGTTCAGCCAGAGCTTCAGACTTTCCTACAGCCATTTCTCTCATGTGATACCATGGACTTAAGGCCATGCCTGATGTCCTTCAGTAGCACAGAGCTGGCTCCTCTCCCCCCGCAGAGGGAAAAGGGACACAGACATCCCCCGCCAGCCTGCTCCTTCCTTTGGGCTTCAGGGCAAAACCGTCAAAAAAGGCAGGAGGGGAGGCTGGTGCCTAGAGAAAGGACCCACGAGCGGTGGGTCACAGGAGGTAGCTTAGCAGGACTCGTGGGGTTGCTGACCTGGACCTCCTGAGTTCCTGCGTGCTGAGGGGGAGGCTGAGGAGAGAGGGGGATTCATCATTTTTAGCAGGAAAAGCATCAGTGAATTGCTAGTTGGGTCCCAAAATGAATGAGTTTCCCGAGATCTGCGGTTGCATCCTTACGCAAACAATATTGTACATCTCGACCTTTCTTGAAACTCTACATTTCCTTCCACAAGGTACACTAGACTTCTCTTGACAAAACACGGGACATGAAAGGTCGTGGGGTACGTTTCCCAGGTACACAACACTGTATCGAAAAGAAGAAGCCCCAGCATAGCTGGACAACCCGCAGGTGCACAGTTAGGTTAATACCTCGCTCTGCGCTGGAAGACTCTACCCAGGATACAACAAAGCAGTTCCCTAGTCCGCAAAAAAATTAATAGCGAATTATTTGCTCCAAATGAGTTTTTCTGGGGAAAAGGGGTGGTTTCTCACCCACAATATGTAATTCCGAGAATGGGGAAATTTACTGTGCTTCCCACTGGGCACATAGGACAGGGAAGAAGCCGCTCCAAGAAGAATCCTTTCAGTTATGGCGATGCTATTTTCTTCCAGACAGCGCTGCCGCCGCACTGGGGGCTTTATGCGGCATAAGAGCGGGTGATTGGGAAGATCGATGCTGCTCCTACCCCGCTGAAACAGGCGTTTGCAGGGAGCACAGCCGTCTGCACCACGGCTCCGAAAACAGCCAGGCTGTCGTAAACTCCTTGGAAGAGCGACAGAAACACTTTGACAGGTGGGTTAGCTCTCTTCTAGCTCTGGCTTTGTGCTCCCATCTCAGGCAACGGTGCGAATGTAGTTTACGCTATAAAAGATAAGGGTCATATGCATATAGAGTATCTGCATTACGGCTGGCACACCGTTTGCAGTTGTTTGTCATGGGCCGCCTGCCTGTTAAAAGTGACATTGAAAATATAAAAGGGGTAGCACATAAAATCCGCAGCGAGTTTGGGCAGTTTGTCAAAGCTGGAAACATCTTAACAGAGCAGCAATGAGGGAACAACTTCCAAAGCATCAGCTGAAGCAGCTGGAGTTACTTATTCAGAAGAAATCATCTGATAACAGTATATATATTAACTTTTTTCTGAAACCAAAATGGGAAGTATCAAATGAAAAGCCGAAGTCGAACCTAAAATGCGTATGCAAAATATGCACCTCTGTTATCTTTATTCTTATTATTTACAATACTGAGGACATTTCCAGTGACGTACAAATGAGATAAGTACGAGCCATGGAGTTCAGTTTTGGTCCAAATCCCAAGTATAGCTAAAACCCATTTTCATAGAGGACTTATTTTTTCCCATTTTATTGTGATAAGAATGATTTTGAGTTTGTTCATCAAATGGTACTTATCAGTTTCTAAGATATTGGAGGCTGCCTTTATTTTTACACCCATTTTGCATAGTAACCTTGGTAGTCTAAATTTTCGTGTGAAGCACCGTAACCATTGATGGTGGTAGATAGCTAAGGGCTACGCTGCCTAAAATCAGCCAAAATTATACTTGGGCACTACTGAAACATGGGCAAGAAGCAGCCAGAAAATATCAAAAAGATGCTGTAGAGAGCTAATAAATTCTGGATAACTGATGGTTATCCAGAATTAAAGGGCTGTCAGGGAGTTTATTGATCTATGAAATGCATCATTCCGATAGTGATGACTACAGATATTTTTACCTACTGTCTAACAGTAGAAAATTGCCCGAGATAGCAAAGATGGAAATTGTTGACACAGAAAGATTTTCCATAGCCCGTGTCAGAGAAGACATTCACAACAGGTACCTTTTGGAGAAGTCCCAGGAAAGAGCATAGGGCCTGGGCTGGGCTTGAAAAGGAGCTACGTCTCCTCCAGAGGTCATCAGTTTAACCCCATCATGGATCAGTGGTCCCATGGTGGATGCTGAGGGGGAAGAGAGTGAATGATTTAATGACTCCCGGCAGGAACACCAGCGCAGCCTCCTCCAGGAGAATGCTTTGTAGCGATGAGCAAAACAGACGTTCAGACTGGTAACGACTGGAAAGTGCCACGGGTGAATTCAGAGCCAGGAGCAAATGAAGTAAATGACATCTACATTTTGCAGAATTTCACAGCCTACTGAAGTAGATTCAGGAGCAAACCAAGCCCAAGAAGCTTCAGGAGCATTGGGAGAAACGTGATAAGATTAAGTACTGATAAACAAATGATGGGTATGTGCAATATCTCTTTGAAGGAGTTCCCCCAAAGAAAATATTTTTTAATTCCACAAATTTGTCATCTTCAACGTCAAACAACTTTGGGAGAAGAATTAGCTGTGAAATCCAGTCCAAAACAGCAACAAGGCTGTAGAGAAGCACGAGGTAAAAAGCATGAAAGGAATGCAGCTCAAGGATGTGTAGCCTTTTTTCACTAGAAAAACAGTGGATTTTGTGCCTAACTATAACAAAATTTTGTCTTTATGTGATATGTCCATGTAGTATGATCAGTGGCCATGTATTAACATGCAACACAACATTAGCTGAAATCTGGACTGTTTGTTTGCAGTCTTTCTTAAAACCAGAGCTCATTTCTACCGCTGGCTCCAGCAGGGTTTCTGTTCTGCTCCACCTAAATCAGCGGCAAAGCTGCCCTGGCCTTTTCTGGAGCACCCACAAGCCCATAATGAAGTTCTCCATGAAATGGTGGTCATTCTGCTCGTTTGATACAGCTAGGAAGAACAGTGTTTGTATTTGGTTTATGCAAAAAGGCCTCCTTTTGTACAATCAGCTGTGCAACTTCGCATTTGGCACCATCCAAGCACATAAATAATAAATTCACGACTCCGGAGCTGTAATACATGGTTTGGTGTATTCTATGTGGTAGTCTAAAAGCAATATCAAAGCCATCTGTAGGACAAGCCAAATTTTAATCCCCCCCTGTTGCTAATCTCTAGGAACACTGCAATGGTCCTTCAAAGGAACTGCTCCCCTAGGACCAGGAGCTCCAAGGCTGGTGCCCTAGCTTGTGCATAGACGGGTGCAAGTAGAGCAAAACATCTCCTTGCCCGAATACCAGCACAGAGACGTTCCCAAGTCCTTCAGGGAGAAAGCAGGAGCGTCCCAGGTCTGTGCTGACTGCAGCAGGCAATGTTAGTAGGCTGCGGAAACAAGGAGCGAGCAAAGAAAATCTGACTTTCATAGCCTAGCTCCCTGCTAAGCTGTGTTTCTCCTGGGTACAGCTGCAAAAGTCCAACACACACCACCAACACCTCTTTGATACGGGAAAACATCACTGGTTACCATATATTCATCAATACAGCCAAAAGTTTACTTTAAGTAAATGTCTGTCACTAAATACCAATGCCTGTACCAACTTCATCGCACCCGCGGGCCATGCTGTTTGTATAGCACAGCCTAACACGGACGGAACAGCCTTTAAGACAGTGAAACTTTACACGCTATCTCTTTATACACAACAAAACCACACGTCAACCGCTCTTATTCCAGGATGAGTGCCCAAATGCATCTTCGCACCATCATCTTGTGATGCAGCCCTTCTAAAGCTACCATCTGAGAACATATCTCTTCAAAATTGTTATTATTTATTATTTTTACAACGGCTACAAGTGCTTCAGATCCTTCTCAACAATAGACGAAACACCTGCGCTGTCCCCAGTGGCTTTACAATACAACTTAGAGATGAATGGATGCTGTGCTGGGGGAGAGGGGGTACTTGATGGCCTCTCCAGATCCTTTCAGGCTACTTTTTATTATCTGGCCAGAGCAAAGACACAAAGTTTGGCAAGATGAGGGTTTGCGAAGGGAATTTCAGACCATCACGGTAGGTGGCTGCTCTCTGCAATGCGATCACTACAGAGCAGGCGTCTTTCTCTTCTATCCGTTTCACTTTTGCCTTTCCCCATCAAAAATGCATTTTCAAAAGAGCTAGAGAGGACAGTCAACACAGTAAAACAATTCATATGGTGGATGATGGGAATTTTTTCCCCATTTTGACACATTCGAATGTTTGTTATGCATTGGCCTGCCCATTAAAAGCAGGCAGTGCCTCTTGACATCTGTACTATATAGCCAGCCTTATGCTATTAACCGTCTCCACTACACAACCGCTGCTGCAATATCCACGCTCTCAGCCATGCAGTCACACAGATCTCCACTTTTTTCCTGGCACAACCTGTACTTTTAAAAGTAGCAGCAGTTCTCTGAGCGGCGACGAAGCCGAAAAAGAGCTGGCACGGGGCGTAAAGGGGCCCCGGAGCCCCCTTGCGCAGCCTCGCACACATGGCCCACCTCCTCACCCTTCGCTCTCGCTGCGATGGGCCGCGCAAGCTGCCGGCCTTTTGGTGATGTTTTCTTTAAATATTATTTTGTGCTTTTGGCACGGGGGCTGGAAGCGTAGTAACCAGCTGGCACGGCCTCTTGCCTTTGATTGCGGCATTGATTGTGCACCACATGCCCTTCGCCTCCTCCTCCTCCTCGGCTTGCTACATCACTGGAGCTGATTGCGGTGGCCACTCGTAGAGAAGGTTTGGCAGCTGCAGGACCCAGATGCCAACTTCTTTCGGCAGTGGCCTGTGGGTGTCAGCTTGTCTCCCTCTTTGGCATTTCCTCTGGCAATGAAACCCGCTCTGTGGCAGCGTGTCGTCTGCAGAATGAAAAAGTTAGCACTGAAATACATCCGAAAGAGCCATGGCGAGGACGGAAGGAAAACTCTTCAGAAGTTTGCATGGGAGAAGGAAGGTGCCAGCCTTTCTTTGACCCGGGACTTGTCCAAACTGCCTCCACCATGGCAGCAGCCGGCAGCAGTAGAGGTGGCTCAAAGGTCTGGGAGAGGTGGCACGCCCAGCGGGGTCAGCCGGCTCCTTGGCTGGAATTGTCCCTCGGGTCTTGCTCGGGAATATAGAGATGGGTTGGGTCCTGACGTTACAAGCCACGGCCCCCATACACACGCCACAGCCCGCGGTGCGGCATTGGGTGCTCTTTGGGACAACATTCCCGAAGGACATTGCGTAAGGACACTATTCCTTACTACAAAGAAAAAAGTACTTAACATTCCATTGGGAAAAGACACGTCCAGAATAAAGTTGCCTCCCAAACAAACCTGCCCACCAAAATAATATATATATATATATAGCGGGACTGGTTTGGTATTTTTACAATAATTTTCCTCTATATATTTGAAATTTACTTTTTTATGACAGAATTTTACGTGTCACGTTAATCCAAAATATCAGTTACTAAGAAGTGAATATAACTGAATTTTATTTTGCACATAAATCCTTAAGAAAGCGTAATACCCTACAAAACAACAAAAAAAAACCCCAAAATGAATGCTAAACATACTGTTTCTTTAAATAATATTTTAAAGTACATTTCTCAGTTAGTTAAGGCCTAAAGAAGCATCTTTGCCTTCTTTGAGCTGGTAATACTGATTGTCAGAGAAAGGAAGTCATAAATGGAAACCTGATTATTTCCCCAATGAAACCGAGGGGGTTTTGCTGCCAACTTTAGCAACAAAAACTGAGGGCCTCAACCGTTTGCTCAGATAATTTGTGAATGATTACTTGTGCCTTTTAGACAGTTAAAATAATGAGCAGATTGCAATCTGCAGCAATTAAAAACTCTGCTTTTCTCCGGCTCAGCCTTAAGATTGTATTTTATTTATTTATGAATATCCAATCCATGTTGCTTTTCTATGTTTAGCCCCCTGCACGAACTCTTACGCCACATCCCCAAGCAGACGTGCCGGGGGTTTGGATGCGGCAAATCCAAACCGCCCCATCCCCAAAATGCTCAGCTCTATACCAAGGAGTTGGATTTAAGCAATAATGTTTAAATGCCATCATATCCTGTTGTTGATGTGTGCAAAATGGGCACAAATCAGGTTTGGTCTTGCCTTTCATGGGTGTAAATATTCCCAAGCACCACGCTGCGAGGAGTGAAGTCAGGCTCATGGCGAGGTTGCTGTAGGGGAACGGTCTTGCTCAAATAACGTGGCAATGTGGTCGTGGCCGGGGGTGAAAAAGCACAGGGAATTGTGTTTCTGCTGCTCTAACCACTTCTGAACACTTCCTCCAACCATATAACCCGGGCAATCTTCTGCGCTGGAGTAAACCAGCTCCTTTGGAGCCCACAGAGCTACGTCACACCAGCATCTGATCTGTTCCTCGTGCTTATGATAAACCAACTCTCTACATTTCATTTTGTTGTCTCATCTCTTAACATTTAAAGGGGCGCAGAATATAGCTCCTAACTTGCCTTTGCTAAGCAGAAGTCCTCCCAGTAATGTCACAGCTGCTCTTTTTGTGTTCCTAGCACAAGCCCCGTGGACCAGGGACCACCTCTCCATTCTGTGTACTTGCACTGGCACACACAACAGGGCTGAAAAATTTAGGGCACTCAAATAAATAAGTAATAATAACGCATCACAGCACTCCAGCAGAGGAACACAAGGTAACACCCGTCTTACTGGCGCCGCAGTCCTGCCTGCACTGAGGACAGCAGGACATCAGGAGGCAGGAAAGAGAAGGGCTTCCCCATCGCTCGGTGGCCCGAAGCAAACGTGGATTAGAGAGAGAATTCATGACTGCCGAACACAAAACAGAACAGAACAACCCACAAATAAACAACAGCATTTATCTGCTTTAGGTAAAAAGAGGAGAGCAATAAATGCTGCAGGAGCTACGACAGTAGAGAGCACGTGAACACCAGGAAGTAAAAGGACATCACTTAGAAACTATAAAGATGTTCTTTGGCAATAGCAGATAAATAGTGCTACAGCTAATGAACTGGCTCGCTGGAAAGGCGCCTTCCCACAAAGCTAATGACTGGGAGCCTTCCCACGTCCTTGACGCAGGCGCGACTCCTCTGCTTCATCAAAGGCAGGTTATGTGCAGTGGCCTGAGGAAAGCCCAGGGAGACCCTTCCTCCTCCACACTCAGGCTGCCCTGTCCCTGTCCCCTCCTGCCAGCCCTGGGGACGCTGTGGCGAAGCCCCCGGCGCTGGGGTCCAGGGGCTGGGACTGGGCAGTGGAAATCTCACTGGTTGCTACTGCAGGAGGAGGAAAACCGAGTCCTGTCATTTGGTGGAGGGTCCCAGAAGGGCTGGAGAAGGACTTCAACAGCATCTCCCACACTCACACACCTCCTCCCTTCCTTTTTCCTCAGGCGCACAAACATGCCCAAACGCCCATATTTAATACTTTGAAATCTATGTATATACACACATATGCTGTTATTTTTACAACATTTGATATAGATTGTTGAGTGTAACAGCTCTCAAGTAGAAATATTTTACCTATGGTGAAATAGTATAAACCTGCTCTGAAATGCCATTTTTCTAAATAGGGTCGTGGAATAACTGCGTGGCTTTAAAATATAGTTTCTAACTCTTAATTAACCTTGGAGTACTCCGGGAAAAGGGCAGAGTTTCTCCATTTCTGCTCCCCTCTGTGGCTGGGACCATGCCTGGGAACACAAGCCTTGCCACCCGTTTTAGCACAGGCGTAGGCAGGTCCTTGCCGAGGAGATGTCACGGTGACCACAGCGAAGGCAGGGAGAAGCTTCCAGCGAGTCTGAAAAAGGCAGGAGAGAGATTTCACATGCTGCCTGTGTCTTTGTCTTGTCACTCCAGCCCACTGCTCTGGAAGGGAGCGCGGCGTCAAGCACAATGACAGACGCTGGGGAGCCATCCAGCACCCACCGCCTCCCCGGAGCTGCATGCTGCCGCTGCTGAATGCCAGCCCGCGGGCGCCGGGGTAGCGTGGAACGGGCCCAGCATCTCCAAGTTTCGCATCCTCTCCTCTGCTCCGCAGGCTGCAGCGCCCGGGGACCTGCCGCTCAGGGGAGGGGACGTAGGAAATGAGGAGCACGAGGAGGGGGACATCACCGCCTGGGCCGGCGAAACGAGGTTTGGCTGTTTTCCCAGCTAATAGCATGCTTTATCATCCAAGCATTAATGCAAGAATTACTCAAATACCATGGGAGAAGGCGCAGAACAGGTCAGCAAGGTGCTGGCACGGGAACCATGAGATTCGGGTCTAAGCCCCTTCCAGCCTGCTGCTGGTCTCCCATGTCATTCCGACCATTTCTCCTTCCCTGTTGTTATTATTAATGGTTTGTACACTTGTATGATTGGTAGAGGAAGACACTGTCTGCTGGGGCAGAAAGCACAGCCACAAAGGAAACTACAGCAAGACTTATCAATGGCTGGGGCAGGACTCCAGAAAAGGAGTATTTTGCGGGGTCAGAGGGTTGTGGTATCCCTGAGAATTAAGGCACTGGGCTGTGTTTCAGGCCTAAATTCCCAATGGTCACTTGGAAGCGAAACTCAGTGCCTCAGTAGGCTTTTAGGAATTTCCAAGGATTAGGTTTAATCAGTGATCTGAAGTAATTTAATATATTTCCAGTGCTCTCTTCTTTAATACTTAATGACTGATGATTAGGTTTGTGTATCAGATCTGAAATCTGCAAGTTATGTGGCAATTAATGTTTGAAGTACTCTGTAACTTCAAATATAATGATCATATTTGCAAAGTAATTACAGAATATATGTGACTAATAAATAATAACACTTAGCACTTACACAGCACTATTCACCTGAGGAGCTCTAAATGAAAAAAATCCAAAAATAATAGATGCAATTTAAATCATAGAATCAGAGGATGGTTTGGGTTGGAAGGGACCTTAAAGCCCACCCAGTGCCACCCCCTGCCCTGGGCAGGGACACCTCCCACCAGCCCAGGTTGCTCCAAGCCCCGGCCAACCTGGCCTTGAACCCCTCCAGGGATGGGGCAGCCACAGCTTCTCTGGGCAACCTGGGCCAGGGGCTCACCACCCTCACACCAAAGAATTTCTTCCTCAGATCTCATCTCAGCCTCCCCTCTTTCAGTTTAAGACCATTACCCCTTGTCCAACCACTACATGCCCCTGTAAAATGTCCCTCTCCAAATGGGAACCAGGTTTCAGGGTGGAGCTGGCCCTTCCCAGGGAATGGACGGGTCCTCTCCCTGCTGCTCTGCTTTGGGAGCTTGTCACCCACCTGCAAGTAACCCATCCATACTCAACAACAGCAGGTGAAATCCCAACCTGTAGAGGCAACAAGACCGCTTCTTTTGAAAATGAAGTGCCCAGTCCCTATTTTGAACCAGCCAAGGCACAAACAAGTTTGACGTGCAGAGGCAGATGTACGTGTAACTCAACGTACATCATTGAAAAGAGCGGGTCTATGTAAGAGGGACACCAGTCGGCCAAGACACCCTCTGTAAGCCATCGCTTTGGTGCAGCAGCTTCTGGCCGACCAGGCTCCAGCTGCAGCATCCCTCCGCCTCTCCCGGACAGTGCCGGAGGAGTGGTGCTGCTCCGGAGACACCAACGCCCCTCTGCCCTCCTCTTCTGCCCTGCAGGAGGTTTCGGGTCCATCCCTCCCTCTCCTTCCCTCATCAGCACGTGAGCTAGGAGAAAGGGAGCGATGTAACGTGGCAGGGTCCAGCCTCACTCGTTTCCATTACACGAACTTCCTCTCTGCTTAATTCCTGGTTGACCTTGAAGTTTAATTACAGGCTAAAAAGAACAGTTACGTAACGGAGGCAGCAAACCTAAATAAAACAAAACCAGAAGGGCCATATGCCACATAGCCCAGAAAAATCTAGAATCAAATTACACTCTTTGAATTATTTACAATATTTCTTCTTGCCAAATCTAAGCAAATATTCCACTTGCTTCAACTTCACTTTAAGAGCTTTAACTGTTTACTGTAAACCCAAGCACACAATAGCTCTTTCATCAAATATTTAACTGCACTTTTCACATTAATAAATATTACAAGGATATTTTTATTATAAAAAAAGGCTAGATGTAGTTTTCATGAGTCTTCTAGCTGCTCTACTGAAAGTGAGTCTGAACAAGGCATTTCCTCTCAGGCCATGTAGTCTAGCAGCGTTTGAGCTACTGAGTAAATATAGCAAAGCTAATATTATTATTATTTTAATAGCAGTTTCCCACCACATACTGAAATGGAAAAACGAACAAGGAAACATTTCATAATCACGTATTGTGTTTGCTCAGATTTATTCATTGTAATATGATTATAAAATGCTATATACTCCTCGGCGTGACTGTTCGGTCTCTCCGATTAGGCAATTGTCTGAACACGCCTGTCCTTATTTTCAGCAGGGCGCGGGACTGGCTTTGTGCAATGGGAGAGCTTCCACCACAAAGGCCCAGCCCATCTTCAGGCATTTAAATTCAAGGTTCAGATGACAGGACATGAATTTAGTCACTACGTTTGGAAAATGGTGACCACTGTCTCAGTTCCCTTATCTGGAAAACCAGGGTAATACTTGTTTGCCTGCACCGTAGGAACCTCCTGAGGGTTGTCGACATTTGAATGGCACCGGGAAGAAGTGAAGAAGTGATGTGATTAATCACTGTGTAAGCTCCATGCGTTACCGCGAGAATATCCCTGCCTTGACAAGCTGTGCTCTTGAAAGACAATGTAAAAAGAAAGAATGAGGAGGGTTGCAAGGAGAAAAAGGAAAGGGGAAAGAAAAGATGTAACAGATTCAACTAGTGGTTTCCAGCTCCACATTCCCAGCCCCACGTCACCACCACTGCAGTTGGTTTTGCATGCCTTTTGATTGCAGTACACTGCAAGGGACATGCATGGAACCACATTAAAAACAAAAGCAAAACCAAAAAAAACCCAGCTCAAAGCGCTTTAGCACTTTTAACACTCAGCTCATTTCTCTGGTCCTCTTTCCAGAAAGAACTCAAGGGCCCAAAGGACTTTGTGCAGTCTTTTAGCTGCAAAAAGATTTTGTTCCTTCAGAAGGGTGTTGTTCCAGAGGTGCAAAACAAGGTGCTGAAAAAGGGCTGGGGCGCAGAGGAACAGAGCACGAGTGAGCCCATTTCTGCTCAGCCACATGGCAGAGGGTGTCCCAGCTCCTGGCCCAAAGACAGTGCACGTATTTTCCATAAATAGCTGGTATTTTATTTATCACGTATTTCACACAAGTGGAGTTGCAGAATAAAAATACAAGATGCCATCGCAGCAGGACCTAAAAGACATCATCTTCTCCTAGGTCAGTCTCTGATCATTAGCTTAGACCGTGCCACACGCTCTTGCTTTATCTCTCTCCCCAGCATTGTTTCTCCCCGCACCTTCCTGGGAATATCTGAGTATCTGTCCCATGCAGGGAGGAACAGGTCTTCAGTCGGAGACTGCAATCGCCACTGAGGTTATCTGGGATATGCCTTTTCAAGATGAAGAATTAAATGGTTTGGGTTGGAAGGGACCTTAAAGATCATCTGGTCTATGATGACTAATTATGACTATTCACCACGCAAATCAGAGGACCAGTTAACTTTGGAGAGACAGAGCTCTTACGGTATTTATTTGGCTAATAATAAATAAACCTCCAGCAACCTCTGTATGTAAAGAACATGGATATATATACACAGGCCATTCAATACAGAGCAGAAAGTCCATCAGTTTTCTGCCTGACCACCACTTTGGCTCTCTAGTGATGTGAAACCCAAACTTCTACTGTCTTTGCAGTTGGCAGAAGACTGTTTTCTCCTGCACCTCCATACTCCTGGTAGGTATGCATCCACTGCTCCCAAAATAAACTTCGCTCGAATCTAACTTGAGACAGGAATTGACAGCATGAATCATGCTGGTGCAAACGTCATCTCAGTAATTGGAACATGGATATATGCCTGTGGAAATTATAAAAGTAGCAAATAACTGTATTACAGAACTAAGGAGAGGAAACCTGGCTCTGCCAAGTCAAAGAAAGCTTTACTTGGCCTTCAGTAATGTCAAGAGCTAGTCTCATTGCCACTCATTACAGCTGACAGTGTATTCTGCTTACTTCACCCCCCTGCAGATGGGCTCCATTGCACCTAACTTCAGTCATATAGGAGTTAGGCATCTGGTCTGAGCTCCTCTTCCCAGCTCCTCCTGCTGGAAATGGAAGAGGTGAGTACCTCAAGAAGAGGGGGATTCGGCACATCTATTTTCAGGAGCAGTCTTAGGTCAGGACAAATCACCTCTCAGGAGTCCAGTCTCTCTCCATTAATTATAGAGGGAACCTTGGTTTTCTTAGACTAAACCAACTAATTTCCACATAGCCAATGACAGCTGTGATAAATCTGACCAGAAGGGACAGTACAAAGATTTTAACTTTTACCCCCCATTTCAGTTACCTCCAAATATCTATCATTCTTTTCAAACTGTGATCAATACTGAGTGTCAAGAATTATTACTGAACCGGTGATTCTTTCTTTTATGGGCACGTTGTGAGAGATAGGCCTTAGCTACAATGCTTTGGAGCACCTCACATAATATTCCCATAAATATAGAATGAGTTGAATTATCCATACTGTATCCACATTTCTCTTCGCTATGACATGCCAAATTCATCTCTTCTCTTGGATCGCAATTCAGGTAAGTACAGGCAAGCCAGGAAGATGTTTATTTCATTTTTAATGACTCAAAGATGTCTTGAGGTCCTTCTGGTTATTTGAGAGACAGTATTTCTCAACCGCTTTATTTTATTCATTAAGCTAAGCTACTCGGCTTCCTTCTGTGCTCCTTGAAGTGCTCAAGAGAGTCTGAAGAATTAAAAAATGAGGTTCCCTCCAGACGGCATGTCTTCATATATATTTTTATAATCTGAAAAAAACCCAACCATTGAGTTTGCAGAACCATGTTAGGAAGTAAAGCAACTGTAATTCAGATTCTTCATGCTTACAGGACACAAGTGCTCCTTGTTCTGTATTTTCTGTCATCCCAGAGCTCTCCCTCAGCCATTTTGACCAGGCAGTCCCTCTCACCACCGGCATAATCTTTTGCCTGACCACTGCCGGTTGGGTTTGTCTCATTGCCAGCTGGGGCTGTTCCACACTTGAGCCCATCAGTGGCTCTTGCTGGGACTTTCCCACTTCCACTGGCTCAAGATTCACAATAAAAGGTGTCACTTTAGCTGTTCCCATGTATTTTGACCTCCGTTGACTTTTCTTGTCCAGGAAAAGAGAGCACACAACTCCTTTTCTACCCTATTTCAGAACAGGAAGATCAGCAAGGAAATTCTTCTGCCACTTCTGCGCCTTCAGCGTTCTCCAGCTGAGGTTCTTCATACCAAGGAGTCTCACCTCAAATCTCAGTTCTCTTTTTTGAGGCGAGCCAGTGCTGCCCACACCAGCATATCCCATATAATGGGGTAGTCAGCAGGATTTATACATATTTGCAATATAATTTCAGTAATGGCTTATCCTGCACAGCACATCCTGAAGTAAAAGTGTTTTAAAGATGAAGCTGAGGTTTAGGTTTGTACTCGATGAGAAGGAACTAGGGGGAAGGGTTCTTTTTTTACTTGGGTATGAATACTGAATGTTGGAAAATATCAGAAAAATCAAGACGATGTATCTTGTTCCCCCCTCAGTAAGCCAAGTCTAAGTCTGCATATGAAACAAATGGAAGAGAAAGCCACATATGAAGCCTTTATTTGATGAAGAAGTGTTTCACTCAGGGAAGTTGATACAACCTCTATAGACACCCTTTGGTACAAATAGAGATAAACCAGGAAGACACTTGACAGAGGAGCAGCTTGTGGCTTATGAAATCAGTCAAGCTGGCTATGATGAGCCAGATCCAGAACACAGATGAAATTTGCTTAAGTGGATCTTTACAAAAATGATAACTTTACAGTCTTGGGAAAATTCCCGGAGAAAGGGGAACACTGCTATCACGGTCACAATGTCAGCTCCTTCAGGTATCAGCAAGGCAGGAACAGACGTGTTCTCCTGACCAAACCCCTTTGCGCATCTAAGGAAAGTGTCAAACAAATGACGATGGCTACTGAGGCGGGTGTAGCTCCAGCCTGCAACATCTGAAAGCAGTGCTAGCTCTCCCCTTCCCCCTTCTCGAGTCTTTCACCTACTTGGCTGTGTACCAGAAAGAGCCCGAACAAAAGTGAGAGACCCTGAAGCTCGAAGCCACTCTATAGTTAGAAGCGGCGCTAAGATTAGAGAGCGAGAAGTGTGAGATAGCTGAAAGCCTGTGAATCGTGCTAAGGATAGAAAGTTAGAAGTAGGAGGCAGCCAAACTCGATGCTGAGAAATCAGAAGTTGAGCACTGAAGTTGGATGAGATTTATGGGTAGGGAACATAGCCTCTTACTGCTCTGGAGGCAAGGTAGTGCCTAGCAGCCAAGGATGTTCTGCGAAGCCACACTGTTCAGATCTGATAGCCTGCTTCCTAAAATAGGGATTATATCACATCTTTTGATAGAATGCGCTACGCACATAAAGGACCAGAAGACCAGAAAATATGCTTTTCTTGCCCGTAGCTCCCAGGGAAAGTCCTGTCTCCCTTGGGCGCTCTAGACAGAGCCGGCAGCCAGCCAGGTTCCCATGCATTTGGGGATGCTCTGACTTACTGCCGCGCTTCCTCAGCCAAGAGATTTGCA
Source organism: Larus michahellis (assembly GCF_964199755.1). Lineage (NCBI taxonomy): Eukaryota > Metazoa > Chordata > Aves > Charadriiformes > Laridae > Larus > Larus michahellis. The sequence goes on from NC_133930.1 coordinate 1,077,079, forward strand.
TTGCACAGATCTGCCTCTAGACTCCAGAAACAGGCTAAGTAGCAAACTAATGAAAAGGAAGGGGGGAATGATGGTACCTCTATTGCTGTTACCTCTCACAAGCAGCAAGGAGTGAACACCGTGAGTTGGCCTTATCCTCCAAACCCAGTTAAAATATGCCATTGGCCAGTGCAAGTCCTCCAACCTGTTTCAAGGTATATCTCCAGAGCATCATGCCATTGGAAAATGAATCCAAATGCTGTCCTAATCATATTAAACACCAGCACCGTAGCCTGGGAAATGACAGATCATCTGTGATGAAAAGCCAGGGGTCTCTTGGATCTCGCTAAATCTGGGGAAATCGTTGCTCAGTATATTGAACGGTCTGTAACCATTTAAAACCCACCACAAACGTTAGCAACAGAAAATGGTGTAGAACCAAGAGCTCAAAAATTAATTCTTACCAAAAAAAATAAAAGCCTGAGAGGTGTGAGATTTTTTTGCTGGTTTTAATCCCTGTTAAAAATCAAAGCCTGTCAGTCAGCGGCAGTCAAGTACAGCAGGTCAGAGATAACCTGGCAGAGCAGATCAGCGAGGAGAGAAAATACGCGTTGGACCTGGCAGCACAGGCAAACCTAGCAGCCTCCAGTGGTTCCCATAATTAAGAAAGACAGGTGGGAGCGAAGCTCTGTGTGGATGAGAGGAGGCTCCGCGCCACTACCCTGCTCAGCCTCTACGTACCGGCTATCTTAAGCAGGCAAAATATATATAATACGCACGGGCTGTATACGAGGGGCGCTGGCAAACCTCTGCTGGAAGCGCCTTCTCAGCAGAAATCTGCATTCAGCGCAAACGCGGGGCTCTCGTGTGGAGGCCACACACTTTTTAAACTGAACAATGCAGCAGCTTTTCAGATCATGGTCAATTAAGTGTTGGCAAGATTGCATAACTTCATCCGAGCTGTGGATGGCCATGATCAGCAGCAGCTGAAAAGTCGCCAAGAAACATGTGGATTTGTGTTGTAAAGGCTAGAAGAGGCGATTTTAACCATTAAAATGCAAAAATGTAGAAGTAGAGCAATCAGGATTAATTACAGAGACTATGAGACTGGAGGAGTGAGTGGTAGTAGGAAAAGGAAAAGGAGAATGCTCTGCAGATCTTTAAAGATAAAGACCCTTCCTTGCCCAGTGGTCTTTTCACAGCTCATAAGACAGGCTTGGCTATGAAAAGATTTGCAAATTATTACGTGAGTTATACAGAAAATTCCAGTGCGTTGCTCCTCCTTTTATTGGGCTCCATTAAAGGTGTAAACCCACCCAGTAATTCTGTTAAAGGCTTGTGAATCAGCCTGGAGCTGGTAGGAGAAGCCTTGTTGGCAAGTTCTGTCCTTGCTAGCTGCAATTTTAACAAGATGTTTAAATTGTTGACTGAGGCTCCAGATAGCGGATTAGGAAGCGTGCTTTGGCAGGTGGGAGAAAGCAAGGGAAAACTGCCTTTGCTTTTTTCAAACGAAAAATCTGAACTTCATGTGAACAAACGCATTCAAATGAGTCATACCATTGTGTGAACAGTAGGTGAAATATTAGTCCTGAAAGCTCTTGCCTCTCTCGGCTGGCTTCTTGGGGTGACCGGGATACGTCACAGGCAAGGAGTACAGAGCAGAAGATTCATTGCATATTGTGCCAGTCCTGTGCTTTTTCCTCCAAAAGAGGACATCAGCCCATCTTTGAGGCTACCTTTCTTAGGCAGGACATACCACATGGTGTCCCAAAGAGTAGTCTGGGAGCCGATCGGCCCAATCCATTATCACTGCAAAGCGATTGCCATCACAGCTGGCTTCCATCGAAGCCACTAATGATCTTCTTGCATCAGCATCATTTATGTCAGTGCATGACATGCGACTGCCAAGTTACGTACTTTATAGAAATATAAGGTTCTGTGTATGAAGAAGCTTGACCCAGAACTTGAGCATAAAGCTCCCAAATTTTATAATAGATTAACGGTCTGGAAACAGCAAGTACCAAAATGGCGAATGGTGCAACGGGGAGAGCTTTCAGTCTCCCTTCTAATTACACCGAGAAAGAAGATCACCTCGGGTAAAGAACACGTGGCGAAAATTGGTACCTGCGTGGGGCTGGAGGGACCCCAAGAAAAGAACCTGGGTGTAAAAGCCCACAGGTGGCCTCAGCCCAGCTTCTTTTTTCTGAGTGCAACTGGAGGATGTAAGAGGTGGGATCCCAAGCACATCATTAGGAAACTGCCTAACGGGCTGCTAGCTGGGTCACCGGATAAGGAGACAGAACTGGGATCTATTCTGTTTCTCCTCGGATGCTTTTATAGCAAGCATAGCTGCGTTGTTGGGGTTTTGAAAATACATCATTTTAGTTAACCTTTTCTAGCTTGTTGAAATAACTGGTAAACACCAAAGCAGAGCAGTTCCTTAAAAAATTCGGCTCATTCCTGTAATAGCTCACACCCCAAATGGTGTTTGGGTGTTTTCCAGAGTAACCAAATAGGATACCTCTACTTAGCTGCTGAGCTAATTCATGAGTTAATGAGGCAGAAACTCTGTGGAAGGAGCACTTTCTGCTGAAGACCGTTACCCTTGGCTAGCCTTAGTGCAGTGGTGAGCGCCTGAACCCCGTCTTGGGGTACACATCACACCTTCCATCTTCTTCAGCAAGGGGCTGGGGCTACACCGGGACCTTCCCCATGCAATCTGGATGTTTGAACGTCACCGCAAGGGTCATCCCCATGTGCAGATGCCCCAGTGGAGCGCCAAGGCCATGTTTTGTTTCTGCAGCACTTCGCACGTGCCAAACCAAGACCCCATTAACTTGAGTCACACGTGAACTCTCGGTACTTCGGACGTGGCCTCTCGCATGAATTAGTATCACACGTGCTTTTTCAAAAAACACAGAGAAAGAAAGAGATTGAAGACCAGCTTTTCAAGAAATTAATGACCTGCTTTGGCAATGTCGGTTTAAGTGAATTACCAGCTTCCTACTCTCTGCCCTGTCATTATTTTCCAACTTTTGCACCAAAGGGGACAATGTCCCCAGGCAGCAGTTTCCTTCACTGCACAGCTCTGAGCTCTGAACAATATACCTGCGTGGGGCAGAGTCCTTGGCAAAAGGAAACGACTCTTGTGTGTCACCTGGGGTATCTCTAACATGCATAGTTTTAGCTAATTATGTGTGTGAAATAGATATATATATGTATATGTTTATGTATACGTAAGTATGCATGCATGCTTGGGAAAAGTCAGCTATCCAAAATCCTACATGCCTCAGCAGATTTGAATTACGATTACAACAGCTCAAAGGTATTGGAACGGGCAGGAACAAAGACAGTCATAAGACCATGATTTAATTTTGGAAAAATCAAATTTCCAGTTGCACTGAGAGGCAAACTAAGTACCTTGGATCTCGCAAAAGCCCATGAATCAGATTTTGGGTTTGTAAAGCCGTACCTAAAACCAGAAGTATTTTGAATATAAATTCCAAAGTTTGGAGTAGGATTAGATAAAATATTCTAATGTAAGCCCACGTCTAGTTAATGGATAGAGTTCTCCTTCAGTATTTATCTTTCTGCTGCTCTTTCTTTATCGCTACTTGATCCCCAGCTAATCTCTACTTCATAACTGAATGTTTTCTGTGCATATCTTAATCAGCTCTGCCTTCCAGGTCAAAGATCAGGGCATATATTTTAAAAGGGTATTTCAGACTAGAGCAGACACTCAATTGTTACGGTTGCCGTATAAATCATTTATGGAGAGAGAAGCTTTCTGGCTAATTCTCAGAGATATGCAAATGATAACTTCTGCTTGCTGCATGTTTACAATGCAATAACCATAAATGGAGATAAAATACGAAAAGTCCACGTCCCGCAGAGGGAGGGACGGGCTGATCTCAAATTAAGGGTGGGTTGAAAAAGAACAGATAGTTTGCAATAAATATCTAAACTTTCAGAGCAGGTTTTTTGGTTGTGGTTTTTTTTTTTTTTCTTTCATTCTTTCTACAGCAGCACAATACAAGGAAACCACACAGGAACAGCTGGATCCCAAACATCCCTGTTTTCAGAATATATGCACCGAGATATGCACACAGTGCTGCTCTGGGGGCTGCTGGTGGCTTTTCAAGCACGGAGCCGAGTGAGCACCGTGGGAGGGCTCGCAGGCTGTTAAAAGGGAATCTCTGCTGTTCCTGCAGGGCCCTTCAGCGATGGTGCAACTCTGCTCCCATTGAAGTCACTGGGAGTTTTACTTCAATGGAGCAGAGTTAGGTTAATGCTGAATGTTTTGGAAAACACCATTCCCACTTGCCAGCCTGAATCCTCTGAGATCTTCCCATCATTAGTTTAATTCAACCATAAATGTTTGGAACAGCAGCCAAGGGATTAAAATGATCAACAAAGTCAATTGCTTTGTTTGTAAATGTTCTTTTGCTTAGTTTTCTGCAATGTAAAAGTTGTTCTATGAACCTTGTTTTGACTCATTTAAACCCCATTTAGTAATCCTGCAGGAAAGACAGTATTTGTGATGTTAGTGTGATATCTTCCTCCTAAAAACATCCCCTGCCCTTATGAACTTCTAGTAGCTTGTCCCAGATTGGGCTGGTAAAGGCACTTTTGTTTTACAGACGTGTGAAGCGCTCATATTTCAATAAAGAGTTTAACAAAAAAAATGCCAGAATTTTGTTCTTTTTCCAGAGTTTTTGAAGATGAAGACATTGAAGCTTTTCAAAACGCTTGGCATAGCATTTTTGGAAAGGTACATTAGCCTGCTTTTGAATTTCAGAATTGACTTAGTCTCGAAACCTCACATGTATTTTCATACTCTGAGGCTCAGAGAGAAATAATGAGCAGGTGGAAATGCCAAAAATTATCTGAAATGAAAAAAGACTAATTTTAACTGCTATTCAGAAACCTGCAGAGATCTGTCCAGGTGAGATTATTCTTGGTTTGGATCAGCTCTGCCCTGTTACAAACTGCTACATCTTCATCGGTGGGTAAATTCTGTGGAAGATACTGCCCTCCCCCCTGCACGCCATTCCCGTTAGCGTGGTGCTGCCGTCGTGGTCTTCAGCCACCCCACAGTCCTGCCGCGCTCACTGACAGTGCTTCTGGTCCTGCAAAGCACCTCTGGGCAGCAAATTACGGAGCAGAGGGTTTTGTCTTTCCCCTCCTCCTTCTCTCTGAAGGAGGGATGAGCTGGACAATCTACTTGTTGGCTTTACAGCAGTCTTAGGATGGACAACTGCACCCTGAAACCTTGGCTTGTATTTCTCCCACCATTCCCTGGCCACAACCACAACCCCCTGTGCTGGAGAGGGGTGTCAGATCTCTCCTTCTTCATCATCACCTTCCACCGGGATAATTAAATCGTAAACGCGGCTCTCAGCTGGGCCAAAAAAGCTTTAAAAGCAGAGGCCTGAGAATCTGCCTCTACCCATTTTCCTTTTCGCTCGATGTGAACGCTTCGCAGCCAGTTGATATTCCCCGCTCTCTTTGTGATTGATAAATGTGCGTTTGTGCACAGGTGATTTTTCCACCTCTCTAGTCACACCAGCTACTATACCTCCCATTGAGGTAATGGAGAGCATCCACTGCTTATCTCTGAGCAGCACATTAAACAAAGCAACATAATGAGCTGCATTTTGTTGAGGGCTCTCCAGGTCCCCCAAATCCTTCTCAAATGTTATTGTTTATAAAATGTTTGATAAAAAATAAATGATGCTTTCAATTTAAACAAAACCTCACACTGTTACCGGTTTTAATAACAGTTTTGACAGATGAGATTTTCATCATCTGTTTTTTCTTTGTAAAGCCTTCTTCAATAAACTAAAAATGCTTTAAACTAACAGATGTGACTATAAAGTAAGGCTGAGCGTGAGACATCAGGAGCTGAGGTTTGTCAAATGCTACAATATATAAATTAATTCCTAGTTTAAGCCTCCACTGAGCATTGGAACATCTCTTTTCCCCTGTTGTTGGCTACCGAGTGGTTAGCTGACCTTGCACAGGTTTCACACGCGAAGAAAAACTGAGCTTGAGAAATCTATACTTGTACAATTGAAATTATATATATGCTTTGGGCACTAAATAATGCAGCGATTTATTGATGGAAAGTAAGAAGTCTGAAGCCAGAACTAGACACCTGATGATGGGCTGGTATCCATCAAAGAGATGCATTTTTCAGTTCCCTTGCATTCTCGGCACTTTTAAAATTCAGGCTAATTATCTGAATGCCAAAGTGAGAGCCCAGAAGCCTGGTTTTAGGCAAGAATTTCAAAACGTGCAGCCTGATTTCCTCCCTAACATTCCTCCACCTTTTCTTCAGGTCTAATCTATTTAGCTTTCCTTACGTTACACACCTCTCCAAGAGGCACCCCAGAATCAATTTAGGGTAACGTGGATGCTTGAATCACCAATAAGCTGTGTTTTTTTTATCGGTGAAAAGTTCAGAAATTAGAATTTCCAGTGATACCCTCTTTGCTGTAAACAACTTACATTTACTGGTTTAGAGAGGAGTTTTGCTTTGTTTAATGGGCTTTAAGCAATGCAATTTTTAAAGCTCGATTGCTTGTAAACCCTAATACTGTTTGGTTTTAAATTTCTGATATTGTTATTCTTATGTTTTGTGTGGCTTTTTGCTTCTCTGAGGAGTTGTGGACCCTGCATGTGGCCACACTGCTCCGCGCCGCCGGCGCTGGCAGTGATGGTGGGGTACAGTGAGAGGTCGGGGGTCCAGCCCTTTCTTTAGAAGGAATGCTTCTAAAGAAAACCTGACATGACTTGTACCACTCGTCAGCTCCGGTTTCGGTCCTGGAGGTATTTCCATGGCAAACTCTTGGTGGGCAGCTTGGAGGCAAAGGAAGAGCAGCGAAAGAAGAGCATCCTGCGTCACACAGCTCCTCCGGACAGGGGAAACTTCTCCAACGCCTCTGAACACCCCAGAAGTTACAGCGCAGTCGTCAAGTTATTTTATTTTTCTCTTGCGATTCATACTGATGTGTTAAGGGTGTTAGTTTCTGTATGCATAGATAAACTATTTCTACAATATGGCCATTATTTCAGCTATCTCTCCAGATTTTACTGTAATGCAAAAAATAATAAGTAAGACATAATGGGGTCTTGCCTCATGACTACAATTCTTAGGTGCTGCTGCGATACAAAGGCACGCATAAATGAATTAATAATAGCCACAAGGGTGATGGTATGTAAATATATTAGCTTAGGATAGGAAAAAAAGGGCGGATGAAATGAAAGTACTGATGTCATAAAAATTCAAAAATAAAATTTTTTGAGGGTATTGATTTGATAAGTGAAGACTTAAATAAGACTTCGGAAGAGAAATTTTCCGAAAGACACAACTCCTCTGAGATCTTCGCTGTCAGAGGCAGCCAAGGTGCAACAAGGACGAATTCTCCATCCAAGGAGTCTTGGATATTTATGTAGATTCTTGAAAAGGTACATTAGACTTACTTTTATTTGATGTTTCATTACGGAGTCCCAGAGACTCTCCTGAAATAACTCCTCATCGTTATAGTTTTTATACCTTGATATCGCCCTATCTCAGGTTCTCTTTTCAAACTCGGAGTGCCGTTCATTAAATTCTTTCTTCTATGGAGCCATAAATGCAGTAATCTAGATCCTGATAAAGGCTTTAAAGTTATCCCATAGGATACTTGCGGTTGGAACTGATGGAACATTAGTGTCAAGGAAGCATATTATTTGAGTCTCAATATAATTAATAAACCTTTTCTCTCCCCCACAGGAATGTGCTAAATCTCCAAGTCTTGTTTGTGTTAGGCAAAAGATTTAGTTACCTCTAACAGAAAAGAGGGGAAAAAAAATAAAAAAGATGAAAAAGGCTTTAAATATTTAACAGTTTAAACCCTACATAAATTGGAGATTTGAATAAAAAATCAGCCCAAGTATATTTGTATGAAACTGGTGAACAGAAGGAATATACATGCTCAGAGGAATAGATTTTATGCCAAACATCAATCAATCCCAGCTCCGAAGCCTATTTATAATACTGTGGGGGTTCTGGACGGTTGCACTTCACACTGTGAGGACCAATCCATGACATTATCTGTTGAACAATTGAAGTCTTTACAAATAATTAAAACTCTGTTTGAAAATGGAGATATTTTCCACAGCTTTTGTGTCCATGCACCGGATCATAGATATTTGAGTGTGTAAATAATGACTAGTTAATGTCGAGAGCCTGTAGCATATTTGCCTTGCGATACCGCTTTCTGCTGCGTCTTTCTCTCTGTCTATTCATCCTTTGGCACAAATATGTACTTATTTCCACCTTTCGCTTCCCTTTCCCCTCACCTCCACCCAGGGCAACCGAGTGTTGTTCCAGACCCCGAAGCAAAAGAAAGAAAATAATTTTTCCCCGCCTTTGCAACCTCCTCTCCTCCTCCCAGACCCCTCTCTCTTTCTCCTTCTTGTCGTAGCCCAATGTTTTCCAATCATTTTTATGTCCTCTGGGGCTGTTAGCAGTGCCAGGCCAGGCCCCTCTCAGTTGCCCTACTTACACCTACAAAAACTAGGGCTAGTGCTACCCAAGCGCACGTACGGCGCTGTCGGAGGTGTGAGACTCATCGGCAAAGAAATGGGTTGAGAATTGCACAGATTGAGAAATGCCTCGGCTGTTGTTTCCAAATGATGGAGGAGTTGGTTATTGTTGCATGGGTGTTTTGTGGTACCTCATTCCTAAGGAACTGCCCTGATTTGCTGAATTTAATCAAGAAGGATACCTGATGGCATTCCTGATGAGGGGACGCAGTGGAGGTGGGGATAGGGCTGGGCAGAGCTTTGCCCATTGGCACCAACCATGTAAAAATAAAATAAAAAAACAGCAGAACTTGCCATCTTGCTGGTGCTATCAATGGAGACCATTCTGCACACCTCCGTGGTGCTATGCTGCTGTGACATGCCACGTCGGTCCCTTCAATGGGGGACGTGTGGATGGGTTGCAAAGATTCATGGCAGGTTAAGGGTGCCACGACTCTGCTTTAGTGTTTAGAGACTACAGCTACAGCGTGTGCAATAATAGGAATGTAACGCAGGGTAAGATCCATAGATCAAAACAAATGGTGCTGGCGATCCAATATCTATACATCCTACATGCATATATCTATATGCGTATATGTATGTGTATATGTATATACTATACCTATCCCTGTTATCTCAAATATAAGGCTATGGAGCAAATGCCCATAAGTGACTGGAGCGCGTTAGCAGCGCTCCTGGATCACATCTTTATTTGAATGCTAACAATAGGGTTTCCACACTCCAAGGTCACCGAGCAGCGCTAATCGCAGTGCGCAACACGCACAGAACAGCCAGCAGATTGACTTCAAAAGCACGGTCCTGGTGAGAGCTCAAATGCCAGAGCCCCCACACCCAGAGTCTCACCATGATCTGTGTTGGTCCTGCCCTCTTTGACACCAACGGCACCGGACACGACATCTCTAGCAGGGCTGGTGTGGTTGGTGATAGTCGCCCAGCACCGAGCCCGCTGTGTGGTGCAGAAGACGAGGGATCTTGCTCGTCAACGGAAAGTTAACATCATCTTCTATGTATGGCAGAACAGACAATTTCTAACCATCCTGGAAAGGCAACACTGCTCACAACACATTTTCCTTCCAAGGGAGGTGAGTTCAGGGGTAAGAGCAGGGATGGAGGTCACAGTGAGGTGGTGCATCCTCGCATATCCCAGCGTGCTGTGCTCTGGACACTGCTCGGCACAAAGCGCTCTCATTTCTCAAACCTTCTCAAGGATGGGCTTATTCTAAACATGAAATTCGTTCCCCAAAAATTAATGAAACCTTTCACTGGTTGCAGTAAGTCAAGTGCTCGTATACCTTTTCCTGGACCAAGGCCTGAGTAAACAATAAAAAGAAAAATAAACTACCTGTCAAATCAAACACGTGTGAATTTCTCGAGGCTACATTTAGTAATTGGTTTATAGGACTCACGTTTCAAATGAAACCTTCTAGAAGTTATTTAAATTTTAAAAATAGTTTAAATTATTTTAATATTTTTCTTACTAGTATTTCTTGCCTTATAAGCAGCGCCCATCCACAGTTAAAGCATCCAGATGTTTTAACTAAAGTTAAACTATGAAACAGAACAAAAATAAAAATCCATGAAACACTTGCCAGACAGCTCAAGCACATCTGTTCAGAAAAAATATAATACTAGTTCAAAATAATAACGGCAACTATCATTTCCAAGCAGGCACGGGATTAAAACAAAAACAAACACGGTTTTGTGCAGAGGATGAAGAACTGGGAAGCTAAGATTCTGCCCTGGAAATATAATATCATTTGACCCCACTTTGAACTAGGGAAAGACAAGTATATAAAATACAACTGGGGGTGGCCGGTGCGCTGGGTGCATTAGGTGGGTCACCACCTGGTTCAACCCGGCCAGGAGCTTCGTCAGGGTGCTGCCTTCATCACAGAAATGACCTTGGATGACCTTGCCCATCCAGGCAAGCCCCAACACCACTGCTGCACATGTACAGGACAAAGGAGAGGTGGTCGCCGCCTCACTTTGGGTTTTAAGGACCCAAAGCCCCACCTTGGCGAGGAGGCGACCACCTCTTTTGGGTTTAAGCAGGAAAGACAGTCTTGCAGATTGCTGTCTTGCCTTTAAGCACCGAAACGCAGCTTAAACCCAGGTTTTCCTGCTACCAGAACGGCACCGTGAGTAACCTGACTGAAGCCCATCTGCACGAGCTCTTTGTCTTAAATTATCTGGGTGGCGTGAGGCTGCCCCAGCTGCATCCACAGGAGCTCTGCAGCACCGAGATGAGTGATGTACCCACTGGGGAACCAGTTCCTTCGCTGCTGGAGTAACCGCTTTCCAAACAGCCTCGCATACACACGTGAACTAAAAGGTTGCACCCATAAAAATGGAGCTTCGGCATTTCTCCCCTGCCCGAGCCGTGACTCCCCAGCCTCCGTGGTGCCCTACTAGAAAGCAGACAGCCTTTGCTAAACCCACCCTGGTTCTTCTCCACCTAGCAAACAGCTCGTTATTTTGATTCTGGGTTTTTTCCTGCCCAGGAGAGCCGGTGGCGAGGCCAACCGCGGAGCTGGCTGCGTGCGCAGAGCAGCAGGGGGAGCTCAGACATCCCATTTGGCTCTCTCCAAATGTCAGTCCTTCAGACCTTCTGAGCAATTAAACAAAATTTAGCATGAATCAATCATACAGACATGAGGGTGTAAAATAATGAAGATAGATGTTGTTTAAATCCTTATAAGAGTTCCTGCCCGAGCTAGATATCATCCTGAGTAGTATTAGATTATCCAAGTGACCTTAGAAGTGTTCAAGTGTCCACATCAGCACGCCGAGATAGGAGGGAGCACGCGGCGATGTGGAGCTCCGTTAGTTCATTTGCCTCCTGGTTTTGGTCCCTTCTTTTTCAAGGTAAGTCCTTCCCCCGAGCACTGCTGGCACGGAGGATCTGGATGCACGGAGGCAGAGCTCCACAGCGCCTGGCTGCAGCCACTGCCAGAGCAAGAGGAACGCTCGGTTCCCCGGGTCCTTCCTACGAGCGAAATAAATCTTGTGCTTTAAGAGTGAAAATCCTTCTTAAAAAACTCTTCCCAGATGTGGGACCAATATATTTAGTTTCACTTAAGGTTCCTGAATCCGACGGTCTACGCAGGGCTGGCCGATCACGCCTGTTTCCTCATCTGCGCTTTGCAGAGGAAACAGGTGGGTTTAAAGCCCTCTAAAGACACCAAAGTGGTTCTTTACAAAGTGACTTGCAAAGCAAAAATGAAAAAAGATTATTTTTTTTTTCCCAGGGATTTTTGAGCATATGAAGCACAAAAATAATCACATAAATGGTGCAAAGAAAAAAAAAAGGTTTTAGTCTAAGTCAGCAATCCAAATGCAGCCTCCGCGCTCCCTGCTGCTTCGCCCCCATGTCACAGGCTGGATTTCAAGGGGCTCTTCTGCTTAGTGGTGGCCGAAGCCAAGACCTTCAGTCCCTATGAACTGCAGGAAGCTGGGCCGCAAACCTTGAGATGTGGGCAGGTGATGCCACTCAGAAAGAACAAAAGAACAAAACCAGGTAATATTGGAGAATACATATGGCAGCAGCCTGCCAGGGCACTGAGGGCACCACCGGGCCACGCTGCACCTGCCCGTGCTCCTGCTGCCGTGGGTCACCCCGTCCCCAGCCCCATCCCCTGCTGTTCCTGGCCTGGCTCCCTGCAGGGACATGGCTGCCCCGCCGTGCCTGGGGCTGCTGCCATGGATGTCCCCACCACAGTCCCACCTGGGGCTGCTGCCATGGATGTCCCCACCACAGTCCCACCTGGGGCTGGGGCTGCTGCGTCCCCCAGGGCTCCTGCTCAGCCTCCGCCTCTCCCGGACACATGCAGGCTTGAAAGGCTCCACGAGTCTTCCAGACAGACCAGAAAGGTCTCCTGGAACAGTGAGATGTCCATGTCATTTACAGATGTTTCCCTCTTCTGTTGTAGCTTAAATAAAATAAATAATGAAATGAAAACATCTTGGCTCTTCTAAAACAATCCAGATCTGTATCTTCCTCCTCTAGGAAGATGCAGGCAGAATCAAGTTAGAAGCTACACTGGCATCTTATTTTCTTCCTGACCTGTGCCAAATATGCAAGTGTTTTTGGAGCGGTAGAGAAGAGTACTTGTGACTCTTGACCAAGCCCTTGGTTTAGACATGACTTTAAGTTGGGGTTTGCTCCAAAGTCCTATTTATAAAGTTCTTTAGAATTTTCATTGAGAATTCTTTGTATTAGAAAAAGGAACACCCCTGGAAGCAGCAACCAGGATTCAAGTCAGGGTCTGTCACGCTAACAGCTGAGCCCAGAACTTCCTTGTCTTTGTGCTTTCCTGATCATCCAGCTCTTGCACCCTCCCGCCGAAAAATACGACCAGCGGGGGAGAAAGCGGGGCTCGATGGACAGCCTTGATTTTGGAGCGTGCTTCTCTGCACAGCTCCGGGCCGTTTTACACAGAGTTTTGCAGCGGGCTTGGCTTCAGGTGCACATTGCACATTTCACTGGGGATTTGGTTGTTTTGTCTTGAGCTGAAACAAAAGTGGCATAAAGTCAGCTTAATTTCTGTGATTTCACTAATGTGGTGGGAAAAGAGGAAACTGGCTTCTTCCTTGGAAGAAATGCTGATGCTCTTTCATAATTTCTATAATGACATTTGATATTATGGTGATGAGTGCCTTAGAAATACATATGATAATCATTATAATCAAGCACATGTGTCTGGAGAGTGTAATAGGTACATTCTATAAATTGGAAAATAAACATGTGTTAAGGAATGACTTCTAATATTAATTTCCATTTTTAGAAAGCAAGGTCCCAGTTCCAACTACGGATTAAAGAGCCAAACTGGGACTTTGAATGGGATAGATGCTTAAATCCCAAATCATAATCCACAGCCCTCCCGCCCAGTTGTTGCTGACCGTGGAGGTGACTAAGCTCGTTTGGTGACTCAGTTTGCAAAGTGCTCAAGTTGCTCGGCCACCAAAAATTCTCCGTGAGTGCGGTATCCCCCTGGGTGCTCCCCTTCACCCAGCAGGGTCAGGCCAGGGTGCTCCAGAGGTGTCTGCCAGGCTGGCACTTCAGATACGCCGCTGCCGGCATTTCCCCGCTGGCCATACTTGGCAATTCCCTATTCGGTACCTTGCTTGGGTTGAACCCCTTCTCTCTGAAGGTCCAGTTCTTCTCTCTATTAACCAGAACACCTAAATTGAGGTTCAGGCTTCCAGCGGGTAGGGGTGCCTAAGGAGAGGGGACTGCTCTGCCCTGCTGGGTGTCACCTCCTTGACTTTGCTGGGGGCTCTGTAAGCACAACCTGACTTTCCTCCTGGGCTGAAGCACAGTTTTGCTCGTCCAGTTAAATGCAGACGTACAAATATGCCACCACATATGCAATTTAGCAGTAAATCATTGGAGGCCACTTGTAAAAACCAGTTAATAATTACAAGCAACAGTCCTTCCTCACCTCCATGCTACCGAAGCTTCGCACTGATGTAACGCCACAGACAGCAGCAGAATTACTCCGGGACAAAAGTAGGGCAACGCTCTGCTGAATGAGGCACATCACATTCTTTCTGAATGGAATAAAAGCAAAATATCACTTTATGGACGTCTCAGGCAAGTCCAACAGCTGTTGTAAATCAGAGTAACCCCACTGGCTTCAGTGGATCTACTGCAATTTATAGCAGCTGGGAATCTGGCCTCGCGTTCCCCAGATAGGTACTGGATTTTACCATTAGCAGTTTAATCCTGTAAGTAGGGATTTATTACAGAAAGGAAAACATGAATAACTGTGAACAGAATGAACAATGTTATATTTTGAAACGAGTAAAAGAACAACACTAGAAGGTGCGTAATAACTCTCGACAAACAAAATGAACACAGCGAAGCCTGAGCACCAGGCACCGGGGTTATTTGGCCTCCTGAACCGTGGAATTTAACTCTACCAAAAAACCTTGTCCCTTGACTGGAGTGCCGCGAAGATGAAAGACGCTGTGCCTCTCCCACACTACACAGCCTATTGATTTTATAAGTCATCAATGTATATTGTCTGTCTATACTATTACCAGGACAAGCAGGAGGTGCACATAGTCATTTGACTGCATAAGCCAGTTGTCCCATGCTGTGCCCTATGGGAAGCCACTGATTCTTACACTTGGAGCAGGGACAATGCAACTTAATCAGACTGACAGGAAACAGGCAGCAATTACAGTGTGCAGCTACATCTGCTGGGTTCCACTTCACTGAAGGAAGAGTTATCTCAATTTTAATGTACATCCCTTTTTCATGTTTCATTTAACCTCTGCTGTATTATTAAACACATCAAAATATAATGACAGTCGTTAAAAAAGAAAAAGAGAACATTTTGGAAATTTTGGACTCTCCCCCTTTATCTGTAATTTAACGGTATCGGTTTTACTTTCCTGCAACATTCTGCAGCAGTGGAAGTCTAATTTAATATATAGTTTTGTTTATTTTAAATAGCAAGTACAGACCCAATCCTACTTCTTGCAAAGGCAATGGCAAAATAACTACTGATTCACTGAAAGCAAGATGTGACCTGCTGATACTGAGTCTTATTAATTTAGACAGTGGAGTGAAGCCTTCCCGATAGTTTGCTCATTTTCACAAATTGTGTTGCTAACCTTGAAAGGCTCTTACTGTTAGCATTTAACTGAATTCTTAAAGGCGTCTGCATGAAAAAAACCTGCCTCTTGGGAGATACTGGGAGCGGTGGCACGGAGTGCGAGGGACAGAGCCTTGTCCCTCACGGGCTGAGCAGACAACGAGGGGCTGTGCTCCTGCAGCCAGGTGCAGGCAGACAGCACGGGAGCCCACCTGAGCTCCGCCGACCACCTCCAAAGCTTACACCAGCCCCCATGTCGCACTCAGGGCATTTATCAACTTAGGTCAGATACCTCCATGCACACAAAGGATATGCCAATAATGTCCTCATCTTAGTGGCAGATACAAAGCGCCACTTGGGAATCACTGGGCTCGAAACGGGATCAAAAGTTTTGGGTCTCAGGTCTGTGTGAAATACCAAAAATCTTGGCTGCGGGGTTTGGTGCAGACAAGGTTGGGTCTATCAACATGGCATCAGGCTGGAAGTGTTTTCCCCCCATCTCCTAGCCAAAAGCTGGCGGGATTGGTAAAAATTCTGCACCCAACCATGTGCCTAAGTCACATCTCCAAGGGGTTCAGGTGATTCATCTCACCTGCCCACCTGGCTAGTGGGAAAAGAGGCGAGACTGGGGTCCTCCTCACATCCCTGCAGTTCAGGAGAAGAACCGCTTGGAGTGGGAGCCCAAAGGTGGAGAATGGCTCCTTCAGTTCTCCCCACCTACCTTTTGCCCACCCATAGAATTTGGTCACAGCATAGTCTTAAGTAAATAACATCATTAAATATTTTTAATGAAGTGCCTAAATGTGTTCAGGCATCTGCTAAGAACCTTCTTATTGTTAATCATTTACTTTTGTCACTGACAATAGGCTTGGAGGCTTACTACATCCATCCGGCCTCAAACTTTCAGAAATATCCTTTCTGGTCAGGTATTAATTTGTTTCTTATTTTTACACAATGCTTCCAATAGATGTTAAATTCTTCATATTGTTGTACAACATATCTGCATAAGATCTCTATTGTGCTGTTATTCTGCTCTACTACCTGAGAACTGCTATCAAGATGTGGTGCTTTTTCCTCTACAGCTTATCATTAACTACCCCAATTCTAGCATTTCATTTTTCCCCAGGAGCATGTCTCCAGGCTTTTAAGACATCCTGCTCTGCTCACGTCCCAAGCTGGCTGGGCAGGAGGTCTCTCTGAAATCAGAGCAGCGTGGTCATGTCAGCGCATCCCTACCCTACAGCCAGCTCCTCCTGGTTACTCTGCTCCGGCTTTTAGCTTCCTTCGGCTGCTCCTCGATTCATGCTGTTGCTCAGTTTGGTTCTTCATTCTGCACCCTACCAAGCAACACCCTCCTATATCTGCTCCCTCAGACTGTCATTTGTAAAGCCAACAAAAGAGCAAGTCGGCACTATCTCTTGAGTTTCCCAGTGTCATCTTTTATCAGCGTGTATCTTCTAGATCCACCCAACGTTGCCTGTAATCACTCTTGAGCTTGTGAGAAAGCTCACTAAAACCACCTTCTCCGGGTCAACAGGGGCGTTTACACGCTTCTAACCAGCGTACACTGGTCTTTGCAGAAGCAAAGCCTCCTGTGGTAAGCTCTCTAGGACCAAGGCTGAGTTTATTTATGTAGAAAAGACAGAACAAAACAAATTCGTAAAATGATGCCATTGCACTAATTATTACTTCTTGGTAATAATCCTAGAACTGGATGCAGAATAATCCTACAGGAATATATCGTTATAATTTATTTTTCTAATACTTTGTTCACTGAGGGAGGCATATGAGTTGTGCATCTTAAGTCAGATTCTCAACTGACAATATCTATACTGAATTCAAAGGAAATCAAGTGATTTACATCACCGAAGGATCTCACCCTCAGTTCTGCAGACACTCCTAGCAAGTCTTGCCACTGCAGAGACCACACAGTCCTTCAAGACCACCGCATCGCAAACAAACGTCTAAATTATTATGCAGGTAGCTCTGAGCAGCAACAAAATCCGTTCATTTCAAACTGGTCAGCTTTCTTACCATAAAAGAGGGAAGCGTTTTGACAGATATCGGCATGAGAAGTCAGCACGGTTGCAAGTGAAGCTCTGACAGAAGCCGCAGCCAAGAATGCAGTGGCATAAATAACTCTATGGCTACAGCACAACTGTGTCGCCGCCTAGAAGGTAAACCTGAGTTAGGGAAACCTTGTGAGCAAAGGAAGCTCCCCAGACTCCTGGCCACCCTTAGGCCAGTACACCCACAAGTCCCATCCATGAGGTGTTTGCAACGCAGTCCTTGTACAAGGGGGTGGCCCAAAGGCGCAGCTGACTTGGAGGTCTTGTGGGGCAGGTCTACACCTTCGTGGTGAGCAAGCTGGCTCCTTACTGGGGCTCCACATACCGTTAAGGACTTCATTATGATCCCTTTGTGGAGGATGTTCTAGAACTGGATTTATCCTAGTGCATAATTGCCTAGTCCTAATGTTCTCGGTATGGTGTAGTCCTGCTCTGTTGTCACAACGACCAGAGGCTGACGAACATCTTGGCCGTCCCTGGTGGACAGACAGACAGGTACGTGATGCAGTGGTAGCGCAGGCAGAGCAGCCAATCCATTTTCCTATTGTGCCTCATCTGTGAAGCTTGTGGAGAGGCTTTCTGTGAACGGGGACACAGCAGCAAATGGGTGTTGCTGAAGTGGAAGGTGATACAGGCTATGCCATAAAATTTGCTGGGACTGGTATTTACTGCCTCAAGGCAGGGACTGGTACTCGCTGCCTCTCCCACGGGAGAGGTTTCAAGGCCAGGGCATCCACCGTGCCCAGGAGAATGCCCATGATGACAGGACAGAGGACAGATTTCCTTCTCATCGTGCCAGCTGGGGTACCCAGGGGGACCTCAGGGCACTCTTGGCGTTAGACAGTGTGGACAACGGACCAGTTTGGCACTAAGGACACTATTGCCGGGTAGGTCATAAACAGACAATATGTGTAATTTGCAGAGGGAATTGCTACTAAAAAAGCAAATGTTTACATGGAATATTGCATTCTAAAATTTTGTTATGTGGTTGTGGTAAATGCAGAAGCACTTCCAGGCCTGGGGGTAGGCTCGACACCTCTGGGCTCTCACAAGCTGTGCAGCGCACGAGCGTTAGAACCCAGCCCCGTCACGGTGATGACTTTCCTCCATTTACTGCTCTAACTATCAGGCAAGGATTTCTGAAGTGCGCACAGAAAGCAGCTCAGCAGCAGGTGAAACGCTGCAGCTGCACTGATGTAAATGTTCTCCTTTGTTGTGGAACCAAAACGTGCCAGGATTCATCGCGCAGGACGGCAGGTTTCCTCTCGCTGGAAACCAGCTTTTCTGACACTCATTTTATGCCTGAGCTTCCAGTCCATTTTCTCCAGCAATCTTTCACTGTTGCATTCAGTGTGGAGCTTGGACGTGGCCTTTTCAAGAAGGGCGGGAATCACCAAAGTTTTCTCAATGTTTTTTATTTCTAGTTTTGGAGGCAGGTTTCTTCCCGCCCTCCTGGAAGACGAGAATCCTTGCGTGCACGGTGAAGCTTAAATGGTATGTCCCCTAAGCCTCTGGGTTTATTATGAGTTCCTTGGAGATGATTACAGCTCCCAAAAGTCTTACCTGGGTTACTAATAATGTCTGACCATTAAAAATCAGATCTGTTCTACCAGTTTAAATTAAGGGCATGAAGTTTGAGAAGAAGAAATAATTATCCATTCTGATTTGCCCCCTGTGTAAATACCAAGTCCTGCCCGCTGCCAAATTCTCCTTCCCTGAGAGGCACAGGACAGCCTCCACCAGGACATAATTCTCACCTACTGCACGACTACCTACGTTTTTTCGCCTGCAGCCTAGTTATGCATCTAATTAAGAATCACTGGTTTACATGCGACAATCTAAAACTAGCTTGTCTAACATCAGTTGAAAGTGTTAAACCAAGACGATACTTTTAAGCTGTAACCTAAACAAAATATATGAAAGCAACTACTCTGTCTGGAAAACAATGAAGAAACCAACCGGAGGGGGTAATCAGCATGTGAGGAGTCTTTAATCTAACAAGGACATCTTAAGTGAAGTTGCCTGCAAAAAAGGTTACGTGCAATTGCCAAACACCTACCCATATTCAGAGGATTCCTCTGAAGCACCGCATGTTAATTGGAAGGAAGTTGGAAAGCTTTCTATCAGGATCCTATAATAAGCTTCATTAATATGGGGTACAGTGGTGTATTGCATATTAACAAAAAGGCAGCCTATGATAATTAAAGGGTGAATAAATTGAGAAATATATTGTCTATATGTGGTAGAAAAGTCTAACCAGGTACTCTCTGATATCCACGTGCTTATAAAAAAATACAGATAAGCGCCAACAAGAGATGCAAAGATGTAAGGGTAAGTGAGGAAAGAGTGGCTCAGTTGGAGGCGTTACGATAAAAGCAAACATCCTGCAGAAATGGACGTCCCATTTTCTTAAGACTTTGTTAGTGCAGAGCTCAAAAAGCGTGTCGGTTTGGGACAAATGACCCCTAACTTGCAATAAGTACTGCTGCTCAACTCTAAGAGCATAACTAAAAGAATCATTCTGTTGAGCAAGACCTTAGATGAGATATGAATTATTCCATTTTCATTTCATTTAGTTTGATTTTCTCTCTATTTCCTATTTTCTAAATTAAATAAACCTTCCTTGATTTAAGATAATTTGCCTTTACTGACTATTACTTAAGGATAAGCATTGCAAAGCCATTCCATGAGAAGAGGAAAACAAAACCACTGAAATTAAGGTTTAGCGAAACAAAAATAAAGCAGATATCCAAGTGAAATACATGATGAAAGGTGAGTTGTCTACACCTCGGACCCAACAGCTGTTGTGAATCCAGGGAGATTCTGGATGGAAAAGAAATAGGGGAAAATCTTTAAATGAAGGTGCTAGCTACGTCTGTCCAAAACTGACCATGTACAACCAGCATGTAATAGATCTCGTTCAAATATTTCCTCCCTTTCTCAACATCTGACATCACTGCCACATTGTTCCACTCTACATACGGACCCACTACTCATTTTACTGCCATCAAATAAATAACAGAATTATTTCATATTTCCACCCTATGCACTGAAGAGACATTTGTGATTGCAACATCACTCACCCTCCAACTAAACACAAATTCCCCAGGTATATTATATGAGAGTTTTCTGCGGCACAAGGATGAACAACGGGGCTCGGGAGGGAGTTACCTATGGACTGGAGGAGGAGCGGCAGTTTTGGTGTAGGTGAAGATTCAGGGAGGGGAGCAACAGTGTCTGCTTCCAGAGATGTGCTGCTCTCCACGCATAGATGATGTGGAGGGTCCAGAAAACCCACTGCTGGCAGAGGGAGGTCTAAAAAAGGTCAGCGGTTGTAAGCACAGTATGTGAATGGTCATTGAGCGGGCATCTTTACGGGGAAATATGCCCTTGAGGTGAAGTAGACAGAAGAGAATGATGTAGATAAAAGTGGTCCTCTCTGTGAGAGCTGTAGGCTCACAGGCTGTGAGAGGAGATGTTTGCAGCCTCAATGTGCTGCACATCTTTAAGAAATAAGCTGGCTTTGACCAATGTACAAGCTCTTCTAGTGACTCTACAGATACTATTGCGCTTCCTTTGTGTAACCTATGCTTAAAAATTTTATAAGCCGAGCTACTCTTGTATTTACAGATAGTACAGCAACAGGGACCCATAACCAGTAAATAGAGTTGGATGATACACCCTTTTTCTTAGGGGTTATGTGAAGAGATTATGGGCTTCAACAATTTCACTGCCTTGTTTTATTTCTACTTTATATTGCAGTTGCATCTGGAAATCAGAAAATTCAGTTTTAAAAATAAGAGAGAGAGGGAGAGAGGGGAGCAGAGGAGAGAGGAGGAAAGCATGAAAAAAGAGAAGAAACTGAGCAAGTTAGACTGAATGTGATCAGTTGTTTATTTGGCTTGACCTAATCACAGAGATTTCCCCGAAACTATTAATATCTGAAAGCTGAATACAATTTTACTCCATATTGTCTCATTATTTTTTAATGTTTCCAAAGAGATGGGCAGCAAAGCATCTTCCTGACATTGCACCCTCGACCCCATGAAAATCTTTAACAGATTAATGTCTGTAGTCTCGTATCTCTTTAGTAGCCGCTAATCTATGCAAAGCAAATTGTTTTGGATTTACCTAGAACATCATTGCCCACCCTGTAATTTGTAACTGCTGTTTGCAGTGACAGAAACTCTTAATCACGCTACAGGCTAGAGATATACCTTAAACTCATTAAAAGCAGCAAACTTTTTAAGGGCAAAACACCATTCAACTAACCACCTTGGCAGCTCAATTCTGAACAGAATGTGTCCGTGGGACAATTCTTTCCATGGATGATGGTCCCTTGTACCACCGCACTTCTTGCCTGGGAGAACAGCTGTTCGTTGGCTCGGACCCACCAGCTCTTCATGCCCACTGCTCCCACCACTGCAGCATCCCACCTCACCGCTGGAGTGGGGCAGAGAGGGGCCGCGCCGTGGGGCAGCGCTCCCCAGCACCAATCTCCCACCTCCCATCCCACAGCAACTCACCGAGCCCCTGGGAGGACAGCTCTTCCGGCCATGGATCTGTCTTCGGGTCTGCCATTGCCACCGCTGCGCTGCCTCAGCACCTTCGTGATGGAAATCAGGATGCTCCACCTAGTACAGAGACACAGCCGTTTAGATCAAAATGTATCCCAGAACAATTTTTGCATGAAGATGTTCCTTCATTCCCATCTGTGCGTATCACAGTTTTAAATACCACTTGCACTTTCCAAACTCTCGCTTCACCGGAAAAAATAGCCAGAGCAAACTACAAGAAAAAAAACAAACCACCCAAAAAAAAAAAACAAATGAAAATGAGTAACAAATAAAAAAAAACAAAGAAAGAAGGAAATGCTGAAGCAATCACTCCTCCTTACACATTTGTTTTGCTGACATACACAATAAATTGTAACAGTTACCAAATAACCATTCAAGTTCAAATGATGTACACACATCTATAATCTTAGTTAGCTGCTGGCTGGCATTCTTCAGGAATGCCACTGTGTCCTCCAGTGTAATTCTGTATCAATGACTTTTCCAAATAAATCTAGTTGCTGGTTTATATTAATGAACTGTCACAGTTCCCATTGTTTTCCCATGGTCTTGCAGCTGCATTCTTTCACAGGTGCTTGGCAAATTAAAATGATGCTGGTTTGGGGTTTCAGGCTGATACAAAATCACTCCTTCAGCAGATTGTTAGGGAGTTATTCATGCAAGAAACACATCTTTACTTTAGACAGCCTGCTTTTCTCCATATCCTCCTCTTCCTTCACTGACCCTCCGCATTTCTGATGCTTCCTGGCGACGAAATAAAAAGCAAGATTGCTTCTTGTTTCTACTTAGAGAATAACTCGTTCGACAATAATAAGCTCGGGGTGGAAAGCACGGCTCGACTCTGCTCTGTTATCCTGCTGTAAATCAAAAGCACTCCCGGCGAAGCCAGCGTGCTGGGCTGCATGCTGGTGTAAACTGGCGTGGCTCTGTCGTGGGAGTGGAGCTGGACCAGCTTACAGACCAGGCGAAGATCTGGCACAACTTGAATGGGTAGAACGGGTAGGAATAATCGGGCCAGTAATTTTGTTAATCTACTAAAAAACCAGAACAATAATGGCAATTATGATCGTTTAATTTCTAAAGCACAATTCAAAGTGAAATCTCAAAGCGCTAGGGGTATTTATGTCAGAACTCTCTGCCCCTGATCCTGGGGAGCAGCGAAGCCCGGCAGCTTTCCCTGAAGTCAGCGGGAGAGGTGGGTGCTGCCACTTCTCAGCCCCAACGCTCCCGTTACCCTGAGACAAACAGACTTTAACCACCAATTACAAAGTTAAAGGCATCTGACATTTCAGGCTGTCTCCATTTTTGGATGCAAAAGCTGTAACATTCTGCTAAGGACCTCGTCTGATGGCAGGCATCTCCACCGATTTGCAGGATCTTTGTGTACTCAGCAGGGAGATGCTTTCTCGTGGGGGGTGACTGCAAGCAAGAACCAGCCTTGGGTGCTTCGAATTGCCAGCTGGAGGCATCTTAGCTTTTGCTGTTGACTCATGTTAAGCCTAGGAATATCTGTTTCATCTATAGCTTCAGACTAGACCCGTAAAGTCACAAGCCTTGAATCTCTTTGCTGTTGCAGAAGAGGAGAGCTGCCCCATGAGCTCACTCGCGGCGTGTGGCCATGCCCCTTCCCAGCGCGACAGAACAAGAGGAAGGCTTGAGGAAAACTGGACGTTCAGCTGGTGTAAATCCCTGCAGCTCTCCCTGACTCAAAAAAGTAGCACGTTGTATTCTCATCCCTTGGGTAAGGCCGATCTCAAGGACGTGCAAAAAGGGTCATGGAGGAGCCCGCAGACTGCAGAGAGGATGTGTAGGAAATGTGCACGCCAGCTGTGCCTTCGTGATTCCCCACCGAACCCGAAGGCTCGCTAGTAAAGTCAGGGGTGAGGACGAGCTATTAAATATTTGCCATGAGGTTAAACAGTTGTTGAAACGATCCAGTAGGGCATCATTGCTTTTATTTAAAATATTTCACTCGTGACTCAATATTAACAATAACAATGAGAACATTTAATATGCAAGAACCTATTCATTTACGCTAGCCAGATGCAGTTTTGCTTTGTGTTTCCTCCCTCTAGTGCTTTTTTTTCCTAATCCCTCATTTCTTTTCAACCTTTTAAGCTCTCTCTCTAGTTTTACAGACAACACAATCAATGTATCTGAACAAGGCCCTAGAGTTCCTGCTGGGGAACAGGAGGTTATTATATTTTAGGGATAACTTCATGCATTTCCATTACTCCTTCTAAACCAATTTTAAGATATTTATTTACATTTAGTGCATATTAAGCAGCAAAAGAAAGCTGCACTGGAGATGATACACACACCGCAATCAGTAGGTTCTAAGTTGGCAATTTTCAGACCTTCTGAACAAGCACAAGGAGGAGGGAGATGTTGTGCCAGTGCCCGTTTCACTGTCTCATGTGTAGGCGGTGGCCCAGAGACAGGTCTGGAGCTCTGATACTCTAGCTGGGGTGTCTGGAAGCACCCACCACAGCTCTGCTGGAGGGTTATCATACCAGGGAACAGCAGGCCTGGGACAATGTACCCAGACTACATCCCGCTCCGCCTATTCCCTCTTCTGGTCTCTCCTCCCGGTCTGCTGCATAGAGCTTTCCACATCCTAAAGATCGACCACAGGACTTCACCCAGCAGAAGGACCTCTCCTGCCACCTCACTGATCACGCTGCTGTGCGACACGCTCTGGCAAGGGACGAGTTTCCTACATTTTCCCAGGCCCAATTATATTAATGGTACAGGTTCCTAATGAAGATGACAACTTCAGGTAAACTACATGGATACGTATGCTTTGGACTTTATAATTGGTTTATGCTGCGGGGCCCAACATTCAACGTAAAATGTACTACCCATAAAATGCACTTGCCTCCAGACTCCAGCTCTGGGAGGACTGGGAGGCATGGGGGAACAGGTCAAAGTATATTTATGAAGAACATTTTATTTTTCAGGAAGGACAGCTTACACCATAACCACCAACATTCTGATCCTACTGGTTCTGGTACCAACCAAGAGCTTTTAACCAATGTAAAACAGTCTCAGATCACAATGCGCAGAACTGGAGCATGATGCACACCTTCTTCACGTTGGGGTTTTGTGATTCAGGTTCATCTGATGCTGCAGGTTTGCCTGCTTTGCAAAACACCACGTGGGTACAGCAATGAAGGTTATGGGAAAACAAACTTCCAGGGTCACGATATGTAAGAAGCAGTGCAAGCAAAGACCTTGCAGAAAAGCAACAGATGCCGAAGAATTGTGTCTCAGGATTTCTATGCTGTTACACTGAGTACAGCGAAGGTGTGGAATGGCACTCAGACACTGCACGTGGTGATAGACAAGAAAGCCTAGGAAGATAAGTGTTACAATCAGCATGGGGATTTTGTTGATAGCAGTAAGGTTATCTGTTATGGATCCTAGCCGTGAGAAATTGGGTACCCACTGGAGACACACGTTGCAAGAATCCACTTGAAAAACCAGCAGGCAATAGAATAAGAGAGCGCAGAACCATCACCGGCCATGGCAAACGGCACCATACTGTACACCAGAGAAAGAAGGAAAGCAGAAGAGTGGAAGATTTTCTGAGGTTAACAACCTAGGCAGTTCATATTCTCCTGAGTCGTGTACGCTCAGTGCCACCTTACAAGTTGCATTACTTGAGTTCAGAGATCTCATCCTCCACCTTGCGTTTTCAAAAGCCAGCATTCAGAAGTGCTGTGCTTGCTGCTTCACTCATCTTCATGAACTGATTTCTCTCTAATGGATCAGCAGCGCTGTTTTTTCTAAAGGACCTCACCTGCAGCACATTTAAACTACGCCTGGCCCGCAGCTATGGAAATCATACCAACTGGTGTGGACAGGCTGTTCCACTGCCCCCAGCTCACACAATGCAGCTTTCCTGGGTTTTATTCTTCCTCTCAAAATTATTGTTTCTGAGCATGAGAAAGTTCAGCTCATTGTGTGGTGCTGATTATATCTGTAAAAAATGGCCTAGAAGAACCCTATTTCTTGCAAAAATTTAGAATAGGTTTCACCCTTAAATACAACTGCTCTTTTTTAAGATTCAGAGAGCCCTATTAGCCATACCACATTAGGTATCAACGCAGAACTCTTAAAGGACATCCAAAAATGTGTCTAGCTTATTTTTTAAAAAGAATGGGAGAATCTTTATTTAAAAAATCCTAAACCTGCAATATTACTGCAACTCCGTCATGTTAAAGGGATGATGTCAGGTAGTTTAGTTTAAAATTTAACTTCTTATCAAAATCAAGACATTCTACAAAAGCCAAACCCTCATTCACTCTCCATTTGTCTTTTCTTGATATCTTCCCCCGGAACCTTGCCTCATCAGAAGAGTTGCCCACTTAAGGACAAGAAATGACTTTGGAATTTGTTCTCATTTTTAACACAAATGTCTTCGTGCTTTGTAGGAAACGTTGCTTAGAATAACATTTATATTGGATTTAACCACGGCTCTGCAATGCAATATTAGCCCACAGAGGGCTTGCTACTGGTTTGTGCAGAAATGACAAGTCGAAGGGTGTTTCATCTCTTTCTTGCCAGCTGCTAATTGCATTACAAGATGCTAACTTTAAGCATATGAAGGTCTTATTTCCAGCCTCCAAGCAGAGAGGCAAGTCCAGAGAGGTGCTGTGCACCTGCAGCTCCTGCGCCATGTGCTCTAATCAGGTTATTCTCCCTCTCCTGGGTGCTTACAGGCAGCCTGTTATGTTAGCAGTTGGGTATTTCGGTTCAAATCCTAATGCTCCCTGTTACCGCAGTCAAGTAACTCCATCCCCATGCGACTGGCAGGGTGTGCTGAAGCTTAGTTACTTGCCTGACCACAGCAGACGTTAGCAAAGTGCGGGCTGGACCCAAGGCATGTCAGAGCTTAACCACTGTCCATCCTTTCCCCCTCCCTGGAAGCCAGCTGTGATCCTTTTGGTGGCTGAATCACAGTAGCGTGATTAGACTTTTTCCAGATAAGAAAATGCAGCAAATACAGTGGTAACACGCTTGAGCTTGATTTCATGCCATTTGTAAGAAATATTTCTTCCTCATCTGCTGGCTTATTACTGCATCACGCTATCCTGCCTCTTCCCTTCATCCCAGGGTGAGGTACTGGGTCCACTTGGTATTTTTTGCTGAGACGTCTTTGATGTCGTTCAGGATTTCTCATAGCCGGAGGAAGCTTCTCTCTCGCGCTTCCTCAGGCTGGACATTCGGGTTGAAAGGCGCACTTAGGATTTGGTCAGGAGTGAGGTGCAAAAAGTAAACAGATGTTCTAAGTGAAGAAAACTAAATTAGATCATGGAATTTCAGGACTGTTTCATTTGGAGTCACAGCTGGGAAATTATTAGGAACAGAAATAAGGACAAGTATTTTCTTTCACTGTCTTATTTTCAACCTGAGAAAACTCGCCTGAGCTCATCTTAAAATTGTGCAGCAACAAAGTCCCGTCTCAGCCACCTTCTCATTCACCTTTTCTGAGACTGTCAAACCTGTCAAACACCATCACTGGGCTGTGAGATACAAGTTTAAGAACGCCTTTGTAGTCCGTGGAGATATGTGGGTGTAAGATGGCCAAACATAGGTGTCTACGCTAGGGTGCGCAGAGACGCGTACCTCACATGTAAACATCTAAAGTGCAGACAGCCTAAATTTAGATATCTGAGTCAAGAGTAAATCTTTCCTGCAGCGATAAGAAGCACTTCATCGGTATCCAAGACCAACAGAGGTTTGATGCTAAAAAACTCATACCGCTATGGGTTTTATGTTCTTTGTATTACTGTTTCCTTTCCAAATTCAGGAAGATGAAAGTTCAGCTGTTCCTAGGTCTGTGCAGTAATTGCACAGTGGAATATAAACCAGCTGCCCTTATAACTTGTGAATAAAAATAACAACAGAGCTGGGGAATTCAGATCTCTCAGTTCAGCGGGGGTCTATCCACTAATCCTGCTATGACTCAACAGAAATATCACGGTGTATTAGTTGACTTGCATGAAGATCTCATTCTTATTCATCGCTCCTGATCACTTGTTGAACGACGCCAGGTTGATAAATTACATTCGAAACATAATCTATAACTGACTGGCTCTTCTTGGGCAGGTTACGTTTTCAGATAAGCCATGCCATCAATTCTGACTGTTAGATGGCTACACCTCAAAACTTCAGCAGTAGGTTGGAGAGTGGATGAAAAAATATTTTTGTAAATATAAAGCAGAAGGTACTAGACTGACTGTTTCTTGGCAAAGGAGATGCAGACTGACTGCCTGTGCCCACAGAAGAGGCTGGAAACCAGTAACAGGGCTGGCTTCAAATGAGAGCAATTCATGTTCTCACTTGGTGAGAGAAGCTTATATTTTCACTGGTCAGGGACCACTAAACTGGTGCGATGATCTGGACTGGGATTAGAGCAGGTTATTTTAGATAAGATAAACAATAATTTCTGGGATGATATCAACCAAAAAGATTATGCCAGCTCCTTTGCCAGAAGCATAACATAATTCTGAGATCTGCCTGTTCCCTGCTCAACAATTTCCAGGCTCTTTGTGTTAAGGGTTCGTGCATCGATCATTCCCTTACTGCCCCTTCCTAGCTGCCATAAGCATCCTGCATTGCTTTATAACTCCATTTATTACGGAAAATCTGTAGGGGAGCAAAGGCTGCTGCTTCCTTCTCTCATCTTTCTATGCTGGTACTGTTAAAAATCCAGAAATCTCCATGGGAACATGACTTTGGTTTGGATCTTTCTTCACCGTTATCAGTGGGAGTCGCTGGCCCTGCACCCAGGAGAGTTCCCCGGCGATGCACAGCGCTGCTGTAAGACTTTGCCACAAGAAGGTTCACGCTGAGGGTAGGTACCAGCAGGTCCTCGGGGCCGGGCTCCGGCGAGGGCAGAGCAGCGCTCTTCCCTTCCCTGCTCACGTGGATGCACGCCCCAGTGAGCACCAAAGCTGGAACTGAGACCCCCGGCAAAAATGTGGATGGTAAATGTAAGCTGGGTGATGTCAAACACAGTCCTTCATGAATAACTTTTCTTGCAGTTTAAAGCGAAATGAGATGAGCCTTTCATAAGCTATCATTTAATAAATTCAGCACTATTATCTATATTTTTGCTATGCAAAACACTAAAAATAATTTTAGTTGGGAATCATGCAGCTATAAACATTTTAAGCCTTGAATTACTTCCTCCTTCTTCTGCCAAATGACACACAGTTAAACAACACGATATCAAAAAGAGTCAAATGTTGTGGATCTTCTCCTTTCTCTCAAGTCAGAGTGCTGAAGGTGCAAGCGTACAAGCTCTTTTCCACAGCCATGAAGGCAAGAACTCTACTTTCCTTCCATGCAATAGTCTCAGGCAATAATGCCCTGCAGTCCCTATACCTTGTTGGGACATTAGATCTTTTGATTAATATCAGTTTTGTCAATATTCATCATCTGTGAACACATACAGAGGAAGAGGTCAGGAGAAGACAAAGTACCAGCCCTTCCTTTCCATTGTTAATATTCTTGGAATTCAGTGACAAAGAAACAATTATGTGGACAATTATTTCAATGTTTCCTTTTACAGCAATATAAAAGGTTCGAAAGGAACATTTTTGTATGATATACTATATTCACTCTGATAGTACTCTGGTGTTTTCAATTACTCTTGTTTTCAAGATTACATTGCACAGATAAAATAGTCATCTTGGAACATTAAAGAACAAAACAAAAAACATCATTCTCCATTTATGTAAATTTTATTCTTGACAATTATAATGAAGGCCACATAGAGAAGTTGGTGCATTTGCAACATCATTCTATTCATACCTTGATTTTTTAGGCTTGATTGTTCAAAACTCCACTGAATAATTGAATGAATAGACGATAGCACACAAGAATATTCTCTTTTAAATAAGACATTCAATTATTATGTTTTATATAACGTGGAACATCAAAGTCACTTGGAAACAGCTACAAAAAAGCGCTTCTTAAAAAATGTGGGATTTGTTCAAGATTATTTATTTCGGGTGAATGAGTTCTGTAAAAGTGCCCAAGTGATTTGGGAGCTTAAATCCAAGAACAAGCCAAAGAAAGCAGAGCTGTTAAGATACCTAAGTATCTTTGTACAATGTATTTTAAAGAATGTTGAACAAGCAAAGATTGAGAGGAAGGCAGATTTGCCTAGAAAGTAAACAATTTGTCCATTAATTACAAGCTATTTTATGAAAAAAGTGAATGAATATATATACATATATACATATGCCTCATATACATATCTGAATTTTTTTAAAATGTCATGTGTATTACAGTTTTGATTATGCCTAACTTCTTGTGCATAATTCAAAGAGGATCTTAAGAAAAGACACGAAGCAAAACAAGATACAGAAGGAGCCAAATGAAGGCTCACCGAGGAAATAGAAAAGAAGATATTACTTGCAGGGAAACTTGCTTTATGGCCTCCACTAAGCACTTGCAAGGTCTAAACCTAGGATGAAGGGAATACCATAGTCTGCATCACCGCGTTGAGGAGAAAGCAGTAGCAGCAGGGCCACTGCCAGGGACAGGCAGAGGAGCATCCTACGGAGCTGTATGTTGTTTTTCTGTGCACACAGAAGGTATTTGGGCTGAGTGGAATTGATCAAAACTTGCCAAAAAGAGGTGAGAGCCAGTCACCTGAACTTTCTTACCCTTTCTCCAGGCAATGTAGTGAACAAGGGCAGTTTTGTTTTGAAGAAGTTGCTTTACAGTCATTTTATTGACTCATTAAGGTCGAGGCCCCATATATAAAAATACTTTACTGGTGCCAAATACAGCTGGGTGAGCCGTGGTGAAACACTCGGGAAGCAGATCCATCCCACTCGCCTCTGCCTGCACCAGCTAACCTGGGAACAGAGAGCCAGCTCCATCTCCAGCCCACCTCTCTGCACATCAGGGACGTTACAATGGAGACTAATTTCACTCAATATGTTTTGGTCTATTATTTCAGTAATTGTTAGGTTTTACCGAGTGATCTGGCACTCAGATCTGCTCGGACTGTATTCCCCTCTGCTCGTACGGTTCCTGCTCAGCAATAGTCAGACTTAGAGCTCTGTTTGTGTCCTATCTCTTTTTTTCAGAAGAGCTACTTTTAAAACCTCGTGCTGACTGAATTTCTAATCCTTAAAACATTTACAGAAATAGAGATTTCATCCCACACAATGGATTATCTGCAAGAAAAAGAAATATTGGCACAACTATCACTCTGGCTGGGGTTTATTCTACGGCGAAGCAAATAATCTGAAAGAACAGAAGTCTGGTGGCCTGACTCCCATGTGTAGGTAGCATTGATGAGTAACTTCAAATTTCTATCCACAATACTTAACTTCAGCTAGTCATCTCGTGCCTTAAATAGACCAGAAAGCTTTTCATTACAGCATGAAGATATGTCAGCTTTTGAAAGCTGAGTCTCTTTTCAGGAAACTGTAAGTAAATTTTACAGCCTTTAACTTCCCCATGGTCTGGAAAATCTGACTGTTTTCATGTATGTCTCTTGCATCTTTTGTACTTCTTTATCCCAGGCAAGCAAGGTTTTTCCACGCGGCCTGGACACTCAGGTTTATCATGCTCAAACATCACTCCTTGTGCTCACAGCCACAGGATCAGGTGCTCAGGATCCTTCCAGACCTGGATGCCTTGGAAGTTGCTATGGGGTACCACCATGTGTTTGATCTAGGACAACCATAGACCCCAGAAATGGCATCTGTGCCAAATGCTCTTTGGGCTCCGTGGAAGAAGCAATACGGCTTCCGCAGAGGTCAGCCTGACTGCAAACACAAGGGCTTCCTTATGTTGCGCGTGCAAGAGAAGGAAGCTTTGGGATGCAGCAAAGTGTGATCCGGTGTGAAAGACAAGTGTTAAAGCACAGACCTGCTCTTGAGCCAAAGAACTGGGGGTATCTGAACGAAACGAGCCTTTAGAACGTTCTCATGTGAATAAAAGGAGAGTACACCTGACCAGTACTGCCTGTTGCTAAAGCATTTGATACAGCCAATAAAAACAAACTTTGGGGCACAAGGATTCGTACCATTCTGAAAGAGACGTAGGAAATTTCCTAATAAGGACAGGTGGATCACTTGTGCAGAGTTCAGCTTAACGCCTTCTTCAATTAGCCAGTTGGAGACAAAAATGTAATTAGCATCTGCTGAACAAAAAGGGTTGTTAGCAACGAAAGAGATGGTAAGACCCTATGGGATATGATACAGTTTTGTATTTTCAGTATTGGAATCTGTGGTTTATCAAAAAATACAAGTGCTCAGAATAGTAAAATAAATTACGCCTAATCTTATAATACATGACCTAGGGGCAAAAGGCCATTAGTTAGACCGGTCATTGTCACACTTCAAGAAGAATTTGAAACGTAAGTTCTAAAGGTAAAGTAAGAGTTCTAAAATCAATTTAATTTTAGAAATTGAAAATTTGAAGTTTAATTTCTAATCATCTCCTCAGTTGGCCGCAGCAGGGCTAGAGGCCGATAAAAGCAATGCAGCCTTCAAAGGCAGGTCTCCCAGCTCAAGGGTTGTGCTCTCGGGTTTTGTAGTTAATCTTCGCATGTAGCCCAGTCTGAGCAATCCTGTCATTGCTTACCGGCGTGGCACAAGTTAGGAGCAGGGATTTTCTATACAACCCAAATATAAGGGAAAACTTGAAGACTGACAATTAAGAAGCAATTAACCTGTTTTTCATGTATTAAATCATTCACCAGAGAAAGCCACAGAAACAACATTGTATTGTTATCAATTTAAAGACTGAGAAACAAACAAACAAAAAAACCCCTTGTTTAGAAAATCACTAAATAAAGCACAGAATCTTCCTTTCCTTTACGTCCCTTTACACAGATAAAAATAATCTGAGTTTTTGGAAGCTTCAAACAAAGGATGTCACTGAACTTCTAAAGGTAATGCAATGACATGTCGATGAAATATAATTGCATGTTTCACTGCATCTCACAGAGAAAATGATCGAGAATGATCTCATGTTTTATATGCTGAATATATTATGATACACACCACCATTGCCAGGAGCCCTTGGCATGTGGCTGACATGCCCAGAACCTTGTTGTTCCCTAACAGACATCATTCTGTCTTCGTCGTCTTAAACATTCCAGACATTTAATTTGTACTGAGTGCTGCCAAAATCTCTTACTTCACCCTCGCAGGTCTGGGAAAGGCAAGGTAGCGAGGAAAGGTAGGACGCGTTTTTAATTCAGACAACGCATAGAGCTGACAAAAAAACAACATAATTTTGAACAAAATCTCTTTATCGCATCCCTTCCTTACAGATACATACTTCTTACTAAAGCAGGGAAGAAAGTGAAATGCCAGATCTGGTGAAAGGACGATGTTACTGAAAGCCTGACAACTTTTTCCAGTTATCTGCTGGCCTTATAGACAACACTGTGGTCTACAGCCCCCGCAGTCCTGCTTCTCCTCTTCCCTGACGAAGGCAGGGCTTCAGCGCTGTTGTGAAATGGCATTACTCTTCCGGTTTGTGATATCTTAGCATCTCACTTTTTATACCTGTCTTTTTATACCAGTAGGAAAAAATCGTGATGGGTAGGGCAGTGGAAAAGAGGATTTTCTACACTGAGTCATAGCTAGGGTAAGCTTTACAGGATGCTCGCTGTTGTAGGCTGTCCAGAGCCAGGAACAGTAGGATGCAGCAAGTTTCTTGCTATGCATCTATCAAGGTGTGCGAGCTTGAACCTTCTGGAGACTCAGAGCACCTTCCTTTAGATCACAGCTGAAGTTACTGCTACCAAAAAGAGTATGTCTGCAATCCACACGAAGATAAAGAAAAATACATTTTGTCAGGGGAGGTTCTTTTACTACCGAAGTCATAGGAAGGAAAGAGGGCATAGTTCCTGAGGCAGAGCCTAAAAATAGCAATTTAGGTTTTGCCTCCAAAACAGCACTAAATACATGTTTAATTTTAACCACATGTGTGTTCCCATCTTGATTCAACACAATGTTTAACCATGAAGCACATGCTTAACTGGCATTTAAAAATATACCCTCAGAGTTAAGCACGTAACGTGTGTGCTTAAAACCACAGAGATAAAACCGCTCGTGTCCCTACTTCTGAGCATATATTTAAGTGTCTTCTTGTCATTGTGCATTCAAAAATGGAGTGCTTTTCATAGAGTAAAGGCTGCTCTACTGCCATGGAAAGCACTGCAGTGGCCCAAAGACATCTGCTGAGAGTGCTTGTTTCATTGCAATCCTCTGAGTAAAGCCTGGGGTGGGGAAAATAGATGGAAGGAAGTAAGCATCTGGTTTCATACTGAATGTGTTCTTACAAGAAGAGAGATTTTTTTTCCCAACTTCAAATCCTGAAAAGAAGGCATATGAAAGAAAGAAACTCAATGCAAAAGGCAACTGTGAGAGCAAAGGGTTCAAAAGAACGGAGAAGATATTTTGTTAGGAAAGGGGAACAAGGTAGGACGCCCACCCAGAACTTGTGGCTGTAAAAATAACACCTTGTTCAATGAGATCTCTGAAGTTTTGGGGTGACTTTTTGCAGTGACGGTGGACACTATGCAAAGTGTGATAGAAAACTCAGCAAAGACCCAGAGAGTCACTGTTTTATCGGAAGGGATGGTGATACTGGTAACCGAGGATGAGCACGTCGAATTTGACAGTGATAAGCTCCTGCGTGGATGTGAAATTTAAACAGAAAAGAGTTTGCAGAGTGAGGCTGCAGAGCATATTCTCACCCTGTAGAGTGAGAATATAATCCTCCTGCCTTGCATATTCGTCCACATGACACAATAGTGGGAGAGCTTCCAAGGTACTTATTAGCCAAAAGTGTGAATGTTGGCCAGATGGTTTCTTTGGATTCGGAATAGTCAAGAGGATCAGACCTGTGATTTATTGTGGGTTCGGTAAGATATGCAGCTACAATAGGCTTTGCTGCTGTTGTTTGGTCAGCTATGGTTGCACGTTCATGCTGCTCTTGCTTTACTAAATCCAGATGCCTTGGGTGAAATGGTGGACTTACCAGAAGCCGAAGCAGCAGTAGCCAAAGACAGCTGAACAGATTGCCTTGCAGTTCTTTGAACTGTCTCATTGGTCATTTGAATATCTACTGCCAAATTTGATATAGCATCTTCCTTTATCTCATTAGCAAGAACAGTTAGTTTAAATTAAGAATCCAGAAAATAGCCTGAAATGTATTTCCTGAAAGCTGGGGTGCAGACTCTGGGTGACTCTTCCCCAAACATTTTGGCATCCATGAAAAGACTCCTTGAGGATTTTATTACATGAAGTTTTTTAATTAACTGTACCAGAACGAAAAATCCTACTTTTATATATCTCTGGTTTACATACATGTTTAATACTTAACTCTGTGATGGCCTGTCCACACTTTCAAAAAACATTTACAAAGCTGTCCGACAAGAGTCTTTTTCTGTTCTAAGCTCACCAATTTAGTCTCCACTACCTGCTTTTGCTGACCAAACTCTCTGAAATGCAGAATTCACTAACATTTTCTGACCAGCTTCATATTAGGAAACACACTAATGTCCACAGCGCTCCATGAAGCGCTCCAGCTTCATGCTGGCTCCTGAAAGATATTTCGTTGTTTTTGATAACATTCAAAATATGATGTAAAAGGTGTACATATATTTACTCTTTCAACATAAATATTTCATCTGCTGTATTTACTCTATGAATATTCAAACACTGCACAAATAAGTGCATGGAAAGTACACGCAAAGTGCTGAAATTCTAAATTGGCGGTGTTTGCAAGCCAGCGGACACCCACATTCGACAGCTGCGGGTTGCCATGTGCACTACAGGGCCCGAAAGAGCAGAAATTATCAGGGATCATTTACAGGAAATAAGACACAAACCCAGCTAAATCCCACTCTGGTCAAAGTTAAAGTGAATGTGGTGGTTCGCTGCAATGGTTTTTCACACCTTCCCCCCAGAAAATCAGCTCAAATTTACTGAAATTTCCAAGATGAGACCAGCCCCCGTGACAATGAGAAACTATTCTACTAATACCAACAAGCTCAATGCAAACTTTTTGCACGGTTGCGGAATCTTTACAACAACCTGTTTGAATAGTGCTTCTATTTTTCTATTTTTTAATCTCTGAAATAAATTTCCTTTTAACAGGCTTTCTCTTAGAGAAGTTGCTGATATTTTTTCTATAACCATCTTTAGTTTCCAATGGTAGTCTCATGACAAACTACTCATCTATCACTGTAATGAACTCCCAGAAGTCTTCCATTGCTTTCAACTATGTTCTAAAATTCCTAGGGAAAATCCATTTATGATGAAGCATGTTCCAGATAAATTCTATGCAGTGGGTTCCCTGCTCCCTCCATCA
Source organism: Larus michahellis (assembly GCF_964199755.1). Taxonomy (NCBI): domain Eukaryota; kingdom Metazoa; phylum Chordata; class Aves; order Charadriiformes; family Laridae; genus Larus; species Larus michahellis. The sequence continues at coordinate 1,113,262 of NC_133930.1, forward strand.
ATAGAACATTATAACGATCGTTCTTCTAACAACTCTTACAGTTTTTGAACAAGTATCTCACATACTGCATTTGCAATTTCAGATGCGTTACTAATTTTGACTCATTATAGATATCAATATATATAACATATACATATATATCTCAATATATATATCATATATACATATATATATATCTCCATAAATATATGGATACATGTACCCGATGTCATCTTTCCCCTTCCTGAGTAGATGAACAAAGACCTACTTCCAACTTTAGTTTAATACGGAATTTGAATCCCACCAAAATATTGAAACTAATTTGCCATGAAAATGAATTCTAGCAGAATTTCCTTCCTCATTTTCATCCCAAATAATCAACTTCATTTTGACCAAATGCTAATAGATTTTTTTGGCAGTTTTCACACAGCTATTCCCGTTGTTTTCCACTGCTGATACGGCACTCCACCTAGCAAACAGAGATAGATCGATAGTTCTGGGCCCCTCTGTACAGGAGGGACATTGAAGTGCTGGAACGTGTCCAGAGGAGAGCTACCAGGCTGGTGAGGGGTCTGGAGACCAGGTCATATGAGGAGAGGCTGAAGGAGCTGGGCATGTTTAGCTTGGAGAAGAGGAGGCTGAGGGGAGACGTCATTGCCCTCTACAACTCCCTGAAAGGAGGCTGGAGAGAGGTGGGTGTTGGCCTCTTCTCCCAGGTGAATAATGACAGGACCAGAGGAAATGGTCTGAAGTTGCGGCAGGGGAGGTTTAGATGAGATATTAGGAAGAATTACTTTACTGAAAGAGTGGTCAGGCACTGGAACAGCCTGCCCAGGGAGGGGGTTGAGTCACCATGCCTAGAGGTGTTTAAGAAACATCTAGATGTGGCGCTTCAGGGCATGCTCTAGTGGCAGAGATTGTAGGGGTTTGGTTGGACTCGATGATCTCAAAGGTCCTTTCCAACCATGAAGATTCTGTGATTCTATGATATAATCAAACCTCTGATGACCATGCCAGAGAAAACACTAGTGAAATTATGAACCGATGGATGGCAAAGCAGACCTTCTCCTAGATCTAGAAATAACATACCCGTGTCTCCAGTTCACAGTATTTAAGTCAAAAGTAAGATTTTATGTTCAATCTCTTTATTAAGCAGAAATACACATTCAAAGTTAGATTATGTCCTAGGCTGTTCCCAGAAAACTCTGTTGCACTTGAAACAAAGGTTGAAATTTCTATCATACACTGCGTGGTTTAATAAAAGGGGCTTAATATGGAAATGAAACAAATCTAGCATTAGAAAAATAAGCAGAATCGAAATCCATTTAACTGAAACCTGAAGCTCTTTATATTTAAATCATAATACACTTACAGTAGCAGCTTCACTAAAAACTGTCCTTGTCAGAGATAGCCCTTTATTCTTTCTTCTATATTGCTTGTCAAGTAGCTAATTCAAGTAGCTAATTGTGAAAATAACTAATCCAACCACCATGTATTCCTCCAATTATTTTCTTCTTCATCCCTTTTCTATTCTTATTCCCATGTATTTTTTACATCGTCTCTTAATTAGATTATAAGGACAAGCAATGTATGTCAGTGCTCAGTACCCAAACCCAAGGATCTGTGCTGATCTTCTATGTGTCTGGGTTCAATAATAAAAATACTATATAATAATAATGACCACAATACGTTCTATATATATATATAAAAAATATATTCTATATATTATAATAATAACAACAATTTTCCGCCATCAATGTAGAGACTTCAAAGGACACTCAGTATGTTAAATAATACCATTTGGGTGAATAGACTATTAAATCTCATAAACTCTCTAAATGGGTCCCTCCCCACGATATACGAGCCAAGAAAATGCCATCTATCTTGGCATTTTTAGAGCAGGCTGTATAAAATGTTGTGAACTTTCCCCTTGGCCTTAGCTAGTTTAAAATAATTTTTCATGTAAAAACAATGAGGGTGGAGACTCATATATAAAAGAGGAATATTAGACAGAAGAAGTTGTCATAGTCTGACTTCAGCTGGGCAAAACTGGGTATAAAAACTCTTACAGACCTACTCAAAATCATCTGGTGGTTTACTTCACATCAAGGAAAAAAAAGCTAAGCAGCTATTTTATGACACTTGGCCTTGAGTGTAAACATCTCACCTCCAATGAATTAGCCATCGCTAAGGTTTTTAATCACTTAGTCATTCAGCAGCTGCACGCTTGTATTCTTTCGTGAAGAGTATCACTTTGAAAGAAGTCTCCTATTTTTGCAAGTGAAGAACAAGCATGTTTGATTTCAACAAAACCAAGTAACTAAGTCATTCTTGTTCCATAAAATTCTAGGAAGAAAGAATATAAAATCTCCAAGTGGATACATTTTTTTAGCATTCTCTCGTTACTGATTCAGCAGCTTTGCTCCTGTACGAATTGTGACACTTGTCCCCTCTCTCTGAAGACATTAGTGGCTGCAGCACACCAGCACCACCCAGTAACCCTGGGTTTAGAGCCACTGGTGGCCTGAGCACAGCTCCATACAATAACTCTCTTCCAGTACTTCTTTAGAATAATTTTGCTTGATTGAAGTTGTTCAGAAGACAGAGACAGATACCCGTTCTCTAGGTATTGAGGAAAATGGTAACTTTTTGAAATATTGAAATAAATTCATATTTTATTTCCCATGGCATTTGGGAAACGACTGTAGATACTCCCGTTGACTCTTGGCACAAGATGCTAAAACCTTCCATGGCACTCTTTCCTGCCTTAGAGGTCAGTAAGATTCAAGTTCTTTGTGCCTCCTAGAAAGAGGTCCATTTTATCTAATGCACTACTTGCTAGAATTAACTAAAAAACTTTCAAATCTTAAGTCTCTATTCAAATGTCATCACTTACATGAAAAAGATATTTGAAACAACAGCCATACGACTTGTAGACTTTGCAAGCTTTGTCCTACCTTTGCACAGATAAAAATACTAGTTCAATGCCAAAAATACAGACAAAACTGCTAACGAGAAGGAAGTCAGAGAAATTAAAATGATCGCATCTGAGACAGAAGCAGCACTCAAAAACTTCAATGTGCTCAATCTGGGGATGATCTCCAGCCCAGATGACTTAAAGAGCCGGCACAGTGAATCATCAGTCTATCAAACGAGTAGCACAAACATATTATTGAACCGTGATGGCACTCGATGGCAAACGTGGACACCTTCTAAGAAAAGCTTAGCAGCCACTGAATCATTAGCTAGACTTTAATACACAAAGTTTAAGAACGAGTTTTGAAGAAAAAAATGATTGAGCACATGGACATAAGTGGGAGAATAACTTGTGAAACACAGATCACGTTAGACAAATCTAATGTTTTCCTCTAATAGGAAACCTTATGATTTAAGCAATCTGGATCTAGTGTGATTGGACTTTGGAAGTATTTGATAATCTAACACAGAAAAAAGTGTTAGTTAGCTTGAAAAAAATACGATATTTAACTAACAAAAGAGGAGCTGACTAAGTTTTCTGAACATACTGGCTGCATATAACCCACAATATTCATCAAGGATCGTTGCTGGAACTGATCTGACTGCTTATTTCAACAACGATCTCTGTCGTAAGGGGAGGAGTACGCTAATGAAATGTTCCAGTGACAAATTAAGGGAGGTAATGGCAATGACAGGAGCATCGTACTGGAAGATCTGCACAATGAAGACCGAAGCAATAGAAAGAAGATTAGGTTTAATAATATATAATGAAAAATACACTTAGTGAGTGATTCACCTCATCTAACAGAGCCATTGAGAAGACAGGTCTCTAGTCAAATGCAGCTAGAGAGGGAACCCTCCAGAGAGCCATTCTTCACAGCTTTTGCTGACGCCTCTTTTAGTGTTGAGGATCCACCTGCCCTGCTAACATCAAGTAAGATGAGTCTACCAGTTTGATAATCATAACAAAAAAGCCATAACCTGGCAGGCATCAGTTAGGAATAATACAGTAGAATGATCTGGACACGCTACTCAGTTGCAAGATAAATATCAGTTATAAATCTGATACGGTTGTAAAGAAATCAAAGTGATCTCAGATGTGATCCAGGTTATTTCTAGCGGGCATACACAACCATTCATTGCACTGTACAAGATGCTACAAGGGCTGTATGTGGAAGGCTGAATGTGATTCTAGTCAACCTGTTCAGAAAAGATGGGTTCAAGATGACAAACAGGGAGGGAAAGGAATCTATCATGTAAGGAACTTAACGTTTATCCTGGAGCCAATACTATTACTATTCATAAACTCAAGAATCAAACACAAGAGAGAACGCAGTACTTAAGTTACAGGATGATGCTAATAACAAAAATATTGTCATGTTTAAGTTTACAAGAGGAATTAAAAGACTTTTTTTTAATCAATCAGTCAAAGGACCGAGTTTCTGAAGGAGATTTCCAAAGAGAGCAATACAGTAAAACTCCCGGGTAGTTTTAAGATGATTCTCACACTTTATGGGAGAAATTACATGGTGTGCTTTCTGACATAGTAGGGGATGATCAAGAACTTTTATCTTCCATATTTGAAATAAGAATTCAAAAAAGAATTAAAACATTAGTTGAAATTCTGACATAAGAAAAATAAGGTCATTAAACAGTTTCCAAAACGCATTCAGAGTTAAACGTTTCAAATACATCTTTTTATGAAAAGTTATGTTATGATGCTATCTCATCAAACTCAAAACTTCTTCCTCTACTTAGAAAATAGCATTTCTCGTTAAACATTATGATGGAGTTGTATTTGAACAGGTAATTCTGATATCCATACAGTTATACTTATGACTGCTCCCAAATTCCAAATTAGAAAAAAGAACAGAAAAGAAATAAAACCCCAAGGAAGAAAAGAACAGTTTGTTTCGTACATATACTATGTTGATTCAATTCAAAATCTAAAGAGAAATAACCTCTCTTATCCTAATGAAGGGGTTGGTCCTGCAAAATGACAGCACACGCAAATCGTCACTGATGACACACACCAGCACACTGAATTCATCCAGAAGCCCAGACACTTCACATACATTTGTTCTGGTGTGAAATGGACTTTACCTGTAAGTTATATTATTGTAAACAGAATATTTTGCTGTACTTCAGTCCTAAAAGCTAGATGACAAACAGTAAACAAACAATAACAATAATAATGTTTGTTTTACTGGCTTTTCACTAAGTTAATCAGCTATTATACACCTCCAAATAATATTTCTCTATCATTTCATGACAAAAAAATTTTTAAAAATGTTTCCAAGGGAAAAACATTTTTTCCAGATGCTGGTTCTTTAGGAAATATTAAAGATACCCGCTGAAATCTTTACAAGAAATTGCTTTATTGCACATTTTGTATTCTTAGCCAAGCTGTCATCACCACCTATGTATTTTCATAACTACCTACGTATGCCCATTTACTTGACTGAAATAAATGGACAGAACTAACTTCATTGTAGTTTGACGCAAAAAGAAATTTTTACATGACAAATCTAAATGGCAAAAAAAGAAAAATACGGAAAACCACTTTCAAATTAAAAAATAGCGTGTAGGATGATGCTTTGAACGGAATACTTTTTTTTTAGATTTTTGTATGTTAAAATTCACTCGTGTGGACTTTCCTCAATTATAGAACATACCGTACAGTATTATTAAGAACAAAATATCACCAAGTACCCTGCTGCCAATGAACACAGGGGACGGTTACAGCACCCAGCATTTCTGACTGGGCCATGACTGCTCAGATCCATGAAGCTGATGATGAGGCTGAAGGATTTAGGAAACCCATCACCAGAAGGGTCTAATTACAGTGGATAGCAGGCAAGGGAAACCCACTGCCCCTGCAGTGTGCCGGTAGAATACATGCACGCACATATTTTCACCGTGAATGCGAAACATCCCCTGTACCTATTGGCCTTTTTCCAAATCCAATGTCTTCTCCCTAACGGACTAAGGTACTGCATACCCGTTAAAACTATGCAGTATGTCCTAAAATGATGACATTTCCTTTTAATTGAAATCAAACATACTCTTCCACCAGGGAATAAGAAAGTAAACCGAATTTTAATAGGAATTCACAGAAGTACAGAAGAATATTTTTCTCCCTCCTATATTATCTTTCCATGGAAGTCCAAGCTCAAATATTTTTGAGGCAATAGATGGAACTTATTCTTAGTTAAACTGTTCTGAAATTAGTGAAGTTATACTAAGTGTTAATTTGGTTCCTTTGTTTCTGTGGAAATTAGACTGTACTGGATATATGTTTACTAAACTACACTACTTATCATAAACTTCACAATACGTACCTATAGATTTAGCCTCTAAAATAAAATTTATTGATAAAGGGAGTCTACTCTCAGTCTACTCTAGAGTAACTGTGTGAATATTGTGATTATTGTTATTATGGAAGAAGAGCGTTATTTTCTAAATTTGTGCTGCCAACAGAGAGGCTGTAGCTGGTTAGGTGTTGGTGTCGTAGCAATCATCATCTCCCGATTTTCTGGGCTTCAAAGAAAAGCTGAGGACGCTGTTGTGTGCCAGTAATAGCTGGACATGACAGCAACAGAGATCCCATCGCTCAAACAACTTACAGTCCTGCAAACAAGGAAATTGCCCATCTCGAAAACACCTTCCTAAACCAGACAAGGCAACACACACTGACTGCTCCCTAGGCTGGCTACATCGAGAGACCGGACCTTCAGCTACTTCTCACTAAGATGAAACTGCTTTGTGGAAAGAAATGGTTCTGAGCCAATCAAGAGCTCAATCGCTACTTGTTAGATGTTAGAAAATAGATTCCAAAGCTCACAACGGTAATTCCGAACATACACTCAGAACCTCAGTTAGCAAGGTTTACTAAAATTGAGGTTTGGAGGTTTTTTCCCCTCTTTGTACCTTTCATAGGAAAACACAAAATCCTACCAGTCCATGGCATCCACATTTTACACTATGTTCCTGTCAAGCTCATTCTTCAGCCCTCAGACCTCATATTGCAGTGCAGCTCTCTTGCGACAGAAAACGTGAGCACAGAATTAGATAGTCATTACGAATTTCTACAGCCACAATGTTTTCTGAAACTACTGACAATGCAGCCCTGACTTGTACAACCTCCTCTGACTAGAGTTGCTGGACTCTAAGACACTCCATCGGACTTGAGGAGGAGGTATAAAATCCTCAGCTTAAAAGATGTAAGGGCCAGACCTTGAAAAATGTTTTATTCTTTGTTATTAAAGAAACACATTGATAAATATACAAGGAAAAATAATACCTTTCAACTGCAAAGAGAGAGCAGAATAATGTTACGGGAAAAAGTCGAAAAAGAAATGCCAACGGTAGAGAGCTGAAGTGTCACAAAGCTTAAAACGAAGTGCCAGAGGTACCGGTGATGGAAGTGGCGTGTCCTCACTCTCCTGAGAACCATGTGCTTTCTCCCTGGCTCACAGACTTTCCAGCTGAGATCCAGGTAAGATTTTAGTTGTTTTCAGACCTATTTAAGCCCATCAAAGTCAGCAGTAAAAATTTACAATGATTTAACCAGATGTCTGATAGGACTTGGACACATCCCTCAGGATCCCTCACTTCTAGAAAAGCCTTGCTGCTGACAGCATCTTCTGTTGAAATGGGCATTTCTGAAGCTGTTGTGACAAAAGGACAGGGGACCGGACACTCCACATACTCCTGAAGACATCAGTGAAAGCATTTTGATCTGCAGAGGCCAAATTTCTTCCTCCAGTTCATGCCCTCAGACTTCTGCCACTAAAGTTTGCAGCAAGGATTTTGAGGTTGTTCTGAGGAAATTTATTGGTTCCTCTTTCTTTGTCCCCAGTAGTTCTACCATTGTTGAAGTTTTCATTCCTTACTTAAACCTCCCATTTGTTCTAATGGGAATTTAGTTCTAATGAGAATTTTGACCCAGTGACTATGGGATTTAACTACTAAAAGTATTTACCATTTACACAATGTACTGCACATTGAAGGTTCCTTACAAATATGACAGCCCATACATACTTGTGAAGCAGAAGAGACTTAAAAATGTCTACAATTATAAAATAAACTACAAACTATAGAAAATATATATATTTAACTGTATCATTCAGCCATAAAAGTAGTTACTGATGTTACAAAGTCAAGTACTTCAACCATAGTTCTATCCCCTTGAAGCAGAATATAACAAGGAAGCACAAACGGATGTTTTAGAAGTTGCATGGAAACCATAAGCTTTTTTGTGCTTCATTTTTCCACTTCTTGGGGGGGGAGAGAAGCAAAAAGTTTAGTGGTTTGGGGGTTTATTTTATTAAGTTCAACTTTGTTCCACCCCTGCTTCATCACAAAAACATGGCAGCTCTGGATCACATCTCTTCAATCTACAAGATTAGCAGGAGGGAAAATAATTAGATCACCTTGGCCCAACCTAGTCATCTCAGTTGTCTCCACCTCTTCTCAGGGGTGTGCCGTCACAGATGTGAGGATGCATAATGGTACCATTGAGTAGGTCTGGAAGCCCTTCATAAGACTTTTTTTTTTCATTCCCACCCCCGGATCGGTGTTGAGCAAGTTCCTACCTCATGGGATGCCAGCAGGGTTTGGATGGGTGGCGCTGAGGCATGGCTGAGGAGACAAGCTTGGTCCCCCATTATGCTCCATCAGCTCTCCATGGCCTCCGAGCTGAGGCTCCACTCCCAGGCTCCGAGGGCAGCGTGGCCCTACGCACAGAGAATATTCTTGTATATTTAAGCAGCTGCAAGTGAAAGAGAGAAGTAACAATTTTTACCAGTTTTTAATTCACCCAACCTGAATCCTGGCACATCTCAAACACGTGTTAGACTTTCTCACAAAAAAAGACCAGTAGTAGCTTTTTCACAGGTGTGTGTTATGTAGCCTAAAAATACATGCCACTACCATCTCTGTCTGGAACAGACAATTATAAGGTTTTTTCTTAGAACTGCTCTGCAACACCTGGACTTCATTTCGGTGAAGGGTCTCTAAATTTACTACTGCTAGCTCACTGACACTTCCATGGACCATCAGCATAGTTACACACAAGTGGTGAGTTTGTCTATGGTGCAGCTTCAGAGAGCTCAGGGTGGAATTCCTGGCATTAGACTATTTTAAAGAAACTCATCAGGTCTTATCTCCTTATTTCTCACCTCGTGAAAACTATCGACTTGCTTTTCTGTTCTGGTGGTTTGGCACTCAATATCTGAAACACCACTATGAATAAAGTGAAGTGTAATATTTTATAGATGTGTGTGGCCTACAGTCCTCTGCCCATTTTCAGTCTTAAACAGCAAGTAAGTGGGCAAGTGAAGGGAGGGGAAACAACTGCAAGGTGTTTTCCCTAGGCAAAACACAGATATGTTCTCAATTCAGTGCCAAAAATACCCAGTTTTTGAAAATTACCTCTCACTACACATTACTTAAAGCATATCCAAGCAAAGAAAGGCAACACCCATAGAAGGAGTCATTAGCAATAATGTTGTGGTTTCAGCCTCGTTCCTTTAAAAATGACTCACCAGAAAAAAAGCTCAGAAAAGACCTCTGTCTTAATTATTGTCCTGGCCCCAACATGGCTCTTTTTATCTGCTTGTGCAGAGCAAGGAACTTGCTGAGCAGCAGAGCCTGCACCCTTCTCCCCTGCTTCTGGGCAGTCACTCCTGCCCTGCAGGGAAGGAAAAAATACTGCTGCAGGGCAAGATGCAGGACAGGGCTGCACATCCTGCACCCCAGCGGAGGGTTCACTGAGCCCCGAGGCTGAGCCCTGGGAGAAGCAGCCGCTCGTAGACATACCCAACACGGAGATCCAGCCATTCCACCAGCACCGCTTGTGGTGTTGGACAGGAGGGCATCAACGCTGGAGCTGCAGCCAGCTTCTTCAGCACACATTTTTGACACAGGCATTAATTACCTCATCACATGCCATTTTTTCCAGAGGGCCCCTGCCTCGTCCCGTGCACTGAGCGGATCGCGCTCACTGAGCAAACTGCCATGCAGCCACGTGTTCTGTCACCATCACTTGGTGCATGGCTCTAGGACTCATTAACGGCAACCGTATGCAGGCTGTGCATGCCATGCCGCCAAAATTAGCAGTTTCCACATGGGTTCTTCCATGGCATCAGTTATTGTAGCAACATAGCGCTTCATTACATTAATCAATTTATTTTCAAAACACTCCGATAAAGTTTCCAAAGAGTTTAACTGCAAATCCATAAAGAGTATCCACTGAATATGTGCACGCTCAACTTTTTCATGGCATAGGAACGAAAAAGGGTACAATCATAGCCCCAAGCTGGAACAAAATGCAGTCTAGTACTTTGCTATCCTGCTGTTAAAGTCTACAGACAGGGTGAAAATATTTCTTTGGAGACATACAGTTAGCAGACACATTCAAGAATCTAAAGATAGGAATTTTTGTCCAATGCTCGTACTTTTAACACCACTTACCATGATAACAGAGCTCTTCAGCGTGGTTCCAAATTGCTTCACATGTCTTCTGAGGTGGTAAAACACCCAACTGCCAGCAGCCCCTCTCACTCCACAGCAACATCTGCACTTGCGAATTGTCCATACAAAATTCTGTGTCACACTGAAAAGTGAACATATGGCGACAATATAAAATACGGTGGATTAAAATCACAAAATAAATAATACTGGGGCCAGTACAGCAGTTGTGTTATTCCTTTTCCTATTTAATTTAAAAACAAAACCCCAAAGCCCATTATTAACTGTAGTTTCTGCATTAATTTTCAGTCTGCCAACCTAGTGTACTCCAGAAAGACAGGGCCCTGCTACAGGAACTAGCTTCACTTCTGTTACTGTGTGTGAAGTCTTACGTGTCACCATAAATCTACATTTTGTGTTTTATGAATATTTCACTGTTGTGAGGTGAATAATTGTATTTACCTCTATTTTCCCTGGAAGTAGTGCATTTTTATATTACTTTAATAACACCAATGCTTCGGTTATTGCTAATACTAAAAATGGATTTAATTATGACGTGATTAATCCAGAACTAAAACATGGTTGATATTCAGACAGGCCAGGCACAAATCAGGTGCAATTTACATCCCTAATTATTACATTAACAATTTCTTTCTTCTTGTTATGGTTTGAGAAACCCACAACAATTTATTGTCGTTTAGGCAATCATTCTATCACCCGATGACCCCTCCCGACCTGGGAAGGGGAATCGGGGAAAAACAAGGAAACCCAAGGGTTGAGATATAAACAGATTTATTAGAATAAGACTTGATAATTAACATCAATAATACTAAAGAAGCAGTATTGATCCCTGAACCACTATAAAATATACAAGGATTATACTCAGCCAATTCTATCAGTTGATGGGATGCTTGGGAAAACCACACTTTTAGAAGACTCTAGTGTCTGAATTAGTGAAAATATTTACTTTATAGCCAGCTACGGTATGTGGGTTTCAAGGTCTCGGTGTTTTCGAGCTCGCCAGGTACAGGGATGGGGAGGAGCGAGACCTGGGCACTTGACCCAGGCTGCCAACAGGATTATTTCATACCATGAGCGTCACATTCAGTATAAATTAGGAAGTTTGCTGAGGAGTTTTCTTTATCTTCCTTGATGACTGCTGCCCTGAGCACTCCTTGCCACGGTGCCGGAGCCCTGAGCCCTTCCCTTCCTCACGAAGCCACAGTGCTCACAGCGTCCCACGTTTGCTGTCCACTGCTGGGCGTGCACGGTTTCCTGCTGGTGGAATGGGCTGAGTATGATCCTTGTATATTTTACATTGGTATCAGGATCAATATTGGTTCTTCAGTATTATTAATGTTAAATATTTAGTCTTATTCTAGTAAATCTGTTTATATTTCAACCCTTGCGTTTACTTATTTTCCCCAATTCCCCTTCCCGGGTAGGGAGGGGCCATTGGGTGATAGAATAATTGTCTAAACAACAATAAATTGTTGCGGGTTCCTCAAACCATAACACCGGGACACACCAGGCCCTGTTTTCCCCAGTCTAATCTCTACTGATGCTTCATTTTTTCAGTGGTATCTGGAGATTCTGGACGCATTGCTGGGTTAAATAATGAAATAATGCCTTGTCTCTCCTCTGTGGGCTCATACTATTTTTTTCCCTTCGGTTTTCTCTGTATTGATTCACTTTGAGGGAAAAAAAATAAATCTGCATTTTAAACAATAAGCAGTTTGGCACCAGCCCTGTCTTTTCTTTGTACCATGTATAGCGCTAAGACCACAGTTGGTGCCAAGGGAATAATAACTCACAGATAAAAAAACTTTAATAATAGACGGAAATGGCTGTGCTTTGAGCCCTACCAGCCTGCTGAGTCCCCCAACACGCAGCGCTGGGGCACAGCCATCGAGGAGCCCTCACCACCACAACCTCCCCTCGCCCCCGGCCATGGCCCAGACCCCGCCAGCTGCGGACAGGGCCACTGTGGCAAGGCCGTTTCGCTCCCGGGGGGCCTTTGCAGCCCCTGAAAGCCACCCACGTCCCCCTGAGGGACAGCGCCTGGGGACTTACACCGACCGAGCGGCCAGACGGGGCCTGGCCACATCCCCATCGGGCAGGTGGTGGGCCGGGGTGCGCAGGCTCTATGCACCCAAGAGAGCCAGCGGGGAGGCACGGCGGGAGCCATGACCCTGTGGGGCCGCCGCCTGAGGGGAGGGCAGGCTGCTGCTGGGCCCTGCCGGCTCCAGTCAGCCCAAGCCACCCCCAAGCCTGCCCCCGGACCCTGCCTGTGGCACGGCAGCGCCATTTTGGCCCAGGCCTTCCAGGGGTACAGCAGAGGCAGGGGGTGCCTCGTGCCCCACAGCTCCCAGGCCCTCACGGGACCTCCCGGGCGGCCTCAGGCCTGACTGTGAGGTACTGACCTTTGTCTGAGGAGAGCTGCACTGGCGGTGGAGCTGTGGCTGTCACCACCCTGCTCTGTCCACCATGGGGGCCATGGGAGTGTGCTGCATCATTGCTTCAGGGCCATGGGACTGAACCCCATGGTCGGCACTGGGGCTGTGGGCCTGCAGCCCATTGTCTGTTTCAGGGCCATGGGACTGAACCCCATCGTCTGCTTCAGGGCCATGGGACTGAACCCCATCATCTGCTTCAGGGCCATGGGGCTGAACCCCACAGCTGCCCACAGCTCCCAGCTAGCTGTCCCTCATGGAGCACACTACTCTTGCCGCTTTCCCACACCTACTCTTCATCTACAAGGCGTTCAAAGAAACATCTATGGCAGGGAGAGTGATGAAACACACAGCCAGGTCCCAGTGGCTGTCACCATTTTGTTCGGGAACAGTTCCAGACTCAGAGCCTTGCTGAACTCCGTACCCTGGCCATCGAGGCAGTTGTTGAAGACACATTGAAACCGATATGCTAAAAGCAGTAAGTCATATTGATTGTGTACACTGTCCCTCAAATGTCCCCATAAGTCTCCTGAGGCCAAAATCCTGACTGCCCACATCATCTGTGCCTTGGACTTCTGGCACCTAGGGCATCCCAGTGTGCCTGTGTCGTCTGGATGACTTACACCTGCAGAGACCACTGCGGCTCTGTGAACACACGTCCCATGCAGTGTCACCCATCTTACATATCCTCACAGCACGTGCCAGGGCCTGTGAACAGGCCCCTTCTTCCAAACGTCATGGCTGGGGAAGAAGACAAAGAGTTCTCGTGGCAGTGGGTGCCATCTCCTCCTGGGAGGACGCCTGTGCTCTTCCTCCTTTGCAAAGCTGCTCTGAAATATTCTGGGTGCTCGGTAGCCTGCAGCACAGGCAAGATTACGGCAACTTGTGCTCAAGGAAGAAGTACAGAGAAGGGCCTCCTTGACCCATATGCAACATGTGATGGAGCTGTTGTTGGAGGCACCAAAGGTGATGCTGTGTTCAGTACCCACTGGGGACAGGAGAAAGCTCCAGCTTGACTTCCATGAGGGCCAGCAGCTCAGCTAGACGTGTGATGAGCAGGTGAGTACTCTCTGCACCACTACTTGGCATGAGAAATGGGGATGCTGGTGCCTTTGGGGGCTCCTGAAGGAGAAGTCTATTGGAGTGGGTTATGGGCAGTTTTGACTCCAGAAAGAAACCCAGTCTCCAGCTGCAGAGGGAGTCCACCCCTCGTCTAGACAAGGTATCCTCACAGCTGCGTAACATGGCCAAAGGAGAACATCCAGGTTGGCAGCGGCACCCCCCTTCCAGGCCGCCACCTTAGCACCCATTTCTCACTAGACTTTAAGGCCACGCTGGAAGATGGCCTTGTTCACAAAATCGGAATCTCCCCTGGAGTAACTTTTACCCATTGCCCCTCATCTTTTTCATGTGATTCCTTGTAAAAGGTTTGAATTTATGGGACTTTTATGTTCCCGTTACTGCTTTTAGGTTTACACTTTCCTCTCCAGGCCCAACAGAGTAATGTGGGTGCAGGAAAGCTTCTGGTTCACCACAGAGGGCCTTTCACCACCCTTGAGCAAGCTGTGGAGGGGATGAAACAAGAGTTCACAGTTCTCCTGTGCCAGCCATCCAGAGCAGCACCCCACTTGTTTCTGGAGCCCTCAGCACAAGGCGGCCATGGGCCTGTTGGAGTGGGGCCAGAGGAGGCCCCGGAGATGCTGGGAGGGCTGGAGCCCCTCTGCTGTGGGGACAGGCTGAGAGAGCTGGGGGGGTTCAGCCTGGAGAAGAGAAGGCTCCGGGGAGACCTTCCAGCCCCTTCCAGTCCCTAAAGGGGCTCCAGGAAAGCTGGGGAGGGACTCTGGAGCAGGGAGGGGAGCCATGGGACGAGGGGGAATGGTTTTAAACTGGAAGAGGTGGGATTTAGATGAGATATGAGGAAGAAATTCTGTGCTGTGAGGGTGGTGAGCCCCTGGCCCAGGTTGCCCAGAGAAGCTGTGGCTGCCCCATCCCTGGAGGGGTTCAAGGCCAGGTTGGCCGGGGCTTGGAGCAACCTGGGCTGGTGGGAGGTGTCCCTGCCCAGGGCAGGGGGTGGCACTGGGTGCACTTTAAGGTCCCTTCCAACCCAAACCGTTTTGTGGTTCTCCTAATCCCTTGCAGGCCTGGGCCCTGCAGCCTGTCCCCAGCCTGCACATCCCCCTTCCTTTGGTCTTCCCCCCCCCCCGCTCGTTTGCTCCCTTTGCCCTTTCCCATTTCAATTTTCAGGAACTGTCTGCGCACCAACAGAATCACGCGCTCTGCTCACATTATATATTTTTTAAAAAATTAATCAAAACACACACATCCCCCCCCAGCCCGGGGCAGCAGCACCTCGCACCCCCCCTAACCCACCCCACCCCACCCCACCCCGCGTGGCTCGGCGGCGCGGCGCGGCCGGGGGGCGGCGGGCCCCTCCATCTTGGTGGCCCCGCGCCGCGCCGCGCCGTCCCGCCCGCCTCCCTCCCTCCTCGTCATTGTCTGCGAGCGGCGGCGGCGGCGGCGGCGCTTATAAGGCGGCGGGCATTGCCCGGATGTGAGCGGCTGGCGATGTGTCTTCCAGGGAAAGATGCTATTATCCGCGTCTCCGCGGGGGAGGCCGTGGTGGTGAGGAGGAGGAGGAGGAGAGCGCTGTAAACTTGGAACAAGTTTGGGACGGGCGGCTCCGCGCTCGCTCGGGGGGTTTTCGCCTTTTTTTTTTTTTTTTTTTTTTTTTTTTTTTTTTCTTCTCTTAAGGAAGGACGGAGGGGAAAGTCCCCGAGCCGCCACGGCGCTCGCAGTTTGTCAGTCACCATGTGTTTGTAAAAACAATAGAGGGAAAAGTTGTCGGACCTTCTTTTTTTTTTTTCTTTCTTTTTTTTTTTCCTTTTTTTTTTTTTTTTTAATATATTTTTGGCTGGCTGGCGGCTCGGCTGTCTGGGTGGGGGAACTGGTTGCGGGCGTTTGGTGGTCGGGAACCCCAAATCCCAACAAAGCCAGGTGTAGGGTGCCTGTAAAGCTGTGGAGTACCCCGGAGCAGGACTGACACTTACAGTACTTTTTCGTGGTTTTGGAGGGTCACACACGTGTGAGATAATAAAGCACTTTGGCAGAAGATTCCTCTCTTCTTTTTTTTATTTTTTTTTTTATTTTTGTTCCTTTTTTTTCCCCCCTTGGAATATTGTGAACATATTTGTGGCCATTTAAGGTAAAGTTACAATTTACTGTTAGAGTAACTTGTCTGTGTTTTTTGTTTTTCTTCTTTTTTTTTTTTTAACAATTGTCGATCCCAGTGTGTTATTTAAAAAGAGGTGCAAGTTATTCGATGTGTAAATGCAAATAGGAAGCACACCGCGTGTGTGTGCACACAGACTTGCTCGTGTGGATAAATATACATTGTATATACACGGTGTAATTACACGTGTGAGATATACACTAAGGTGCAAACGCTAAACGCGATAAGTCGGTGCTTTCTTTCCTACCGGAAAATGAAGTCGAACTAGTTTTTGTGGAGTGTGTCGGGCCTGCAATAGCAAAATGTAAAATAAAAAGTATAACATGCTGGGGGGGGCGGGGGGAGGGGGCCGCTGGCATCGTCCCCAGAAACTTGAGCGTAAAGCGAATCAAAGGGCTGATTTTGCAAAGTTTGCAGCAATGCTCTCTGGAAATCGACAACCTCGCGTTTGAAATTTAGCTGTAGGCACGGGGAGGTGGCGACGGGGGGGAGGGGGGGAATCGCAAACAAACCAAAACAAAGCAGAATTAAAAAAAAAAAAATGGACTGGATAATACAAGGGGAAAAAATATTGTTCCTCTTGGCAAAGTCCGCGCATCACGTGTATTTGCAGCCTCGTATAAACTGGCTTTGCCATGTGTATGTGCGGGAGCTGGGGAAATTTAAAGTATAATCCCCGGAAAAGTGCGGCGCGGGCGGGAGTCGGCGGCTGGCCGGGATCTGCAGCTCCATGATCGGCGGGTAGGGAGGCGGCGCGCCGCCGGCCCCGCTCCCTTCCGCGCCCCTCCGCGCCCCGGGCTCGGCTCCGCGCTCGGCTCCGCGCCCCTTCCCTCCTTCCCTGCCCGCCCTCCCTCCCCTCCCCCGGCGCTCGCAGGGAACCGATGACTCCGCACAGGCCCGAAGCCGCTCCCGGGTTGTTGCTATTAACCCCCCTCCTCTCCGCAAATTAGAAATTGGGGCTAATTGTCAAAGGCTGCTCTCTGCTTCCCTCCCGGCCCCGCCACCCCCGCCCCGCGTCCCTCCGCACCGGCGCCTCCGTAGCCTGCGACTTTGCATCTTTTTTTTTTTCTTTTTTTTTTCCTTCTTCTCATTGCTGTTATCGCTGTTTGCCGTTTCTGCCTCTAAACGCTACTTTGCGTGGAAGAAGGAGAAGGGAAAAAGTTGGGAGCGGATGGCTGTAGTTTCTTCTCTGGGATCCTCATTCATTCCTCGCTGAACCTCCTGTTGCACAAATGATGCTCCGGGAGCGAGGCTTTTTCTTTTTTTTCCTCCTCCGGATTTGGGTTTAGAGTGGATGTTACCGGGTTTCGATCGCCTCTTTGGAAATACAATATCGCTTTTTTTTTTTTCTTGTTGTTGTTGTTGTTTTTGCTGCCCCTCCATCTTTTTTCCCTCCCTTCTTCTCAACTACCCACCCCCGACCCCCACCCCCCTGAAAAATCCGATTGTGTTTCCTGCAAGGCTCGGGACTGGGTTTCTGATTGCGGTTATTTCCATGTTTCTAGGTTTGTGTGATTTTGCTAAAATGCATCACCAACAGCGAATGGCTGCCTTAGGGACGGACAAAGAACTGAGTGATTTACTGGATTTCAGTGCGGTAAGAAACAACGGTGGAAATTAACAACAGCTGTAAAAAAAATATCTTCTAGCTGATCTGTTAAACTAAAAAAAAAACCCAAAAACTAAACCAACAAAACCAAAACAAAACTGTGATCTAAGTACATTGGGCAATTTTTAATCAGCAGCTAGAACCATGCTAAATATCTTTTTGCTTATAAAAATGAGAAAAAGAAAAAAGAAAACCAAAAATTAGAGTCTTTTTATTATTCCTTATTGTATGTGATGGGAGATGCAATTGCGTTCAGAGCTTATTTTAATGTCTTGGATGTCTAAAATAATTCATACGAAAAGAGACGCCCCTAAAACCGAACATTTCTCATCATTAGTTAATAACAATATCTAGCACTTTTATTGTGCTTTATGTTTTATAGCATTGTTGGCACATGAACTAATTAATTGCTAATTAGTTGCTTATATTCTATTTTCAGTTCTTCCCTTGTTTCATTTTTTGGCACATGGAAAGTGCAAAGAAATCCATGACTGTCTCAGTTTAAAGTTTTCACTGAAATCTCATATGGCTTCTGCTGTCATTAAAACTGCTCCAATCTTTTCCGAAGCCCCCCAGCTAGATGGTGCTTTTTTGTTTATTTAAAAGAAAAAAAAAAAAAAAAGTACTTTTTGTCTCTTTGGGCTGCTGCTGGCCGGGCTGGTTTGGAGGCCAAACGTTAATCCGGACGTGTGCACTTGTCTAGTTTTGTCAGGCTCCCCCCCCCCTCCCAGCCCCTTCCTTCCTCTCCCCATCCCCTTCCTCCCCCCCCCCCCCCCCCCCCAATATGTCAGGAGGCTCGATCTGTCCCGTTATTTATTTCTTTCGGGGGAGACTCCGTTTGCTGGGAGATGCATGTACGTTCCTAAAGCCCAGCAACACCCTGCAAAGCCCCGACACCCCCCCTACTCCCCACCCCCCCCCCACCCCCCCGTGGAAATGGGGCTGCTTCAGGCTGGTGGTGCTGCTGCTGCTCCAGCCTTGGCTTGGGAGGGATGGCTTGGGGAAGTTTGGCCAGGAAACGTAGCCTGAGGCAGCTTCGCAGCCCCCTCTTTGCTTGTTGCACTTTTTCCATTTGTTCCTTCGCTTTTTGCAGGCTCTGACTCAGGGAAGGTGCGTATTATCCACTAGACACGTCGAAGAAGAGAGAAACCAATTAGGGTCGAAATAAATGCTAGGGAGAGAGAGAGGGAGCGAGAGAGAGGGAGAGAGAGGGGGAGAGGGAGAGAGCCTTGCTTCAAATTGCTCTCGTGTTAGAGACGAAATGAGAATTTAGGGCAGGTGGCACTTTGCATTATTATTATTCGGGTTCACATATGACAGGCAAATCCTAAAGCGGGATGGAAATGGACATTGCTACGTTTATGGCCAAGGTTTCAACAAAAAAAACCAAACTTTTTTCGCCTTTGTCAGCGTGAGAGTTGGAGAGGGGAGCGAGCCCCGCTTCCCAGCCTGGATAACGCTGCTGGGGACCGGGCTTGCTCAAACTCTTCGGGAAGCGAATATTGTTTGGGGAGCTAATGAGCCTAATAAAAACGTGCTGGTGGTGGTGAAGGGCTGGTGGGGGCTGTAAGAAATATTGACTCGTTTTCAGGTCTGTGGGGGACGATGTTTCGTGGTAGACGAACTATTAACGTAGCTCACAGCGAATGTGGAAGGAACTTTTGACTAACAGTGGACTCGGGAATCTCTTGTTTTCCAGTAGTAATGCCTCTTTGTTTTTTTTAGATGTTTTCACCTCCTGTGAGCAGTGGGAAAAATGGACCAACTTCCTTGGCAAGTGGACATTTTACTGGCTCAAGTATGTAAAATTTTTGTTTTGTATGTAGTTAAATTGTTGTTAGTTATTTATCCATAGGCATTACCTTTGTTGTGGTTGCGGTGATCTCTTCTGGGGAGCAGATTCATTTGGATTGGAGCAGAATTATTCCTAAGCACTGGCTATTATTATTATTATTATTTCCACAAGACTGGGACATTTTCACAGTATTTCCATACATTTATGATTTAAAAAAAAAAACCCTGAACTTCTCCTCTGTATAATTGTTCAAGGTGAGATAGTTTAAATCTTTTTCTTTTTTCAATTGAGCATTGGAGATTTTTATTTACAGTTTCAGATGCTATCTTTTGTATGTCAGGAATTATAAGCAAAACGTCTTGTGTGAGAATTAATTTTGCGAATAAGAATGGAAGTCTGCTTGAATTAAATAAATAAATAAGCAAGTATCCGAGTATAAACACCAACCTCTTCCGGGAAAAGAACTCTTTAGTATTAGAGATCACCGTTTGCTGATGGAATATTTTTCAGTGAATTAAAATCTTCAGGCTCGTTTCTTTTCCTGGTGGAAGGCAGGGCATATTCTTTCTAAATATTTGACTGCTTTTGAAGAGTCCCTGAAATTTAACTGGAGGATTTGTTTGTTTGTGTGTTTGTTTATTTGGCTGTAGTAGTACTAGATGGGCAACTTCTGCATTCCATAAAAACAGGAGTCCTGTTTGATGACAAAAGAAATCTCAGGGCTCTTTGCGGTAGAACATATGTGTACAATAATTGTCTGGCAACTAAAGTTTTATATAGAGGCTTTTATATGCCTGACAAATTAGAAGTAAAACTAGCAAAGATACTTACGCGTTTGAGATTTCCTTGCTCTTCTATTAAGTTCATTTAAGAGGGTTCCCTGCCTTGCGGATGTGGTGTTTTGGACAGGACACAAAACCATCTCCGGGTAGAGAGTTGCAGTGTTTTAAAAGCACAGGCGATTACACATACCAACACACTGTACGTAGTATTGTTATACGCAGAGTACTGTTCTAAATCAGATGGTAAATTTGGACAAGTCTTCACTGCAAACTGCCAGTGGATATCTAGATATAAACACGTCATTGCATATAGTTTCATGCCTGGTATTTGCAGTTTGTACTCAATTAAAGGAACCTCTTCTGTCTATTCGGTATAGCCATTTTTATTCAATACACTAGTACGTCGATTAACTTTTTATTTCCAAAGAAGGACTTCCTAATTTGAGGGTAGTCTGTAATATACATTGTTAAGATACTAGATGCCGCCTACAATTATTAAGCACTCATTTTGTGAATTTTATTCTATTCAGACTTTCAAAATAATAATGTGGTTTTGTTTTATCTTTGCAAATTTGGCTATATTATGAATATAGTGACTTGGAGAATTTTACTGTTAGGTTTGACTAACTTTCCAAACGTAGTTTGCCTTATATCGCACAAGCTGAAGATTTTAGTCCTGTTTTTTGTCATTTTCTTAATTACGTAATTTTAATAACTGATTTAACCGAATACATAATATTCACTATACTTGTTTTCACTGGAGATAAGCAAGGAGTGTTTGTGCCAGACAAATCAATTTGTCATGCTTATATACCAGTCAATGCAGCAACTAACACTCGGTCTAACAGCAATTGACTAGATAGTTATATTTAATAAATGCATCGTAAACCTCATCTACGAAGTCATTTTGCTCAGAAATACCACAGGATAGCAAATCTGAAGAGTGAGTGAAATCGAGGGGTTATGTTGTTTTTTTATTGTCTCTAAATCTGAAAGCATTGAAGTAACTTTGACGCATTGTTTTAGACATACAAATAATTTAATGAGCTGAAGTAAGTTAGGAATATTAAGATACAGGCCGTTTAAAATAACACCTGAATCCTCCCACACTGTAACAACATGTAAATGCTTGAATCCATGGGTCTGTGGTGGTGGAGGATGAAGTACCCTGCCTGATAAAGGAGCGTATCCTGCGTGTTGGTAGATTGTTTGCACAATGGCATGCAGCACAGGGTACGCTCTTCCAAGGGAAAATCATTCTGAATTTGCTACCTAAATGGCTGTTGCTTGGTTATTAGAGGGGGAGTTTTGTCGGGAGCGACCAGGGATTCTGAAAAAGTTGTCTGAGTGTAGGCACCGGTGAATTGCCCCTCGCTGGTACTCGGGGAGAGGGTGGGTGTGTGGCCTGGAGGGAGAGTTGCGTGCAGGAGAAGCGTGGCTATTGTTCCCCTGCTCTTGCTGGCCAGCCAGCTGTGTGCCAGGGGCTGGCTCCTTCAGAATATGTGCTGTGCGGGCTTCTAATGAGCCAGGACTCGAGAAATTCGCATTTGATATGATAGCGCCCAGACAACTGCTTCAAGAGAAGTTTTCTGTTACTGTATGGAAGGATTAAAGATAGCTCCGTTAATAATACATGAACACGGTTTATTATTCTAATTACGTGTATTGATAATATGAAATTTTAGCCATCCGAATGCAGCCCGTTCCTCCTTCTGGCCAGATGCCCTTCTGAAGTTTGAGCTGACCTTCTCTTAACGGTCCTCTTTTAAAAATGATATTTACTGAGATGTGGAACCACAGATGTCATTCCTCTGCATTAAACTGAAACCTCTCTTATAAGAGGGGAGGGAAAAAAAAACCCCGACCCCAAAGTAATCCCAAGCAGTGAAGTGAAACTAACTGTACTTTAGGAAGTGTGGTAATATTTCATGCTTAAAGTCATCTTAATAACTTTTTACTCATCTAATATATGATGCTCTATTGTGATTTGTAATGTGTGAATGAAAATAAAGTAAAGCCACATTTCCTTTTAATCTTTAATTTCACAAACATGGCTTCTTACCATGTTAAGAAATGGTGAGGGCTGCAAGGGAGAAAGGAATGTAACCTGAGCCACAGCCGTGACATTCCCATGGAGCATTTTTCACATGAAAGGCTTTTGTCAACCCAGTAAAGGACCAGGAGTTTTTGTTTGATGTTTGCAGGTGTTCAGCAGAGAGCACTAAAACAATTCAGCCATGCTGGTTTAGAGACTCTGACCTTAACAGGGGGAATTGGTGAAGACTGGAATTATTTTTAAAAAAACTCCCCTGGAGTTACCTCAAATTTATATTGTATTTGTAAAGTGATTTAATACCTGTTACTTAAATTGAACAATACACGTCCATTAGAATGAAGCGGGGGGTTTCTGGTTTTGGTTTGGTGTTTTTTTCCCCCTCCTTTTGTTTCTTTTTTTTTTTTCCTCCTTTTTTTAGGACAGTTGCCAAAATAAAATAAATTTTCCCAGATCTTCTAAATTTTTTCTGAATAGTTTACCTTAGCTTCCACAGGAAAAGCATTTGTCATAATCTAAGTGCGAGCTATTGTAAAATAAGGGGAAGATGATGATCTCCGGTGCTTGATTTTGGGAATGGATTCTGAAGCAGTTTTTCGACAATTGTGGTACTGAAGAATTCGCTAGGTCTGTCACATTTGGCATATTTCAGGTGCCGAACTGATAATCAAAGCCCACATCCTCCTGATTATGTTCAATTTCTGCTGCTTCTATTTTAAGTCTTTAATTTTACCTAAGTTTTCAAGCATCTGTTATAGATTGCCCACTATGTATATGTTTGAATATTGTGTGGGTGTGAGTAGCAGTAGAATAACTGAATTCTCGTGATTGGCCATTCCTATTGCACAAAAAAAATTAATATCTAAAATCTTTGCTTGCACAGACATCATTGAATAAAGCTGTCAGTTTAAAGGATTTAAAGACTTGCTTTTAATTTTGCCATTAGTTTGATTAGGGCTTGTCCTGCATTAAAATAACAGCGATTACAAATTAATACATCTTGAACTAGGGAATCACAAATTCAGCTTCATTTTGAAGTTTCTTTTTTTTTTTTTTTTTACTATGGATATGTCTGAGTAAATTATAACGAAATCCAGTTTTTAAAGTACAGTTCAATTTTTGGAGTGTGGCCTTCTGGGAAAGGTGCACAATTTTGCTCTTCTTGGTGGATCATCAGAAAAACTGAAGTTAGATACAATCTCTGTCTTGAAGAGGTTTTGGTGGCGGCTCAGGTTGGGCACAGCTCAGGATGCGTGTGCAGGTCCCGTTAGCGGCAGTAGGAATAACAACGCCTGTGTGTGCTAGGGAAGAATACACCCTTTACTGGGGAGGATTTGGGAAGAATGTGATTTATTTTGGGGGTTATAATGCAGAATTGACATTCAAAAGAAAAAATTAATACATGAGAAATTTTGAGCATCTGCATCAGAGAAGTACTTTTAATAATGAAGGAAGAGCAGTGTGGTAGGTACGTAGCTATTGCAATTACACAGGTGACTCTGAAGGGTAGTCTGCCTTTGTAATGGTCTATGTCAGAAAACACTGCAAATTATGATCGAATTTGGGTGTTGGCTTTGCTTGTGTGTTGCACCACGTTCCTCCGTTTGCCAGGCGGCATTCCAGGTCTCCGGTGCGCAGGGCACGGCCCCTCCGAGCTCCGGCCCCTCGCCCCGTCCGGCTCTGCTGCTGCCAGCCCGCCGCTCTGCTTCCTCATGCCCCTCTCTTGGTTTGCCTGCTGAAAAATCCTCCAGGCTTTAGCTATGTAGATATGCAAAGGCAACTGCTTCCATATTTTTCATCCCTAATGTTTCGTAATTATGATTAAGAAGAAGAAGAATGCTAGTTACCTCCCATCCTTCCAGCTATGTTTACTTGCGAAGCGTTCGATCCTCCTCCCCTCCGACTCCTATTAAAGAGAGTACTGTGGGGGCAGAGAAAGACCCACGCTATGGTATTTGAGTTGGCCTGAGACGCCGTAGTGCATACTTGGAGGAGCTAAATATTTAGTTACGAAGAAGAGAGGTTACTTCGGAGTTTGTATCTTGCTCGCAGGGGCAAACGGAGTGCATCCTGCAGAGGACGTTACAGAGGCACAGCCACCTACAATCCCTCACGTAGATTTAAATCTGGAAGCTAAGGTCCTGTCTTGGTAATTAAAAAAAGAAAAAGACATGAATCCCCTTGACTTCTGTCTTTGGAAGAAAACTAGCCTTATTAAATGGAAGAGGGTCTAAACAAATTCTCAGCAAAAAGGTTCCATTGCATCTGATCTAAGAGAATTGTATCTGAAACACTTCAATCATGCCTGTTGGATACTGTAGCGTTTTTTAAAATACTTTGTGTCATAATCATTGCATGTCTACCTTGTCAAGGCTCCTGAATATATTTAATAATTCAAAAACATACACATTAGCTGTCTGAGAGACCGAAATGCTTGGGGGCCAGATCCAGCCAAATGTCACTTGGAGGAGACGCTGGTGCATGCCATTGCCAAATTTAGCAGTAACAGAAATAATGGTTTTGATTATTCCGTGGATACGAGGTATCTGTGAACAAAGTGTATCTGTTAAACCAGTGAACTTAGGTCTGACTTGGAATTAAGTAGGAGTACAAAGCTTGTGTAACGTGTTCAGTAAGGGATGTGGGAACAAAAGGCATCTGGGAGCATGTGAGGTACAATTTGGCGTCTTCCCATTAGACTTGTGCTCCTGCCACTCCCAAATTCATATTGATTCTTGTCATAGGCACACGCAGCTCCCATTGACTGAATTCCCAAGAAACATGAAATAGGCACAAACAATTGTCAGCCTGTGCATCTCCTGAACACCAGCTCACACAAATTTTAATACTTCACCACTTACACTTATTTTTTGGCTTCTGCAAATTGAACATGTGATTTAGCTTATTATTTTTATCCCCCCCCCAGCGATTTAAACTGAATTTGGAGTTGCTTTGATATTTTACTTGCCTAGTAAGTAAAAGGATTTAAGCACACGCTTTGGGATCCCAGGAATGTTGCGAACAAACTGCTTGACGTTTTTTGACAAGATCAGCAAATATCTTTACCATACTATAGTAATGAGGAAATCACTTAAATAACAGATGAACAACTAAGTCACATAAACATATATAATAGAACTATGTAATGAAAGTTTATGCTGTTAATTGCTTGAATCTCTCTTAAATGCACAGAATCATGGAGCAGTAAAAGCTGTCATATAAACAGTGTTGTTTTGAGTTTAAAATTATTCCGTTGTTTTTTTTTTCATCTGCTATGATAAACAAAGTCATTTTGTAATCTTTACAGATCAAACATTTACTTCTAATGGTAAACTACATTTTGTATCTGGAAATTTGTGTCTTTGCAAGGCCCAGAAAGAGAGTAGAGCCCCGGTGGCCCCAGGCCTGTGGTTTTCAGTGTTTGATATCATGATGTTATTTAGATCAGTTCCCATAAGCCAAGATAACAGATCTGCAATTGTTTAATAAGGAACAGGGTATGTGTTTGTAATGGTTTAAAGATCTCTTACCAAAATTCTCCCAGATAAATGATACCAGGGAGGTGGACATCATCAAAGTAGAATAAGAAGGGAGAAAAATTACATTTCAAGAAGTGCAAATTATTTTTTTATGTCCCGAATGGGAGGCAGCCTATTGTTCTGAAGCTGATGAAATTGCAGCCTTACGAAAGTCAGGTGCCTACATCTCCTAGGGCTCCGGGTAGCCGGCAGAGGAGAGCTGGCCCCGGGGCGGTTCAGATCAGCGCTGTGAATCATTTTCTGGTCCCTGCCAAAGGAGCCAGCGATTTGCCGAGGCGTAGCTCGCCGTGTTCTGGCTGGCAAAGGCGAGGCGAGACGCATCCCCCCAGCCAAATTGTACTGGCGTTGCTCGGACAAACGTCTAGTTGAAGTAAGCTCGCTGTGCGGTCATCAGAGAGAAGAGTGGGAATGTTTGACATGTCCTGCTGAAGATGGAGGCATATAAAATTAATATACATGTAATAGTATGTACCATCTGCCAGTGCCTGCAGATAGTCCGCAGAGTTCCTCTTGCACCTTGGAAGACAGGAGGAATAACAACAGTTCAAACGAGTCCCTTGAATAATTTAATTTGGTGTTATTTATGCTGTACTATTAACTGCTAAGTAAAAGTCACTACCAAATTTCCTCATCTGCCTTTTCGCAGCTGATGCTGCCCATCAGTCTGAGGCCCTGAGATGCTGAGGGGCTGCCACTTTTTTTTTGTCATCTGGGAGATATCGTGTGCCTCATGGGATCGAGCCCAAATGCCGAAATCTGCCTCTTAACCATTTGTGCCGCTCAAAGGTTTTCAGACCTCTGACTTCGGGGTTTGAGGTGGGGCACAAGTCTGCGGTCTCGTAACACTAGCCTGCTAAATTTTCTTCTTTAAGCTGTTTGCTGTGAAAGCTTTCTGCCTACTGCTTCTTGGCAGAGCAGAGGGGTGGCAATGACCAAATTCTTAGATAATTTTTCTAATGTTTTCAAAGGCTGTTGTGTAATTTCTTTTCTTAGCAAACTTACAGAGATAGGAAAAGTGTTGAGAAAGGTTGGCATATTTGCTCTATCTGCCAAGGTAAACACTAGTGCAGTTGATCTGCATATCAAACAACCAGGTGTATTTAAAAATGGGTTTAACGTGGTGGATTTTAGAGTGGTGAGAAAGTATTTCATGTGAAGGTGCAGTAACAGCATTGTTCGAGTGAGAGCTATTGTGACAGTCGTCGTTTAACGATGTCTTTCAAGACGACTATTGGTAGTAATGACAATACGTAGCTGCAATCTATTGTTGTCTGCGCTGGGTATTGATCTATTTTGGAAACAACGCTTCACGCGCACTGCTGTATTTGCAGAGTACTCTGGTGGAATTTGTCTAATCCCCTAAGACTTGATTTGTTGAATATAATGATTTTCTTTTCACCTGGTGAAAAGGCTTCCGGGGTTAAGACGCTGTATCTGGCACTTGGCGGTGCCTTCTGCTCCGCTCTCTCAGCGGGGTTCTGGGGAATGATGCCGGGCGCTGCACTTGTGTGTTCGGTGGCCTCGCCGAAAGCCTGCTTGTGTTTTCAGTGGGCCTGGCAGCTGGGCTTCATTTCCTTCATTCAGGGTTTGACTTGAAATTTGCGTCGGCACATAAGTCACCGCCGCAAAGGGACACTGGCAGCCCTGGCGTGGGTGCCCGCGTTGTGCCGAGGCAGGGCAGGGGAGCCGAGGCTCCCGCGCTCTCTGGCTGCTGGGAGAAGCAAAGTCGCCCTTGCCTGGGGCTCTGTGAGCAATGGCAAGCTGTCACCCGCTGCCTGCGAGCCGCCACGCTGCTGGCAGCCCCTTCCCCATTGCCAGTGCCACCCTTGGCACTCTCCTTCATCGTGCATGTGTGCGTGTACGGCACCCTGCATTGTCGTGCGTGCGCGGCCAGCCGCAGAAGGTGATCCTCTCGGGCCTGATGCAGAAGGGGCTCTTCGTTCAGCAGAGCACAGAACCAGGGAGGCTTCAAACCGGAGATTTTTACCTTTGGATTCTTACCCTCACAGCAGATCCTTTCAGGCCCATTGGCTATTTCTGTGGGTTTCCAGCAAAGTTTATTTAAAAAAAAAAAAACCCACACAAAACAAAATCCCTATTGCATATTACATTCACTATGCAGTGATCAGTACCTCCACCAGGATAATTGTAGGGGTCCAAAAATGGAAAAAAAAATTGAAATCACTGAATTCTTAGGCATATGTGTAATCCCTAAGAAAATAGGGATTCAGTTCTTTCTGTTCTGTAGCATATGAAACTTAGAGTCTCTCCTGGTGCTGTTTTTCTTGAATAAAAGCCTGTCTTGTTCCTGAAGATTTGGGATTGTCAGGTTAACACGGCACGATGCGCTTTTTCCTCTGACTGTACATATAAATACGATCGACCTATTTGATAAATAACTGGTACAAAGGTTTTGTTATATTAAAAACAGCTAAGTATGACTCCTGATCGAATATCAAGACTGTAATTGAATCTCAGGGGTTCTGGTACTGTTCATAAAGCATTTGAGTTGTTTTGTGCTTCGTGACGTCAGCCAAAAGCTTGATTGAATTATGTTCTTGTATTGTGGGAGCACCTGCCAGTGCCACTAGACTTAAGGGTCTGTCAGCATTTCCATTACAAACCTTCCTGATAAGTTTGTGACTTGGCTCCGAGCATTTGAACTGGGCTGGAGGCTGGCATATAAACTTCCAGCCTGGGAGCGAGTTGTTCTGCAAATACAAGAAACCCGAATAAATTCCCCAAACGAATAGGATGTGCAGCGCTCCTCCCCGTGACTCTCCTCTTGCCTCCGTGCAGATCTGATGCTGTTCTGTGGCCACGGTCCCTCTTTGAAATGACTCTGCGATCTGACAGAGCAGAGGCTGAAATACTGCTGTCTAGTGAAACCTCACGGAAGAGGGGTTTTTTTAGTATTTTAGAAACAAAGACGTGCATGCGATAACGTGATTTGGGAGTACCCGTGAGCATGGGCCATCTCTGCTGGCAGTTCTGCAGCCTATAGCGTAGGTTTCTTTGGTTTTGAGAGGATTCTCGTTAAAGGGAGAAGTGACAGCCGTGAAGCTTGAGTGTACAGTTAATTATAATACAGAAATAATTATTAAATAATTTTTAGCTCCTTATAGATCTGCATGCTTAATTATGGGGACGACACATAGCAGCTGATCCTGAAATGCCGAGTAAATATTTAGCGCGGTGCTGCTCAAGGTGCGTTGCCTCAGGAGGAGATGCTCCTTATCCTTAGATGACTGCTGTCCATTAAGCCTTATAACTGGGTAAACGCTGCAGAGATTTTGAGAGAAGGGCAGGGATGAGACTGCTGCATTCGTGATAAGGCAGATTCACCACCAGACCTCCTGGAAGGGCAGAAAGTGGCCTAATGGCTTGATTAAGTTCTGCAGCCGTGAGAGCATCGTAGTGAGTCCTGGGTTCGCCCCGAAGCCCACCCCGCCGCCTTTGCGGGAGGATCCTAGCTCTTTGCCCCTCCTGCTTCTCCAGGATTCACGGTTTAGCTTGGGCTCTGCACAGGGGAGATGATTTGGACTCTCAAGATTTCACAGTGCTGCAAAACCTCATTCACACCGCATTTTATACAACAGAAATCCCATCTACCCGAAATTTAGACAAGTGTTCTGACATAGCCTCTCTGAAATCTGCTCCTTTGCAATGAATATCGCGTGGTCAACCTGTGGTTGTGAATGTCCCCTCCATGAGAAATAGTACCAATTCTGTGGTATGGTTCCACCTGACTCTGAAACATTATTTTATTTTTCAGACCTAGGGTACTTTTTCAGTTGTATCTGAATGTTTGTGGCAGAGGGCTGAAGGAGAAATGGAAGCAAATATTTGGAAAATGCTTTTTCCTGCTCTTATAAATAGAAATAAATTACATGTTCTGTGATTCCTGATGTGAGTGGAACCTGTCAGGCACACTTTCATTTTGCTAACGTTCCACTGATGCAGTTTTTCTAGTCAGACCTTGCAGATTGATCTTCCCATGCCATGGCTAACTAGCTAGTTAATGAGCTACTAGTTACTGGCTGTTGCCAATGCAGTTGGTTTCGGTTTGCCTTAAACTCATATTGTTCGGGACCACCTCTGTGCTTTGTGCTAATCTGGGCTCTCCGAAGCCAACTTTCTGTAATAGTATTTTGTCCATTGCAGTCCTTTGGGAAAAATTATGTGTTAAGTCCTGATTAGAGACTAGATAATGCTTTATTCTGCAGGATCAGAGTTGTTAGCAAATGCATTGCTTAACTTCTGTTTTCTGTGTCTAATCACTTTGTTGATTTTATACTCTTTGGAAAGATTTACTTACTTAGGAAATACTGTGTCTTGTTGTATAAACAGAGGAAAATTCACGTTTCTAAAATTAGATATTTTGTAAACACCACAAATTAGAGCATTTAATTTATGAACTAGCTTATTAACTAATGGACATTGTCTTTTTTCCTTTCCCCTTTTCTCATTTATAATCCTTTCTTTCTTTTTTTTTCTTTTTTTTTCCCCCTCTTATCTCTGTCTTTTAAAACTGAAGCGGTTAATTGGCACTAGTGGCAACATAGTGGTGAGAGTGCTTCAGGTTCATACTCATGTCAAGATTTGATTAAGCGGTTTGGTCAGTGTGAAACACTGATGCTTCTTCACTTCTCCCTGCCTCTGACTGAAGTGTGCAACAGATATTGAAAATGTGTTGATATCCAATTAGGAAGTTAACATGGCAAAATTACCAATTATCAGAAAGTAAACATACAGCTCAGGACAGCTTTCGTCAGTACATGGGCTCTCCGTCGTCTGCGTTGTTCGGGAGATGCCCCTTTCCAGCCGAGTGCTGCTTCCCTGGCTGTGGCGTAAATCCTTAACGGCAAAATTATTGGCAGTAAATTATCAATGTCTTTTTAACCACAAACCCAATTTAGTTTAAGTAAAAGAACACTGTCATATTAAAAAAAAAATAATATAACAACCCATGTTTTACTTCTTTTTAAGTCTTTTGGGAATTCAGTTGAGTCCAGGTTATTTCTGCAGTATTGGATCACATCTTACCTTTATGTGGGTCCCAGCTTGTCCAGATGTTTGTCATCTCATTTTCTCTGTTTCTTCCCCGTTACTCACTTGGTTTTATTTTTTCCATCGGACTTGTGAATGCAAGCTCTGTAGGACAGGAAAAACACTGCAGTTCATTAAACCTTCATTATCTGAGGACTGTGGGGCAAGATTTAGTCTTTTTGCAGTGCAAATCCAGGGTAGAGAGCTCTGGTGTTGCCCGGTGAGCGTGCTGTGGGGCAGAGGCAAAACACCTTCCAACATTTAGGATTGTCTTGCACCTAGAAAAACCCCACTGCTGGATTTCATGGCCGTTTGGATCTGACCAGTACAGTAACTTGAGCCTTTGGGTCAAAATTCACCCCCTTAATTCCAGTGTTTCCTTGCTTAGGGTGCAGAAGAGGTTATCTATTTAAAATTTAGGAGCGAAGGAATAGGAATGGAGGAAGGAACTGAAAACACTGTAATCCAAACTTAACCAGAAAACAGATAAGGTGATGATTATTTGCATGTTTGTGCTTCTGAAGTCCCACTGCCTGTAAATGCCCGAACGTTTTATGTGGCCATTGAACCCATAGTATCTGACCACAAAGAGATGATGAGATTTATTATACTGTAATTATGATATTTAAAGCTTAAAAAAATGTATATCTAACTGTTTTTTAACATATTCTTAAGTGAAAAAAAATATAAATAAATGCTCTGGCTCTGCCATTGGGCAAAATTGTGATGTGTTTGTAAACAGGGCAATGCCTAATGCCACGCCTAATGGAGAATTGTTATTTTCTTAATCCAAAATAGAAAGAGCTTAAATAGAAAGTGCAGGATTATGAAAGAAGCCGCTTTATTCTTTTTAATATAAAGTTGTTTCCTCTCATTCATCTCAGTCCCATCCCCACTGCTGGAAAAAAATAAACTTCTAGTGGTCTCCTTAGGGGTGGGATGAAACCCCTTGCGCTGACCGTCCCTTCGCAGGGCACTTGCGAGGGGTCACAAGCACTGTGCCCTCTCTGGAGTCGCTTTGCCATTTTCATAACATTGGTACAATCGTATTTTTTCAGCCTAAGCCGCCTCCTTGTCCATTGCTGTCTAAAAGACCTAGTTCAGCAGGAAATCAAGAGCAAAAATGAGAATGGATAATCTGTAGAATGTTTTCAGATTTGCCTGTTGTATTTATCAGAAGTCAATGTGAAAAATAGCAATGTTGAACTAAAAACAGAAGTGAATTTAAAAAAATAAGACATAACACTAAAATATATGTGAGCAATAGCATTCTTCCTGGTCTCTCATTTGTGCCGATGGGAGAATTCCCGGACGCAAGCGAGGGAAGGACGGGGCTGCTCGCTTGCTCCTGCGTTCACAGATGGCACCCATCTTGCCTACTGTGACTTTCGTCAAAGACTGGCATCTTAATCGAACGTAATCATCTAGGTGCCTCCCGTGTCGGTGGGGAGAGACGGTGTCTGTAAAGAGATAGGGAGGCTTATCCCTTTTTAAGATAAGGGTTTAAGATGGCTCTTTCAAGGCACCCGTCTCTTCATACTGATTGTAAAGGCAGCTCGGTGACTAGATGGCTGCTTTTGAGATGGCTAAAGCTAAATGAGATGAATCCCATCTTAAAGGTCCCCCGGCTCTACTTGAATCCTTTTTTTTTTTTTTGTAATTTTTATTTTTTTAGAACACAAAATCCTTCATTCTTGTGTCTCTGAAGAATCAAGAGCCCACATCATATAGACTGGAAAAGTGGTCTCTCACTGCAGTGCTTTATGTTATTATTTATGTATTTATTACATTTATTACATTTATTAAAGACTGCCACTGTGTTTGGTGTTGTGCGTTTTAGAGGGTTAATTGGTTCCAGTTGCAGAGTTAATTGATTTCAGTTGGCTCCCAAGGAGGAGATGCGAAATGGAGTCTCTTCTGAGGGTGACACTTCCCAGGAGAGGGAAACACCTCCTCTCCCCTTCCTGCGAGGTACAATTCTCCTTATACCCTAAGAGAGGAAATTTTCTCCGCGTTGCCATTTCATCTCCTTCTTAACAGCGCGTCCTGTAAAATGCCTCCTTCCGAATGGCAGGGTGTCTATGCAGTCATGAATGCACGTCTCCATTATTAGCATCTTTTGATTTTATTCCAACTCAGTGACTAATAGCAACAGATTCCAAATAGTTATTCTGAGACTTTTGACTCAGTCCAAATTTTGCCTTAAAATGGGTTTGCTTACATACAAGAGCTATTTTGCTCTTCTGCATTCGTTGTAGCATTTTCAAATTATTTTCAACTTGAAAAGGGGTTTGATCTTTTCTAATTTAATCAGAGTTTCCTGAGAGGACTTCAAGGAAGAACACCTCATTTACTGATTGGGGAAACTGGAAAAGTTCCTTACAGAGAATCATCAAAAATTCTGGCTGCTTACTGTCTAGTACTGGATTTATGAACCGTGCTCAAACAGTTTTTCTGGTGGGTTTTCACACTTCCTCGTGTCTGCCTCACTCAGAAATACTGCAAATATCGCACTTCTCTTTCTCATTAGAGGCAGCTAATTAATAAATATGAGAAAGTTAACTGATGGGAAAATGTTATCTGGGCACTCCGACTTGGTAACCTTGACTTTCTTTTGAGTAATAAAAAATAATAGGTAACATGCGGAAGGAAGGGCTGGTGGATGTAGATAATCTATCAGATCCACAACTGGAATAAATCAGCATAACTCTACAAACGCCCACCAAGTTGTGCCATTTTATGCTATCTGAGGATCTCATGTTCTGCTAGGAAACTAATAGGATAAAATCTAAAATATCTTTATTTTAGTGAGGGCAGGAAGGAGAATGGTTGCTTTCCGGGAAGAAGATGTGCCACAGCTCCATAGGTACTTATGAAGGTACCGCTTTGTACCCTTCCTTTTTATCTTTCATTGTAAAATTAAAGTACACATTTCCTGGTTGCTTATTTGGCTGAAGCCTCCTTCAAGCACACATCCAATAATTTGTCTTATTCATCTCCTCATCATGCTCGTGGTTATGTTACATTCACCTACAGTAAGGATTCAGTGATAGAGGAAGAATGAATATGGATGAATCGACGAATACAAGTGCTGTAAGTGATTTTTAGAGCTTCTCGTATTCAGTTTGACAGTCTCAGATGGAAGACTGTCAAGATCAGTCCCATATTTTGAATCGTCAAGTGCACTTTATGTGCTTTTCCCCCCGAGTTGGAACCCGGTCTTTTGGATATTGAAAGCAATGGGAATTTTCCTGCCGCTTTCCCTGTGAGAAGGACTGGGCTCTTTGTCTGCCTATATTCTGCAGATTTATCCATTTCATTGCCCTACATACTCATGCTAATGAAGGAGATAGGTACAGGCATGGAAAGGCATGATACGAATAGGTGGGCTTGGGAAAGGAGGGCTCCACTTATTTATTCTTTTAGGCTTGCCCAGAAGAATAATTTTCTCAAATACTCTGCTTGAGATTTTTCTAGGAGAAGATGCTTACAGGGATTGGAACAGCCTATTGAAAAGTTGTTTCCTTTCAGCGTTTTGAAATTATTTAAAAATTATTTTTCTCTACCAGCTTCACATTAATTTGTAACGAAAACTTCCCTTATAAAGATGGCAGCGAATTTTTTAAGCTAGTGTACACTTTGTATTTCCTTGTCCTACTGTTTGGGTTATAAACATATTTAAAAAAATATATTCACACACACAACATTATCATGATTCGGCTTAAGCATCTGTGGTTGTAAGTGCACTTCATTTCACCTAATTAAGTTATTTAGTCATTTACACATTAGCAATGTACTACATATTCCACTTTTACAGGAACTTATTTTAATTATACCCACAGTTCTGTTCTGCTCCATTATAGCCATAGATCAAGCTGAATAATAACCATTCTAAAAGCCATATGCTAAAAGAGATTATAGGTCATTAAGGCCAAATTAAGGTAACATTTCTGATGGTCACAAACAGAAGTCTAACCAATAATTATCTTCTTTCAGGTCTGTAGATACAGTCCTCTTCGAGCTTTTAAGATGACAACCAAAGGACAATCTCTGATTCCTAATTGTTGGCATTGGTTTCAGACGTTGTAATTTCTGAAATTAATACGGTTTGCTAAGGCATAACAATATTTGTTTGTTTTTCGCTCTCTGATTCTGGTGTTTGCCAGAGGCCCCCAATGTAAACTTAATCTTAGAATCATAGACTCGTCTAGGTTGGAAAAAACCTTTAAGATCATCAAGTCCAACTGTTAACCTGGCACTGCCAAGTCCACCACTAACCCACGTCCCTCAGCACCACGTCTGCCCAGCTTTTAGATACCTCCGGGGATGGCAACTCCACCACTGCCCCGGGCAGCCTGTTCCAATGCTTGACAACCCTTTCAGGGAAGAAATTTTTCCTAATATCCATCCTAGACCTCCCCTGGTGCAACTTGATGCCATTTCCTCTTGTCCTATCGCCTGATCCTTGGGAGAAGAGACCGACCCCCCCCCCCCCCCCGGCTACAACCTTTTTTCAGGGGAGCTGTAGAGAGCGAGAAGGTCTCTCCTCAGCCTTCTTTTCTCCAGGCTGAACACCCCCAGCTCCCTCACCAGACTTGTTCTCCAGACCGCTCACCAGCTCCGTTGCCTTTCTCTGGACACGCTCCAGCCCCTCAAGGTCTTTCTTGCAGTGGGGGGCCCAAAACTGGACACAATATTTGAGGTGGGGCCTCGCCAGTGCCAGAGGATAATCACTGCCCCAGTCCTGCTGGTCACACTATTGCTGGTACAGGCCAGGATGCTGTTGGCCTTCTCGGCCACCTGGGCACACTGCTGGCTCGTATTCACTGGTTGTCGACCAACACCCCCAAGTCCTTTTCTGCCGGGCAGATCTCCAGCCACTCTGCCCCAAGCCTGTAGCATTCATGGGGTTGGTGTGACCCAAGTGCAGGACCCTGCACTGAGCCTTGTTGAACCTCACACCATTGGCCTCATCCCATCGATCCAGCCTGTACAGATCCCTCTGCAGAGCCGTCCTACCCTCCAGAAGATCAACACTCCTGCCCAACATGGTGTGCTCTGCAAATTTACTGAGAGTGCACTCAATCCCCTTGTCCAGATCATTGATAAAGATATTAAACAGAGCTGGCCCCAATACCGAGCCCTGGGGAACACCACTTGTAACCATCTACCAACTGGCGTTAACTCCGTTCACCATAACTCTTTGGGCCTGGCCATCCAGCCAGTTTTTTACCCAGTGAAGAGTATGCCTATCCAACCATGAGCAGTCAGTTTCTTCAGGAGAATGCTGTGGAAAACTTGTCTCAAAGGCTTTACTAAAGTCTAGGTAGACAAACCAACGCTGAGCTCTTGTGGAGTACCTGCTGTGTGTAAGCATCCATTCATCCGCTTCCTTTAGTTGTACCAACCATTAAAGCTCATTTTCAGTGGTGTTGGGTCCTGCAGTTTTGGGCTTAACTGTCTTCTGCTGAATAGAGTTGGATCTAATTTTCTCAAGATTAATTTTGGCTCAGAGTTTGCACCTAGGAAGCTTACCAGTAATTCCCTTTTGAGTGAGCCTCAGTGGTATTTTCCTCTGGAAAGAGCTGAGCTTCAGACAAAGTTTCTGCAGGGAGAGACCTGGGTGTCATGTCTTTGGTATACGCTGCCTAGCAAATAAAATCTTCCACTGGTTTCTAACATTTAAAGTTAATTGTATCATTGTTTTCGCTGTCCAAACGCATTTGCAAAAAAAAATAAAGCCTCTATGTCTACTTTGTAGTTGTTAGCAAGTGTCATATTATCAACAGAATTACTTTCCCCATCAAGTGGAATAAATATTCCCATTGCACTCAAGAATTCAGAAAAATCTGGAGGAAATGACTCAAACCAGACAGTGCTCCTTGAAGGTCAGTGATGATGGGCCTGGTAGGGTGAAGGGGGCTCTGTGAAGGCTCATGGATGATTTCAGGCAGTGATCCCTTCTTGCCTTCAAGTTTATTAGGCTGTGGGCAAAGACCTTTCTGGAGCACTGCAGGTTGTCCTGCTGTAGCCATAGAAGGTTGTGGCTTTTTTGGAAGAAAGGCAAATTTTAAACTAGAAAGCTTTCTTAGCTCAGAGATAACAGTTTGCAACAAAATAAGCTGGAAACCATTCCTGTCTATGGGTCATTAGTTTCCCACTCTTTCTTTTAGGCTCTTGTGGGTATTTAAGAAAAATGTTTACAATAGCCTTACTGGATAAAAAACAACTGTTCTAATAAATAAGTAAATAAACATATACATGTATAACCAAAAAGAGCCATCAGTGGTCATACTTACAGTGTTCAGTTGGTGCTTGGTTCAAACTAAGCTCTGGTAGAAAGACAAAAGGAATTACCCTTTTTTTCCTGCCTGATGCCATGCTGGTGAGTACCATAATGGCTGTTGTATCGCCTTGTATTCCGGAGTAAATCACATGAATTATGAGACATTGTAGGGTAAGATCCCATGAACAGCTGAGATTCCTATTGCATCTCACAAGTAACCGCAGAAAAGAATACAATGTTTTACCTAATGGATTTGTTAAAAACAGGTAATCCCACATTCCTGAGCAGTTTCTCTCCATAGATAGCTGGCTGGCCACTCGCAGTTAATCATTCCCACGTTTGTGTCTTCAGTTGCCAGCCGTTGGACTTCATAACGAAAGACTTGTACTGCAAAGTATTTCCTTGGTGTTTATAGACTTGGGGATGTATATCAATGCTATTTATTAGAGTATTTGAAAGGAAGTTAGGACTGGAAGGGAGGTTTTGGATTAGCAGGTCCAGGTGCCTGGTGTTGCTTAGATTGTCATGCTCTGTCTTAAAATTGTTAAGGTTTTTGATCCAAAAATTGTCTTGGAATAATGTTCCAGCATCTCAGTCCTGATGGCCAGAAATCTTATTGTAATGTTTTGACAAAATTTAAATATGTCCAGTTTATATTCACTTGTTCTTGTTCCAGCACTTAAATAGCATGTTTCCCTTCTCCATCTGTCCCCCTCCCCCAACGTGTGGCATGTCTCTACAGGAACATGTCTTTTTTGATAGGAAAAGTCAACCAGACATTTGCGTCTCCCAGATGCATGCATGCACTTGCCCCGGTGGAGTTTGCTCTGTACTTTTCCCAAGGAGGGAGCGCAGTGTTGTGGAGCCATGCCACAATGGCAGGTGCCATCTCCATAGATCTAAGGGAGTCCCATCCCACCCTTGCTGCAGCTGAAGCTTCTCCATGGTGCCTTCTGAGCTACAGAGCTCCCTGTGGGCGTGGAGCCCCTGCAGGTGTTGGTGGGCTGCCTAATTGGAGTCATTTAAGCTGAGCTACCAGAGAGCTGCAAGAGGTGGTTAGGGCTGGGGTGTGGAATGGAGGTAGAGGTGGCTGGCTGTGTCTGTGGGGCTCCATGCTGGCTGGGGTTGGACGTGTGTGGGTACTGGCGGTGGGACTGCTGCTCCTTCTCTAAGGTAAGGAGTGGTGAACTGGAAATTTCTGCTTGAATGTTTTGAAAGGAAATACGTGGGGGCTGCTGTACGTTGTCTTTCCTGCTCTTACCTTGTGGACTTGTGAAGTCTGTGTTTTGCCTTTTTTTCCTTGGAAAATCTTCCCTTGGAACTTATGAATTGAATATTTCTGCTTTACTTTAGGTTGTAGAAAGTGAGGTGGGGTGCCTTTGTGGAAATTCATAGTGTGTGTATGTATGTGTGTGCCTG
The DNA here is from genome assembly GCF_964199755.1 of Larus michahellis. Classification (NCBI taxonomy): domain Eukaryota; kingdom Metazoa; phylum Chordata; class Aves; order Charadriiformes; family Laridae; genus Larus; species Larus michahellis. The sequence continues at coordinate 1,151,904 of NC_133930.1, forward strand.
TGTGGCAGGTTTTTGGCAGTCCTTTTCAAAATGTCCTTGCTTAAGTGAACTTGTTTGCCTTCGCTATAGATCTATGGGGCTTTGAGGGAACTTTATTTGTAGGAGAGAGAATCTGTTTCATTATTCTATTCTGTGCTTCTGTTAGGCCTGAAATAGTTAAATCAGGTCTCCGCGTCTGAAATAAAAATACTGACCCAAAATACAGACTCACCGCGTGGCTGGGCACGGTAGTATGGAGTCCTTTGTATTTGAGTCAAGAGGGTCCCGATGTCCTGTTGTGCACTTAGAGGCAGGCAACAGCAGAAACAAAAATGAGGAGCTGGATCCTCGCAGTACGTCACTATGTCACCCACCATGGTGGGGGTGATGTGTAGAGGTTAAATTGATAAGGAAACTTGACTGGATACCAGCGATGAGATACCTACCTTAAGTGTGTCTCGGTTGTTTTTTCTTCTCCCAATATTTTCCTGAAATTTTTCCGTGCTCTCAGAGTTCAGCAGACCAGTGTAATCCTTTTGCTTGCAGGCAAACGCTTGCCTTTTGGCTTGCATTTTGACTTCCATCTGCTTTGAATGTGCTCTTAAATATCGAATTAAGCATAGTTTGTATTTCTGAAGTTCTGTGTGAACGATAGCACAAGCAGCAATTCTACTGTTAAACCTTCTCTATTGTGCAAGGGTTAAAATGTAACCTACGTGTAACTTTTCCTAAACTCCAGTCCACATCCTAAGGACTTCCACTCAAGGAAGAGTCCCGTAGACTTTGCTGGAGGGTGGGATCCCACCCGTTAGCCGATGTGCTAAACTCCGTTTGTGTGCAATGGTATGAATTGGATGTAACTTCCCTGAATTCAGGGGACTCATGCCAGACTCGCGCTCGTGCAAGTAAAAGACTTTTTTGCATTTTTGTCACAGAACCTGATAAGTAGTACCATGGAATCAAAAGTGCGCATAATGTGCAAAGTCAGACTATATTTAAAGCGCCTTATTCACAGAGGAACACCTCTAACCTTTCAATATGTGAATAAGATGTCAACCTAGTTCTGTAACTCCACCAGGTTTTGACATGATAATGCATTTGCAGTCACTTATACGCTTGCATTGGTGAAGTGCAATCATTTGCCTATGTTTATTTAAATAGTGCAAACTTTGAACGTTATCACCTTTTTATTTAAAAGAAAAGAGACTACAAAGATGACATCACGGGAGCATCACGCACAGGCAGTTAAACTTTGAAGAGGCGTGTATTTTAAGGTGCTCCCTGCTTCTTCGCCTCTCCTTTCTGGAATTGAATTGCAAGATCTCTGGAACAGAGACCCAACTTTCTTCCTTAAACTGAAATTTCTGTCTCTGTGTCAGTATTGACAAAAGCAGTCCTAGCTTTCCTTGCTGTATAATTAGTCATCGGAGTGATCAGAGTTTTACATTCTGTTACCAGTGAGTTGGAAGGAGATATTAGGTTCTGGAAACCTGGCCGTTGATTTAGTTGTTCAAAATGAAGATGTGGAGAACTCACTTTAAACTTACCATTTTGAGTAATGAGGGGTTTTGGTCACTGGAACAAGCATAAAAATTGGTATTGAGTAATGTACGTTTTAATTTGAAATTTGGGGAAGACTCCATGGCAACTGTAATATGAAAAGAGTAGGCTCTTTCATGAGTCCCTTGGTCTCTGGGTAATCAGGCTGTGTTTGCTTGCTTATTTGTTTGTTGGTGTTTTGTTTTTGTTTTAGGGGGGCCATTGGACTGTACAACTTCTGTACAGTGGTCTGTCTTCAGCCTGTAAAGTATTTTGAAATACAAATTTTGTTCTGAGGCAGTCTTGGAAATTCATAGCCACTTTTGCACTCTTTCATGAAAATATGGAATGTGCGTTGTGCTGGGAATGCTTTTGTAACTCAGAGATTAAAGGGAGGGCATAATAGTGACATTTTCAATGTAACAGTAACTGTGAAAAGAAGGTAGACAACTCTATAAACATATTCTCTGTCCTGGATCCAAAATAACTGTTGAGGGATATGAAAGTAATGTGAAGGGTAATACAGATAGATCTATCAGTTATTCAAGATTTTACTTTTACTTCGGTTGCTGCAGCACTGTATTATTAATGTTTATTTGAAGTATGAACGTAAGGAACAACTTTACCAGTTTGCTTGTCACACAATTCGATATCTAAAGGGAAATATCACTGATGGAAAACCAGAGAGACTAAATAGATATATTTGGTCTCACAGGCAGTCCATTAATTTGCTCAAATTAAATATTATCTTTAAATATTGAAAGGTTAAATGTACACTGATAATGGATTTAGACAGCCATTAAGTCATAATTGCTCTCTAATGTAGTTAGCAAAAGACATTATTTGATATAACTTATTGAAAAGGGACTAAAAGCACCAGGATTTTTTTTTCCACTTGCCCTTTTTCATATAAATGTACGAGATTAAATTCCATTTTCATTTAACACTGTGGGATCTACTAAACTCTGGGAGTTTCCGTGGCTGTAGGTGAGCAGGCAGGATGTGGGCTGTGCCCCCAGGTTGGGCTCGGTGGTGTGGGTGCTCGTGCCAAGTCCTTTGTGAAGGTGCAAGAGACGGATCGCCTCTGCCCCTGCTTAGAGAGGACAGGCGTAGTGCTGAGCAGAAGGCTAGTCCCTTGCACCCAGGAGCATTAGAGATGAGATCTTAACCCCACAAAAGGGAAAAAAAACCCTTCCAATATCATCTGTGTTGTCACCATGGTTAGGATGGTAGCCCAAAGGTTGATGAGCTATGATGGTGCTACGTGCTGGGTCTGCAGAAACAGTCGGGAGCATCTTCCCAAGCTTGTGCCAGCCCCTGTGGGGGCTCTTTTTGGAGCTGGTCCATCCTCAGCTGTGAAATAGGAGCCAGAGTTGAAGGAACGAAGTCTGGGTTACAGGTGTGTTATGGTCACCAAGGCTTTATTTTGGTTAAAATTAAAAATATTTTTAAGTTTTCATAATATTTATCTGCAAATGTATGTTGATGCAGCTCTTGGGATTGAGGTCCTCCTGCAGACCAGGATCGCTGACCTCTGCAAATTATTCGTGGGCCACTAGTGCTCATGCTGCAAAGCCTGTTCTATTAAAGTTTCCGTGAGGTCCATGGGGGTTAGATCGCTAGCCGGTGTAAATCACCGCACTCACACTGAAGCCTCCAGAGCCAGGACAGTCCCAGGGAGGTGGTTTAAAAAGTGATTGCTCTCAGCTGGGGGTGGGGGAATGGGCTGCCCTTGGGGTGTTGGGGTCAGTCAGCTGGGGCTGTGAGACGGTTCAGCTGTGGGGCTTCAACTTTCTGGCTGATTATTTCATTTATTTACTTGCTTGTTTGTTTATTAGAGCTGACAGATCACCTTTGCAGTTTTAAGTTGCCCTGCCCCCGTGATCTGGTGTCTTTCTGGGCAGTGGTAATCCACAGATGAAGGGCTCTCCGGAACAGAATACGGGGGGTAATTTCTACAGCTGCTCTGGTTTGATTCAGAGCAGGGTTTCGGTCTATGGCTGGCCAATTCAGTGTTCAGAGATCTTGCAAGACTTTCTCTTATGTCAGAAAGAAAAAGATAAATATCAGTATTTTCTTGGATAGTGTCTTTTGTTTAAAGCCTGGAAGGGCCTTAATCGTAAGTAGATGTTATCCTGTAAATGGGATGTTTTTCTTCTTCAGCAATATTTAATGAGATAATATCAAATAGAAGACTTAAAATAAAGGAAAATGCTGTTCTCATCTATTACAGTATTATACTAGAAGTCACAAAAAAATCTCTAGAGCATTGTACTGCTTGTTTTTTCCTTTTTCATGCAATTCATGTAACTTAGATAATGAATCGGGATGAATTATTCCCAATTTTCCTGTTCTGAATCTTATGGGATAAAAATAAATAACCAAATTGCTGCAGAATGATTCACAGTGAAAAACTTTATATGAGAGTTAAATCAATTACAAATCACAAGATGATTTTGCAAAAAGGAAGATTTTACTTTTATCTGCTTTTCTCAGCACCCCCCCCCCCCCAAAATCGTGATGTAGGGTGTAATTGTGATGAGGACAGCCTTTGACCCCGCCTGCATTGGCTAATAGCAGCAATAAGTACGTGGTGACACACTGAACGGAGAGCACATTTTTGGCGGGCTAGGGGATGCCTATAATAAGAAACGTAATTGAGTTGTCAGTCTGTTGCTCTGTGAGCTAAATCACAGATTTGAACCACGGAGAAGTGCCTTGATTAGATACCTTTTGAATGCATCTTGCACTCTGGCACGTGCAAGGAAATAGTTTACATTTCTTACAAATGAAATGACTGAAACATCTTTGTCTTAATGAAACAGGTATTTCCTTAAAAATACATTCCATGTTTTTTAATTCCTGATCCTTTATCCTTTGGCTAGTTTAATTTGGGCTCAGGTTATAGAATGTAACTTTGGCTCAGTGCACCCTTTTTTTGAAGGAGAGAGAACAGTTTTCAATAGACTTTTGTGAGGAGCCCAAGACCATGGTGAGATAACACCCTGTACGAGCAGGGCCGCCTCGTTCTCCTGCTTCCCTGCGGCCTTTAAACCAAGTAGCAGGATAATTGTGTTTCCAGGGAAAAAATCTCCATGCAGGAGGCTTAAAAAGTGTTTCTAGTTTGGATAACAAGAAAAAACCCAACTTGTACAGCAGTGCCTAGCCTTTGGTGTCTCTCGGTTAATGCAGCGTCACCTTGCATGGACCTGGAGCCAGAAAACCTGTCTGGTCACCCCAAGAATGCGATTAAGAGAAGACACTCTTAATTTGCTTACCCTCTGGCTCCGTTCAGGAAGATGCTGGAGATTACCTCGTTCCTTTCGATGTAAAGCTCTTTTGTTGAAACACAAGAGTACATGAAACACGTTTTGAAAACTAATTAACTATGTGTGCTTAATTCTTCCCCATGCATTAGTTCTTGTAATATTTGATGGCTTTACCATACTCATGCTCTGCTATTTTTGTTATTTAAGATTGGCTTAATTATGAAAGGAAACTGGCCTGTCTGTAAAATGGAAAAACCTCAACAAACCCCAGACACCACAAAACCTGCAAAACTAATAGGCCTCTAAAAAGGTTACAGTTCTATAGAGCAGTTTGGTTTTGAGCACAAGATTTTCACTCCTTGTCTGTATAACTCTTTGACGTTGTTGTACAGTCTCCATCATGGCGTGGACGGGGGGGCAAAAACTAGGGCGTAGGTATTGGGTTAGAAATCCCTGATTATGGTTTCCTGGCCATGTCAGTCGGACATATACAAGTTTGGAAAACAAGAGTGAAAAATGAAGCTATTTAAAGTTGGGAATTGTGAAGTCTCACATTGGGACTGTGAATTAGGGGACTGTGTTTCTGCATCCAGAGTGCCTCACGAGTTCCCGGTGCTGTCATTGGATACACTTTGGTAGTCACGCTTAAATGAGGTTTCCTGCTTGCTTCGAGACCTAGAAGTAGACGGCAGCTTATGTGCACCTGTTTCCCGAAAATCCAGCCCCGATTTGCAGCGGTGGCACAAGTGCGGTATTGTTCGTAGCCAGATAGCCCGGTTGTCAGCTTGTGTACATCCAGTATAACAAATGGGTTACCGCTCCTCTAGAGTGTATTATTTCTCATGACTAGTCATACGCTACAGGAACACACAAGGTACTTTTAAAGAGATAATTTTTTTCCAAGCAATAGTTCTGAGCGGAAACCAAGAAAGCAGTTTATTTTTAAGTCCTTTTACCTTGCGGGTCAGCACGTCCCTTTCCCTGGAGCACAGCTGCTTTAGCTATTCCTGTACCTTTTACCCAATAATCTACATGAATGGAGGGAAATTTCCTAGCAATTAATAGGGAGAGAGCAAATCTGAAGCCACTGCAGTTTAAGTACTTTGACAAGTGCTCGTCCCTCTGCGCGCGCCGCCTCTCGCACCGAACTCTGCTCCAGTCGCGCGGGGCCAGCCAGTGTCATCTGGAGAGCGGCAGGGATCAGAAGTGGGGCAAGAAGCAAATAGGAAATCCTTTTCTTCCTCAACAGAAAATGTTGACAAACATAATTTTATCTTTGTTTCATTTTCTTCAAAACTCTTGGAAGAAAAAAAATGAAAACCAGGAAGCAAAATATCCTTGTTTTTCCATCTTTGTCCAAGACAAGTCTTGTCTGTTACTTTTTGTATTTGTTTGCTTCCCTCCAACCCTTTTTTTTTTTAGACAGTATTTCCCAGGAATCAAAGTTGGTTTGTTTTTAAAGTACGTTGAGAAAAACGTTCCTGAGAAAATCGGTGCTTTGACTAAAAAGAGTTGTTATTGTTAAAAGAAAGATTTTAACAAGTTGAATCCAAGAAAAATCTAGGTTGTATTTATTTGAAAAATCCTTACACTGAGGTGGTCTAGCCCTGAACTGTAACCTTATTGTGACTGAGCAAGCCCTAAACAAAGAGGAGGATCCTTCCCCAGGAGCTTAAAACTGGAGTATAAAACAAGGGAGAACAGATGGATAGACAGATTGGGGAGCACAAGAAAACAAAGAGACGGTATTGTTCGGCATAAATAGCTGTGGTCCGCTCTTCCCGGCAGCTGAACCAAACCGAGTGCTGGTGAATAATGGATGGCTAATGCGATGGGGACTGGAAGACCATGAGAAGGATGCAAGGAGGCAGTGCAGTCAAGAGGGTTTTCAGATGTATTTTGAGTTACGAGAGGATAAAGCTGGAGGTGGGGCGAAGAGAAAACGGAGGTTTGGGGGCAGAGCAGAGGAGATGGTGAGAGAAGCAATGAGGAGACAGTGCAGACAAGATCGCTGGAAAAAAAATAATGGGCTTAGGAAAGAGAACTGAGAAGAACCTTCTGTTCTTGAGAGAGGATGAAGGAGAAGGCTGTAGGAGGGAGAGGGGAAGAACAGGGAGGAAGTCATGTTTTACTTGGTAAGTTATTCTTTGGAAGGAATTGGCAAAGCACTGTGCTGAAGGAGAGCTAGAGCCAGGGGAATGAAAGGGAACGAAGACTGAGACTGAGGAAAAGGCAGAGAAAAGGCAGCTGGCGCTGTGGGTGTGTGACTCAATGAAGTTGGAGTAGCAGAGCAGTTTAGTAGGAAGGGCACAGAATTTAAGAAGCAGAGGAGTTGTCTGTGGTGGAGTACATCTATCTGGCCGTGGGATTTCTACCCGTACAGCTCCTGTTGCGGGAGAAGTGAAGCAAGGTTGTTGGTACTGCCAGCCAGGACTGAGAATCAGCAGGAACCCCTTTGTAATAGGAGAGAGGGACAAAAGGCTGAAAGGTGGAGGAAAGTTATGGCGAGAACCATCAACTCTATCTATGGGGAAAAAGGAAAGAACAGACAGAAAGAAGAGACCTGAGAAGAGGTCAGTCATCTGCTATTGGGTTGAAAATGATGGAAAAGTGCATGGAAGGAAACCAGAGGATGGGTAGAGAGTTGGGAGGTAGGAGGGGTAACACGCCTGCTCCGAACTTTGGTCTGACCAGTTTGGAGACTGAGTTGGGAAAGACGGCACCTTGGTTATAGGTGGGAAGGGGCTTAATAGGGAAACTGATGACCATCACATTAATAACTCTTTGGTGCACGGGAGTGAGTAGGTATGGCATCCAATGTGAATGACTTAATTCAAGTGGTTCTTCTAATAAATAAATAAATGTTACTCTGTCCAATGGAGACAAAGTGCAAGGGTCTGACTTCATGGAATATATTGATAAGAAAACAACCCTGAAGGTCCCAAAAGAGAGAGAAGAGATGCAGAGAAAAATAAAAGAAAAATTAAGGAAGAATAAGTCAGTTGAAGAGGAGAGAAGACAGGACTCAGAAATACCCAGGAAGAGTGTTCATGCAATACTTTTCAAATTAGAAGAGTAGGGAGGGGTGAATTGTAGGCCTTGGAGGGGGCGAAAATGGGAGAGGAAAAAATTAGCGTCTGGGTTGCAAAGTGTCAGATAAGGAAAGGCCTCCACAAAAGCAGCTTAGTGAAAGATGTGTCTTTGCGGTAGCTGGGAGGAGCGTGGTATGGACAGGTTGTGAATGATTGAGATCTTTTTATACTTGTATGAAGGCCACCCTTTCCCTGGATAGCGGTGCTGCTGGAAGCGCTGTGTGGCACGTTGGGAGAGGGCCTTTTCCAGTGGCACTCGTGTCGGGAATGGTGGGAAAAACAGCACTGAGAGTTTAGCGTGCAGGTCATTCAGGCAGCAAAATTGTGCCGGTCGATACCTTGATCTTTGAACATAGATCTTCCTCTGGATTTCAGTGGGATGGGTTTGAAAAAGAATGAGAGATGCCTCTCCACCGGGGTTTTGATGTTCTGTTGAGCTGGTATAAAAGGGGCTGTTCTCTGGAGAAAGCATACCTGCAGCAAGGGCTGCTGGCAGCCCGGGGCTCAGCCGGCGGGGATCCTGTTGCCGTCACGGTGCTGTTATGTGCCGTCACAACTCTTAGCCAGGAACAAGTGAAGATGATAGCCATGAAGTTTAGTGCTCTGCGTTAGGTGTGCTGTGATTGCCTCTCTCGCTACTGTATGTCATTCATTTCAGATTTAAATATCTAATGGCTCTCATCAAACAACATTTAAACTTTCTATGAAATCCTGCAAGTGTTCCTTTAGATCGTATTATAAGTAACAATGGATGAAATGAGCTTGAATGGGAGGGCTGTGTTTCAGTCTCGGGGGTTCTGCAGCTGCTGGTGATGACAGTGGAACACTTCAATTGAACTGCAGCCTGGTATTCAGCAGCACTCTGCCCATTAAACGACGTATAAAAACAGTATAAATGGTCCGGCACATTTCCTTTTCCACACTATTTTCATCTTAGTCACTGGAGTGTTTCTGTAGAAAATAATTTATTTACTGGGAAGCTAACAAGGAATGTTTTGGTCACTGTGAGCACCAGATGTGGTGTTCGGATTGTAGCATGAACAAACTTAATTCAACAAGGAAGTCTTTATGCATTGAAAAGGATCTCACGTGCCCGTGCCGTTTGCTGCCGGTCCTGCTGGAGCAGACCTGTCCTCGCCGGGGAAACGGGAACGTGCCCCCGCCGGCTCAGATGGCGAGCTCTGGACGTCTCGAGTGCCCTGACAGCTCTTTATTAGTATTTGTTTATTTATTTGGATAGCACCATATTTGTGTTAGGAATTTTATAGACTCATAAGGAGACATGTTCAGTCGCCCAAGGATATTGCAATCTAGTGTGGACAGATGTCACATTGAGGAAAGAAATCAAGCCGTGGGGGTTGGAGGGTAGCGATGTGATAACACAGGGGGAGTTGGAGAAGTGTTGCTGGGAAAAAATAGGTTTATTATTAAGAGTGCTATTATGTAGAAGCTGAGTTTTGAATATAGTTGAAACCCTACTGTGAAGTATATTTTAGTCAATAGCAGTCACATCCTTAGCCACAGGTAATTTCACTTTCCCCGCTCCCCTTTGCTGTTCAACTGACTCTCAGGGTTGGTTTTTTTGCCTTCCAGAAATGCACACACCCACTAAAGCCTGTGTCATTAAACAGAGGAAAACAAAGGTAAAGGATCCACGGCAATGCCATACATTATAATCAGAAATACTCAAATACCAAGAGCCACCAACAAGCAAATGCCCTTGTGCTTGTGCCCTGGTGTTCTGGTGGGTGAGGGAGGAGGCCCATGCCGAGAAGACGGGCAAAATGTCTCAACCTGCAATGCTGCTGGCCGGTTCTCCGCTGGCCACCTGCAGGGGCTGGGGTCGGTGGGGTCCGAAGGAGGTTAGCATCACAGAGAAGATGCAGAGCCCCCAGTGAAAATGCAGTAGCTGTCCCACCTCTTGCTTTGTAACGCATAAAGTACATACTTTAAAAATAAATTTTCTTGGTTTTATGCTGCTTATGAAACATTCAGCCAAATTTCCTTAAACCTGTGACTTCAGCGTGATGATCTGCACAGAAATAACCCATCTCTTCAAACTCTACATTTTCTTTATTCCAAGAGTTTTCAGGAGGGCTTAAACAGCGACATGACAACTTGAGACACCTTCATCTCATTGCAGTGAACCGTAAATGAAAATGTAATCCAAATCAGTAGAAACGAATCGGTGCGTGTTTAAACCATAAATAGAAGAGTGATTGGTAGTTTAATAGCTCTTAGAAATGATTTGGTGGGGGTTTTAGAGCCATTTATAGTCTGAGTCTTTGGCTGCTGACTTTGGCCAACATGGGTGACTGTTATACGTGTTTTTAGAAGTAAGTGGTTGGTGGCAAGCTGAGCCAAACTGTCCTGAAGCCATGCGAGTGCAGCCGGACGGAGAGCTGCTGGGGGTCCGCTGGGATGCGGGCGTCCCTCTGGCAGCTGGGAGGCAGGTCCTCCCCATCCCTCCCGCTGGGCAGGGGCTTGCCTTCCCTCTCTCTTTACGTTCTCCCCCCACTTCTCAACTTTGATTGATGGAAACACTCACTGGGAGTTGTTTCTTGACATCCTTTTTAAAAAAAAAAAAAAAAAAAACAAAAAAAACAAAAAAAAACCTGGAAGCCTGAAATGTTATGATAGTGTTATGTCTATTTTTGAAAGTAAGGCTGTTAATGTAAAAATGGTGCTGATATGCTGGAGTGAATTATAAAGGCAAGATTATCAAATCCCTGAAAATTGCTAATTTATTATTTTTCTCACCTAATTTGATTTATGGTGCATGATTATAGTGACACACATCTTAAAAACACGAGTGAATGGCTGAGAAATTATTTGCATACTGCAAAAATTTTTATGAGACTTTACATTTAACATTTGCCAAAAAAAAAAAAAATAATAATCTATGCCTCTTGTTCTCTGCTTTCATTTGAAACCTTCTGAGCTAAGAGGAGATTGTAAGGGGTTTAACTTTCATAGCTTCCCCATGCAAGTGAAAGGTGGCCTTCCGCGTAGTAAGGGTTTGTGCTGGCTTTGGCTGTTAATTTAATCCCATGGGAGGCATATTTGGGTTCATGTTACTGCGTGCTGTACATTGAAAACACTGCGTTATGGAATGATTTTCCTAAAAATGAACTGTCACAAACATGCATTTGAAAGATGACTGAGCACAGGATCTTGCCACGTTTTGTTGTAAGAAAGGCTGATTCTGCCAGCTCTGAAGAAACTTGGGTCTGGATCCTGTAAGCCTTATTTGCAGGGTTTGTTTTTATTTTCTTGGTATGGGATTGCTCCCAGGCACAAGCCCTGGTAAGAAAGAGTTTACAGTGTCTGATCCTTCCGACAGCTAGGGATGACTCTGTCTTTGAGAGCGGTGGTGAGACTAAGTCCTGAAGACCCGGATCTCCTGCTGGTGTTTGTGCTTAGGCTCTGGCTGGAGCAGTGGAAAATAGATGTGTGTAGCTTGGGGAAGAGTGTTTTTTGACCAGTTTTCAAGATGTGGTTGTGGGAACAGTCCTGGTACAGCACTGTGTGGCTGAGGACTGTGAGGACAGGCAGGTGCCTGGCTGTTTGCGAGCACAATGTGTACATACTGCGTATATATACATATATAAATAATCCCATATATGATGAAGATATATTTGCCTTGGTTGGACATGCCTCTGGACAGTGTATGGGGACAAAGAGCTGTCTGCCCTTTGCAGTTGGCCATTGGTGTGTTGAATTAACTGAAGTTAGAGACAGGAGGAGACGTGCAGTCAGTGTAATAAAGAATTAGACTACAAAGAGGGGAGATTTAGATTAGATATTGGGAAGAAATTCTTGCCTGTGAGCCCCTGGCCCAGGTTGCCCAGAGAAGCTGTGGCTGCCCCATCCCTGGAGGGGTTCAAGGCCAGGTTGGACGGGGCTTGGAGCAACCTGGGCTGGTGGGAGGTGTCCCTGCCCAGGGCAGGAGGTGGCACTGGGTGGGCTTTAAGGCCTCTTCCAACCCAAACCATTCTGTGAATCCCCAAACACTCTTGGCCAGAGCACTCCATGCTGGCTGCTCCTGCAAGGACCAGATTAGGGTTCACTGGTGCAGGTGGAAAAGGGGGAGGGAAAGGAAGCAAAGCACCTCCGAGTTTGAGGGTGACATGCAGTCAAGGCTGAAGGCATTGCTTTGTGTGGATGCCTATGCTGGAGAGAGGAGGAGAGCAGCATGATGAGGTTGGGTGAGGTGATATCATTGTCCCCATCCTGCTGGGCAGGGCAGGTCTGGACTGAGTTCCCTGTGCCCGGGGACTCGCTTGGGAGCTCCTTGGTGGAACCAAGACAGTATCCTGCAGAGGGGATCCACAGCCATGCCTATATTGTACCCTGCTTCCTTTCTGTCCAGACTCCGCTCTTACTCTTAGTGGCATCAACTGCGGGAATGTAAGCCTTGTTGGAGATGCTCCAAACTTAAACAGATTAGTAATGTGATTTTCTTTTTTTTTCCTTCTTTTCTTTCTCTTTTTATTTTTTTTTTCACTTTTGTTAACACCCACCTAAGTGCACCTTGCTCTTTGTGTACAAGAGATAATTTAATCAAAGCGTTCATTTAGGGCAGGCTCCATCCTGCTCAAGTTGTGGAAAAGCTCCCATTAACTGTAACAGTGCAGGATGATGCTCTAACAGCCAGGTGTGTACAGGTGGTATGTGCCTAGACTCGCAGGCAGGTATCTCAGGATTTTGAGAAGCATGGAGCCATCTAACCATCATGGAGAATCAGGTACCCGGGCACTTGTGGAAATCCTGCTTAAGCACCTACCTGCACCTTTAAATGCCCTTTAGAAGTGTTGCTTTGAAAGTCAAATCTGGAAAAAAACAAATGAAATCAGTGGCAAAACTGACCTTAGTGTGCAAGAAATAAAGCAGCTGAGGATAGGGGAAACTACGATCGCTTGGATTTTTATTCATATATGAAACAAGCTTGAGACTTGTTAATTTTGCTTAAGTGCCATGGCAACATACATATCTGTTTTGCAGCTTATGAAATGTATTTTTGGAACTACTGACTCACACACTTGAATATTTCTGCTGTACTAAGAGAATGTATTTCCTTTTGCTTTCGTGCAGCTATTCAGCATGAAAATAAAAGCAGTTCCCTTCTGGTTTGTATCACGCCGCGGCTCAGGGCTGTTTTCTGGAGCAGTCGCACCTGGGCTGAGCCTGCCTGGTGGGATTGCTCCATGGCCATAAGGCCACTCATTGTCTCCAAGGCTGATACAGGCTGGATGGCGGATAACTGAGGCTGGCAATAAAGGATGTTAAAGTATCATGTATTTTTGTTGGTTCAAGCCCCTTGCATTCAAACAGTACAAGTTGCCAGGTTTGGGGCACTCTTGAGACAGTAGTGAAATGGGATTGATGTCCAGGGTGGATTATGAGTTTATGGAGTGCCAGTTCCATCACCTCAAGCCAGCACGGCAGGGGTGGTGGCGTTGCAGATCTGAAAATATCTTTGCTTTGTGGAGGGCACTGGTAGATGTGCCAGCTTAGAGGGGCTTGGGAGAAACACTGGCAGTCCCTGTTGAGATGCCATCATCCTGTACTGGGTGCTGGTGAGGCCCCACCTCAAGCGCTGTGTCCAGTTTTGGGCCCCTCACCACAAGAAAGACCTTGAGGTGCTGGAGCGTGTCCAGAGAAAGGCAACGGAACTGGTGAGGGGCCTGGAGAACAAGTCTGGTGAGGAGCGGCTGAGGGAGCTGGGAGTGTTCAGCCTGGAGAAAAGGGGGCTGAGGGAAGACCTTCTCCCTCTCTACAACTCCCTTGAAAAAAGGCTGTAGCCGGGGGGTGTCGCTCTCTTCTCCCAAGGATCAGGCGATAGGACAAGAGGAAATGGCATCAAGTTGTGCCGGGGGAGGTCTAGGATGGATATTAGGAAAAATTTCTTCCCTGAAAGGGTTGTCAAGCATTGGAACAGGCTGCCCGGGGCAGTGGTGGAGTTGCCATCCCTGGAGGTATTTAAAAGCTGGGCAGACGTGGTGCTTAGAGATATGGTGGTTTAGTGGTGGTTTTTGTCAGTGTCAGGTTGGTGGTTGGAGTTGATGATCTGAAAGGTCCCTTCCAACCCAGGCGATTCTATGATGCATCTGGCTCTCTGGGTGCAGGCAGCAAATGATGGAGCTGATGTCCTTCACCAGTGCTTGTACCATGGTACTTCAGGAGAAGTTTCCATTTTCAAATAACACAGCTGAGAGTTGTTATTGTGTGCTCTGTGGTTCTTGCCATACTCGATACTAATTTGCTGCTGATCAAGGCACTTGGCGGCTTTCGGCTGGCAGGAGTAAAGCTTTCCTAACAGACCGGTGAGTTCAGGACGTGCTGTGTTCACACAAGAGCCTCTGTCATCAGGCGTTTGTGACAATGAAAAAATAATTTTTGCTTGCCAGTAGGAAGCAAGCGGCATACCCTGCTGCTATGAATATTCAGTGACGTTCCTCGGGCGACCTTTCGCACAGATCGGGCTGGTGAGCGCTGTGCCTGCAGTACCCAGGCGTGACGTGCTCTCTCTGCCTCCCCGCAGCAAGCCGTGCTGTGGCGCTGCGCGAGGGCTCCGAGCAGGCGCACCCCAGAGTGGGAAGAGGATGTTAATGTCCTCTAAGATTCTCTTTCTGGGCAGAGTTTCCAAAGGCCTACCTAGGAGAAACCTCGGTGCCAGCAGGCGAGAAGGGGCTTGTTTCCCGAGGGGTGCGGGCAGGGATGCTGTGCAGCCCCTGCTGTGCGGCTCTGGGCCGGTTCAGCTCTCTCTGGTACCCATCTGCTGGGTTTGGGCTGCCTTCTTCCTATTTTTATTTACTTTACACAACGGCGCTGTGATCCTAATGGAGAACTTGGATGGCTACTTGGAATAAAAAGGCTAGGCCCATCATTATCCACAAAACTGAAGGAACTTAATTTCTGGGTCGGACCTTGCCAGAATATAATAGTTTCTATTTACTTCACAGGCTTATTGTGGGGCTTTTAAAATTAATATTTAAGTGTACGCATTGCAACATACTATGCAAATTAATTGTTATTATTTCACTTCTGAGAGATAGGTATAGGTATGCCCTCTCATTTAGAGAACATCAGAACCCAATTACTTAAAATATATGCCTAGCAATGTTGATTAGTTTATTGTACTGTATTTAAATTTAAAAAAAATAAAATAATTGAACAATAGTAGTTGAAAAAGAGGAGGCAGCAGAGAGCGAGGGCTCCTGCCTGCGCGGCCCCTATGAGATGGAGACCTGCCTGTGGCCCCGTGCCTTTGGTCGTGCTGCTGAAAGAGCAGAGGACAAGGCAAGGAATGGATGAGGATTATGGAGGGCCAAAGATGTAGATTTTTAAGTTTTAACTAAAAGTTGGAAAAAAGTTGATGTTTTTAATATCGCTGATCAGGAATGGGGAAGCGAGCAGGGCTGTTGTTGGCCCTTGGCCAAGGGGAGTGTTGGTCCCCAGGCTGATGAGCAGTCGTATGGGGTGACATGAGAAGAAGCATATTCAATGTAAGGGTACAATGGTGCGCGTGGAAATGTGTGGAGGAGGCAGAGCGAAGAGGTGGGAGGGCTGTCTCTGGAGAGAACTCAGCTGAGGGGATAGCATGGTGTGCCAGGCAGCTGAGCAGGCTGCAGGCACCCAGTGGCTGGGAGCTGGTGGGACAGTGACAGTGCCGGAGTGTGACAGCACTGCTGGCGCTCGCCTTGGGAGGTGGGGCTCGGGCCGTGCATGGCTCTCTGCTTTGCTCTTCATGACCCTGTAGGATAAGCTGGAGCCTGAACTCTTTGCCTGAACTGGCTGTGCACTCAAAGAGCAGAAAAAGTGTCTTTAAGCTTCTTTCAACGCCATTTCCTCAGATTAGCTGTGTCTTGGCCCCTGGTGAAGATGTGCTGATCTGCCCTTGTAATTCACTTCATTTGAAGGCCCAGAGCAAAAGCCAGGACGCAGAGGAGAGAAAGGAGGGAGTTTTGGAAGGGGACAGGGGAGCAAAGCCCCAGGGGAGTCCAGCTCGGCGTCTCCTTCCTGGGGGTGGGAGCCCATCCCCAGCCGGGACTGCCAAAACGTGGGTGGTGGAGCATAGCCAGTGGGGATGGTGGTGGCACATTGTGCAGATATGTTCTAGGCAATTGTAGGCAAGATATAGCCCAGGGAACTCTACTTCTTACAGGAAAGAAGAATGGAGCGCCATCAAAGAGTTTAAGTACTTATAGGTGGCTTGGAACAAGGCTGCGTTGGCGAATAGATGGGCTAGATGACCTGCCAGGGCTTTTTACATCTCTCTGTGTTTAATTGCATTTGTCACTGGACTATGTCTAGAGGCTTTAAAATATTATTTTACTAGAAAATGTTCTGGATTGTGCTATCAAGACCAGGTGGCAGCAGTTTTAGCGCATGCATTTCCCCTTGCAATTTTCAACGTTGAAACTTGTAGAATGTCTTTAGTTGATAATTTAAGTCTGTACCTACTAATTGGACCAAGACATAACTTTGTAGCTTTATCTCTTTCCTATTCCTCATTTTATTTCTGTTTCAATTAGTGAGTGTGCCTTCAGCAACAAACTAAGATTGTTTTTCTATCTGTTATAAGATTTGCCTGCGAGAGAAATGCATTTTATTGCCTGTCTTCTCAAATGCTCAAATAGCGTTCTCCCCTTTACAATCAATGACAGGGCCAACGAGCTCGTTTGCCTTAGGTTTGGCCTCCCTGGGCAGGGCTGCTTCCCTCTTACTGGCGCTGGGGAGGAGGAGTGTTACCTGTGGTGACGCTTCCAGTTTACCAAAAACCTGCTTTAACCTCTGTCTTGTGTCAGACTTTAAAATTGAAAAGAATAAGCATGGAAACTTGACTTTGTCAGAGATGCTGATGTCCTGCAGAAAGCTCTGAGAGCAGCAACACCTATTCCTGTGAACCAGGGGGGTGAAACGACAGCACCCGCCTGGTCCCACATCTCTGTTGTGAATCATGAGATGGTGGCACAGAATGTTTTATGGCATGCGGGTTATTGAGCCTGATTCGCAGCTCTCTCATCCTCGGTACGGTCATTTGTGGTGAAGTCCGTGGGTTAGGACCAGTAGTTTTAGTTATTGGCTGAGTTGCAGAAGTGCTTAGGAGCCACTGGCAGGGTAGTCCAGGACTCAGCTGTGCTCAAGGTGATACAAAAAGGGGTGGCAAACACTTGAGGTTTGACCAAAATATTTCAAACTTTGCTAAACAGAAAATCTTCACTCGCTGTCTTTAACCAAATATGCCAGAGACAACAAAACCCCAACAGGGAATACAGCATACAGCGGTCCCAGCCAGAGACTCGTGCTCTTCTGTCACCAGCGCAGGGGGCGGGCAGTTGTGTATTTCTTGTGGACATCGAATGTGTCCTGACAACTTCCTGCACAGCTTCCCAGATGCTAGAAAATGTAGATTCTAGTTGTCAGCCACAGTTAATTGGTTGTTACTCATTATTTATTTAATTTAATGCTCTGTTGACCACGCACCAAACTTACTTAAAATTCTTTTTAAGAAATAATTTGTTTGTCTCTTGCCTTAAAAATATTAACAAGCAAAATAGAAACCTTAGAAGTTCGAAACTTCAACTTTATTTCAGAGCTTGTGTAAAACAGCTCAGTGGACATGGGCTGTCTTTACTGATAGCGCTTTTTAAAAACCAGAAGACTTGTAATTAAAAGCACTGCATTAAACTTCATTTTCTGTGTATTGGGTCTAGGTGCGTGGCCTGTAGACATAGGAAGAAATATTCCTGCTGGCTGGCTGGCGTGCGGGGGGTTTGCTGGTTGGACAGTGCTCTTTGTCCAGCTCCTTGGCCTCCGGGGTCTGTAACTTCAATTAGTTCTGCTCCTGGAGTGCCGTCGCGCGTTGCCTTTTCAAAGTTTAATGTCTTAGGTGAAAATGGTCCTAAAAAGTACTCTTCAACTGCGAACATGTTACATTTTGTTCTTATGTACCTTATTTTCCTAAGCCACAGTTATCTAAAAGAATTAAAATAGTTCGTTCTAAGATAGTTTCCAAATGACTTCTTTGCTATTTTTCAAACCTCTTCAGTGGTTGCGTTTGATCTACAAAAGGGCAGATTTTCTTAGTTTCGTGCCTTTTTATTGCTCTGTCACCTGTGGGTCCTTGTGGACTCTTACACCTGCCTTGGCAAGGGTTACATTTTGGGGATGAATCTCTAATTTCGTCTCTTGGAAGCTCAATCTCTTAACTTTTGTTTTTTTTCTTTTTTAATAGCTATTCTAAATTTTCATTCAATTTTAAATAGACGTTTCAACCTTCATGATTTTTGTTAATCTTGGCTTTTGTGAAAAATAATTGTCAGTGAGTCCCTTCACCTGAGGTCTAGTGTCCTCGAGTTAAATAACCAACTTCCTCCAAGTAACTTCCTAATCTGGTAATTTCTCTTGATTTTCCTCTCTTGTGTTCTCCACCCTCCTCTTCCTGGCTTCATGATCCATGTTTATCACTGCATAATGTTATTTCCTTCCAGCCCTGGTATCTGCCCGGGTGAGCGCATCTTCCTGCGGTTGGCCGTCCATGCCCCTCGCTTCCACCATCAATCCACAACCCATCGCAGCCTCTCGCACACCGCAGCGCTCAAATTTAGCTTATTCAAATACCGTGCATCTCTCTGCTTCTCTCTGGTCTGCAAAAGGACCAAATTTATTAGAGAAACGGAACACTTCTGTAGTCAAGGTTGGTGGTAGCTTATTTATAGCCTTCAGTTGGGCTCGGTCCCTCCCTTCCCCAGCAGCGCCCTTCTCTGAAGAAAACACCCAAACCACAACCAAACATCTCCCTTCTCCTTTTCTCAGGCTTTTGAAGAATAGTGAACTTGTGACATTTTCCATAGGGGTGAATAAAAGATCCCCAGATAATGCAAATCCGTGCCCAAAATTCACGTGTAACCAAATGTGGGTTTTTTGCGAGTTGGTGGAAAAACGTTCTGATAGCGGATTTTTTTTTCCAGCATTTTGCTCTTGAGCACGCCTCTGCACTTCCTGGGCTTGGCCAGGACCAGAAGTGGAAGTGCTGAAATACCATGAGACAGACTGTTCATCTGAGGTTTCCCACTCACTTTTCCAGACCCGAGCAGCCTAGGCACTTGTGATAAACAGCTGAAATTTCTGGATACTGATTGGAACCGAACCTCTGTACTTCTCCCTCTGGCTTTGCTCAGTGGTGCCCTTCTACCGAGGGGCTGTTGGTCCTCCTTGAGAGCGCAGATGTCTCCATCTCCTGTGCAGTTACATGGGTGTATCCAAAGGAACTGCATTCCGCAGAGTTTAGCGGCTAATTGTGTTCGTCTGCTGGCTGTTATCCCTCTCTGTCTCGTCCTGCCAGGCCTGAAGATCACTAGCCCTGCTTTTGCCTGGCCCCATGTGGCTACTGCTTCCCCTGGGCTGTTGGAGCCTTGTCTCTGCAGAGCCCAAAAAAGACAAAGTTTTCCTCCGGGTGGAGGGATTTAATGGAGAGGGAGTTAAATCACTGGTTGTAATCTTGCTTATGAGATCCTCATTTAAACAACAACCTTTAGCTCTCTTTTGCGTTGGTACTGCTTATTTTCTAGAAAGTAGAGTGATGGTGTATGTCTCACTTGCATTTTAGCAAGTATGTTGCTAATTGAGATAAGTTATCTTTGTGTTACATTAAAAAGTGTGAATGAAACTCTCATTAGTTATTTGGTTGTGATTTTTATATTGTGGTTTCCGGCAAGTTTTGCATTTGGATGAAATTCAGAATAGAATTATAATAGGCAAACCCCAGCAGTTTAAATAATTTTTAGTAGTTTGACTACAAGCTTACAAAACTTTTCTGCGTTGGAATGAATAGTGGCACTACAAATATGAGCTGTGATTTGTATTAGCTAATGTATCGCACTGATTGGTTCTGGTTAGTGTCCTTCAGCGTGTTAGAACTAGTGAATCTCATGCTTTCTGGTTTCACTGATAGAGTGGAAGAAAAAGATAAGCTATCGTACATCTTTTCAGCTCCAGCCTTGAACACATTCACCATTGGCCTGTACTGGTAGAACACATGGAAATGAAGGAAATGTTCCGTATGTGTCCAGAGAAAAGGCTTGTGATGTCAAAAAAACCCCACACTTTTTCTGCCATTTTATGAGCTTGGCTAGCTATTTCCATTAAATTAGCGGCTTATATTTCTTTGAAATATCAACACCAAATTTATAATGCTTGAATACTAACTTTTAATTCATTTACATTGTTTGATTACTGCAAGTTAGATCTTAAAAGAAGCCAAAGTTTTAAATTTACATTGAATTCTTTTGAAAAGAAAATTATATTTAATTCGGAATGTTTCAAGTTTGATTTCTGACTGATACAAGTAATTGTTTTCCTTATTCTGGTATTAGTTTTCCCCAAGAGTCCTTAGTTTTCAGTTTTGTAGCACAGCCAAGGAAGTTAGGGGAGGCAATGGCAATTTAAGATATTAAATGTTGAAAGATTAAATAAATAATAAAAAAAACAAACAAAGCACCAAATTGACTGATAACGGTTTCCTTCGGAGCACACAGAGATATACTGCAAATCGGAAAAAAGTGAATGTCACCAAATTCTGTCCTGTTAAAGCTCAGCTTGGAGCTTTCGGTTAATTGTGTCCTAGAAATCTTGTGTGTATGTAAATATACATAGTACATATAAAAATACATATGTGTGCACACGTGTGTGTTTGCAAAATTAGGTCCAGGCTATTTTTCTATATATGTGCCTTGATTCTGCATCCAGCAGAGTTAATTGCATATATTTCAGGTAGCCGTAGAACTTGTGGAAGTTAAGTGAAATATGCACAGATGAGAGACTGCTGATCTTGTAAACAAAATCATTATTAAAAAAAATAATTTTTTTTTTCTGGTATCTTAAAAATTCTGACCTGGGGAGTTTTTTTTCCCCGTGATCCCAGTAAATGCAGTCAGAAGTGTCTGGGTTGTAAGGGCTGCTTATTTCATGCTCCCCTTTTTTTTTCTTGCTTATTTCTTCTGCAAAATGCTCCCTGCATTGGAATTCCTGAAGGGAAAAAGCATCTTGGGGAGCGGTGCATTTTGATGCAAGGCAGACTAGCGATGAGCGCTAACTGCTTTTGCTGAACCAGTCGTGAAAAGGAGGTACTAAGCACAGCCGACATCATTTTACAGCGACTTTCACTTTTATTTGTGAAAGAGCCTATTTAGCTATGGTAATGTTGCGCACATCCATTGGAACAGAACGCAGGCTATAAACTTCACACTGCGAGCATGAAACCTGGGGCTGCCGCAAGACATTTTTGCCAACTCTTATTATTAGTTTCCTATAAAATCATAAGGGACAAAGGTCAGGGAAAAAATGAGTTGTACATATCGAATGGGTTTATTTTGTACATTCGAGATTGTTTTCTGTATTTATTTTCGCAGTTTCCCTGGCTTCCCTGCAACCCTTGCTTTTACAGAGCAGCCAGAAGAGACAAAAACTATTGAAAATGGGAAAACTTAATCTGAAAAAGAAAGCGGTTGCCAGCCGGTCCACGATCAGGTGTTTTACCTCTCACTCCGCTGAGTTTGCTTTCTGAAATTAATTTGGCTGTTTAAGAAGAACATTTGTGTTATCATAGCGTAGAAATGTATCATCATTTTTTCTACGCGCTCATAAATCATCTGGCTCAGCCGGTAATTTTAAAGCTTGTCCAAGAGTCATGTTTGTGCTGAAAGTCTGCAGAAGACGTTTCAGCTCAAAAGAACAATTTTGGACTGCAAGGCGGTATTTCGCATGAGACGGAATGGCTCGTTCAGCATATGGCAATTATGATGTAGCTCGTTCTGGCAGGGGAGGCAGGGAGGCTGCAGCTCGGGGTCCTTTGCATCGCGGGGTGTTGACAATTACTCCTAATGTCATTAAAAGTAATCAATTACAAATTTTATTTTTTTTCTCTTCCGAGGTCCTAAAATTTTTATAGTTTATGGAGCTCTTACAGATTCAGCCAAACGGTTGCAAAGTGCTTCTAGGCTGCGGCACAGGCGGGATGCTGTGCGAGCGCTGGTGCTGGCTGGCACCGGGACGATGCTGTGTGGGCTGTCCTTAAACTGGTATTTCTGTCTTTCTTTCGAGGTAAACACTCTAGCACAAGGGCAGTATCCACCTAGCAAAGTTTCGCTTTCCACCAGGCGCATAAGGCTAACTTTTTTTTTATGTCTTCCCTTATTATTTGCTCGTTTTGTAGAACAGAGAGCAAGTTGTCGATGCGGTCCAGCGAGCGATGGCCGTGGGTGGGTGCGCAGGGGAGGGAAGGGACCGGCTCTGCAGCCACCCTAAATCAGCACGGCCCCGCCGGCTTCCCTGCAACTCTGGGAGTTTGGACCGGCCTTTGCTTTGGAATGACGAGTCTGATGTATCATTCAGTTTTTTTGGAACCAAGCGTAATTTTCCTCTCTCTGTTCTCATCCTTGTGAAGTCAGGAGGGGTAACAGGATCACTGTGTGAAAATACCACGGGTGGAGTGAAAGGCTCTGGTTGAAGGAAATATCGGCCAGAGAATAGAAATTGCAGGTCCGCTGCTGGAAAATTAAAAAACAGGTTGGTTTGTTTTCCTTGTCCTCCCTGTCCCCAACGTGCTGGGAAGGGGCCACGATAGCAGGATTGCATTAGAAGGGAATAAAAAGCACTTGTGTGTTTGTTCTCTATAAAACACGTTTCAAGCATCGAAATCTGTAGCCAGTATAAATTCTAAATGGGAAAGAACAGAATGCGTTAGAACTGCGAAGAGGAGATTATGAAAGGGTTGATTTAACTAGTCATGTTGCAGCCCATAAACCATATCTAAATCTCTGGAGCAAGCTTAAAGGACTCCATTGAGGTCAAGCTTTAGAATACCTGGATTTGAGAAAATTGAAAACAAATTTCTCTGCAGAGGAGTTCAGCTTCAGAAATCTCTCTGGTTCATTCCGCGGGGCAAACTCCTCTCCCTGGCGCGGTGAGGGATGAGTGCTTCAGCCAAAAGGCGATGCTGACACCAGCAGAAGGGGTGACTCCTTAATTCAGCTTTGGTTGGGCGGGCAACCAAAGAGAGAGAAATGCCCTAATCCTTTTACACTTAGGACAGGTGCCTCTTCACGGTGCTGCTCGAAGTGGCTCCTCCGTGACCCGGTTCCATCGCGCAGTGTGCCCACTGTGGTGTTTCCGCAGAGCCCCTGGCTGTGGCACGGACGGCCTCGCCGTGTCCTGCGTCACCGCGTGCTGCGCTGGGTGAGCCCTGTGCTGCCAGGGCTGGGCTCCCGGCGCGTGGCTCGGCAGGCAGATAAGGGTAGATTTGGTCACTTGCCTAAAGTGGTACAATAAGTCGGCAGCAGAGCTCTGAATTTGATAACTAATATAAATATTTATTACTGGTTTGACTCTGGCAGTGTTAGATATCTCTGCTGTGTTGTACTCCACCTTGCACCCAGTTTCTGCTTGGGAAATGCAGGAGCCTTGCAGCCGCCTTCGCTTTTTCTTTTTTTTCCTCTTCATTTTTATGGAAAAAAAATGGACAAAATTAAATATGTACGTTTTATTTAATTTTATTGCAGATTTATTTTTTTTAATAGCACTCCTTTCCCAGCCCAATTTCTCTTTGAGTCTTTTCCTGTGCTGAAGTCACGTGCTGGTGAATGACATCATCTCTCTACCAAGGAAACCGCTCTGATGTAGTTCCTGTCAGTCCCACAGTAACTCAGTTAATTCTGAATTAAAGGAGCTATTATTGCAAATATGTTTTTAGCGCGGGATCAGAGGATGGCTGGGAAGAGTTTTCCTTTATAGAAGGGGTAGGCTCCCTAATTAGTTAACTGTAAGGAAATCTATGGAAGCACAAGAGGAGCTATATTTGTACTCTGATCAATTTGCAAAAACTGTCTCCATTTGAAAAGTACTTTATTAGACTATCTGCAGAAATCTGTAATGATCTGCCAATGTAAGTAGTGTGCCCAGACTTGTTATCCAATTATTTTACATGGGCAATTAACAGCGCAGAGGAGCTCCCTGGAAGCGGGCTGTCTATGTTACAGGTGAATCCTTGCCTGTGTGCTTGCACCACGGTGTGAGGCACCCCTAATTTAATTTCATTTTGTCTTTGTATATGGGAATATGTAACTCATATACTTGTTTACATGTGCACATAGCAAACCCTGGGTGTAATACTTTATGTAAACCCCTGACTCAGAGACCCCGCTATGGTCAGATTTTGTGGTTTTGCCTAATCCAGTAGTGGTTGCCATCCAGTTTCTGATGACCAAAACAACGTGTTTTTTCCCTGGATTTGTTCTCAAGAGTGGCCAAAAGTATTTTGCATGAGTTGGTTTGGTTTGTTTTTTTTTTTTTTTCCTAATTGGCTGTGGAAGATGTTAGCCTAATAGACAGAACTTGTCACATCTCCTGGGGATGAGGAGCAGGACCTCCTGGGCCTGGTGGCCTCTTGGAGGCAGTGCCAGGTGCTGTGCTCTGCACGTCTGGGGGCTCTCAGCCCGGGAGGGGTGGGGGGGACACCTTTGCCACGGGTCAGGTGGGTTGCTTGGACTTTCTGTAGTCATGTCTCGTGGTACTCGTATGCTCAAGGACAGTGTCAGGGCTTCTTGACCAGGTTTAGTCCAGGTGGTGTCCCAGCCACGAGCAGGGTGGTAGCAAGGATGTCTGGAGGAGGTAAGGTGGGCTGGCAGAGGAGGGAGACGGGATGGAGGGGCTCACCCATGGGCATCAGGAGAGGACGCTCCAGCCACAGCAGGGCAGGAGGGAATTCCTGTTTCTCAGCAGGAGAATGTGCGAAGCTCACAGGTGAAGAAAGGAGAGCATGTAGACTTCAGCTGGGCTTGGGATGAGGTTTTCCTCTTTCCCCACAGACTGTGGCTGGAAACGTCTGGCAGAACAGCAAAGTTTGGCACTGTATTTGGCATTGCCACTTGCGTGCCTGTGCAAATGTATCTGGAAAATGTATAAATATATTAATTGGGAAGATACATACAGGAAGTTCATTAGTACGTGCGTGGATTAGATCTTTTCTATCTTATTCAGGGAATTTCCAACCTGGTGTCTAGCAACAACCATGGTACTTCCCAGTCCCGCTTACAAGCCCCATACTTGTGAAGGCAATTGAGGGAAGAGTTAAGGTCACTGTAAACTGCATTTTACACATAATAAATATTTGTGGTTTTTAACAAGTAGAAATTTACACCCATCTCAGTAAGCCTGACCCAAGGGTATAAATGCTGTTTCTTTAGTCCTAATCTCCAAGCCAACATGCAGAAGAAATCACTTGGACAAGAAATCTAGTGAGTGCACATCGCTTTCTCAGCCGTGATGCTCAGGGTCAGCGGTGCAGGGGTAAGGTGTGGGCAGACCCTTCCCACACGGGTTGCAGGTGTTTATCCCAGCCCTGGAGTTTATCTGTTGGACAGACCCATTTTTGCAACTTCAGGATATTGTGGCAGCACCTTCAGCTAAGGCAACAGGAGGGAACCTGAACCTTTAAAAATTGATTTAAAATACTTTATAAGTATGCAACATCCATCACCTTCTCTACTGGTCTATGCAACATCTGTAAATTGAGCTGGCAAGGGAAATTAAGGGGTAGGTTGGTCTGGAATATCATAAGCGTAAAGAAGGCAGCAGTTAATTTTTTTTTTTTAATCAAACCTACATGGAGTAAGGTTTACAAATTCCCAGCATCTGTGTGAGATTGAATTTGGCTTGCAAATTATGCTCGGTAAGGGCTCTCGGTTTTGGAGGCTGCGATGGGCTGACTCTTGTGAGCAAAGGCTTTACCTTGAATTCCTGAAGTGCGTCTAGCACTGGGATTCCCTATTTCTGATCCCCCTTCCCCAAGATTTTCTGGATCCTGTAAGTTGCAGAAAGTGGCATTGGTAGAAAAGTGGGGGCAAATAGATCAATCTTACACGCAGGTACGTATTTATTACAGCTCAGTAAAACTGACCTTTGGAATTCACCATCCACAAAAAATACCTGAGAGTTAATAGCTTATTTATGGCGACAGAAGCAAATGTTGTAGTGTATTTTACAAAGTGCAGTGAGGACTGGGAAAGAACAAGGTCCAGCTTTGAGGCACAGTGCTGAGAACTGGGGAAGGAGTTATTAGGCAGTGGTGTGTGATTGCTTCATTTAAAATAATAGAAACAATGCTTTGCACAATATCTGCTGCCATCCGAGAACACGAAACAGAAATGAACAATAGCCCCATATAGAATGGGGCATTCCTGCTATCTTTCAAAATAGGCTGTACAATTCAAGAGATGTAATAAGCAGATATGAATAAATAGAATATTGTACACGGCCAAGAGATAGAGAAAGGGTAAAGACAGAGGTTTATGGGAGGGATTTCTGGGAATTGTAGGTGTTGATGATGTGGGTATAAAAGGAGGGAAGTATGGGAAGGACTTCTGGGAATGGTAGGTGTTACCAATGTGGACCTACAGAAAGGGAAGTACTGCTATAACCATGCCCCGTGTCCTACGCTCCTGGCTAGCTCCTGCTTCCGAGCAGAGGAATGCTTTGCTCGCAGCAGTAAGTCATGAAGGCTGAGAGAGGACTGTGGGTTTTTTACGCGCACATCTATGGATTTACTTTCATGAATAATGAAAATACGATACCTGTATAAATCTCTGTAGATGAGACTAAACTCAAGTTTACTTTAATGATGGTAAAATAAAATAACGTGAAATCCCCTGGGAGAATTGCAGTTGCGGCTCTGGCTCCTGAAGAAGCGTTATGCTAAAAGGCGTAGACTAGTTATGGATGGAAAGAAAAGACTCTTTACTTAATCCTGGAAAGAAAGTTGAGACACACATTAGCGGCAAAGCAATTATAAAATGTTAGAGAAGAGACAGTGATTATTGGACTTTATGACAGGAAGTCATTGAGAATTTCCTGAAAGAAGTAAAAGAGGAGTGTATTTGCATTCTGCTCAGTGATTTGGGAGTACTTAGATATTTATAGGAAAATTCCAAGAGGTTGTGTGTGTTTTCCATTATACAGATTTCCTATAAAAAATAAATAAATCTTGCCACAGCAAACTAATGGCTGTGTTTTCTACTCTCTGCTGCAAAACTTGCTCATGTTAGATTGTACTGGGCCTAACTTTTTACTGAATCGGTGATTTAACTTTGCATGATTGCAAATTTTTTTTACAACACAAAATATGAAAGACCTATGCTAACGAAAAATTAATGGAACTTAAGAAAAAGAAATATGACTCATTAAATGAGGAAAAAAACCCAAACCATCACAAACCCAGAACACCTGCATTTTAAGACTTGGAGTCCATACTGCTTTCATGTCTCTTGTTTCTCCCTTTCACATAAACCCTCTTGTTTTGTCATCCAGGAGGGTAACCTGGGTGGAAGTGGAAAGGCTTGGGTGCTCTTACAACTGATGTAGGTGAAGAGTGGTGGGTGTGCTGGGGCTCCAGTCGCCCCCAGGGGCACTGGGGTGCTCAGGACACCCCTGTCCATTAGCGAGGTCCTTCTCTTACCAGTTTCCCCTGTTCCCCTCGGTAAGTCAGCTCTCCTTGTCTCACGCTTACCCTTCTGATTAAAATTTATTCATCCCAGAATTATGAATAATACACAGGAGGAGGAAGGGGGGATATAAAACAGGAGGAATATGCATATAAACATGCAGAACTTCACACCCCAGCCTCTTTCATTGCTCTCTGGAAACTATCTAAATGTCTGGTTATTTCTCCTCTCTCCCCATTGTATTTGAATGTATTCAAACAGCAAAAGAATTTTCCTGTCATTTTTTTTTTTCTCATGCCTGCAGGATTAATAGGTAAATAGCTGGGTTTGTTCTTAAGGCTTTTGTTTGTGTTGATGAGTGAGTGAGTAGGTGGCATCTGGATGTGAAAGTTTAATGAGGGAGAGCAGCGCTGCGCTGGAGCGGGCTTTCAGTGGAGAAGGTGATGGGGCTCTTGCTCCCCTGTGCCTTTGCTGGGAGCAGAGACCCTCATCCAACGGGGGCTGGTCCCCGGGCATCCCTTACTCTGGGGCATCCACCCCAGGTTGCTGAGCTAGTCCACCTCGCAGTTTTTGGGCAGACTGCTGTTACTTTGGGGTCTCGGCACCTATGGTGGTGCTCTCCAGGCATTGCTGGGAGCGTTGGCTTTGTGGGCTCTCATGTGCTGAGCTTCACCCAGGTCCAACAGGATCCCTCGATGCCTAACAATTTGCGCTTGCATCCGTTGAAGAAATTGAGGTGCAAGGAGCCTTATGATTTAGGATCTTAAATGCTCTGTTGAAACCAGGCATGGGAGCGCTGGAATGCCTCAGGTCTGATCCTAGCATGTACATCTATTTATTATGCGGTTGTAGACAAGTCATTTAGCATAAAGATGCTGACATTTATGTGGATGCCTAATTCCACAAGTAAACACTGAAATATGTAGTTTTCAGAGAGATTGAGCAAGCGGGCCCACATTGTTCTTTGTGAAGTCACTCTTGATTAATTCCTGTATAAATAAAATCAGAATCAGACTCAATTTCCCAAGGAGAAGAGAATGAAAAAAATTTCTGTTGTTTGCTGCGCGGGTTGGGGTGAAGAGGTCATAATTACCCCAAATTGAGGGGTAAACTGATCCTATCCAATTTTCCAGTAAATGTTTGTTTGGGGTGTTTTTCCCCCCCTTAATATCCATATCCTTAAAGTTCTGTCTCAGAGTGTTTTAACAATTAATCTAAAACATATTAATTCTCGTTAATGCTTCTCTCCACACAATGGCTTTTGTTTGGCTTCAAGTTATGGTGTGTGCAAACTTCCTTCCAAGCTCATATTCCAAGCCTAGATTCATCTGAGGCTGTAAAACCCAGCATCGCCTTTGGGGAGCTGGAGCCCCTTTTCCCATCCCAGAGGTATTCCTCTGGCTCTGCGTATCCTGAGCTGCTGAAGCTGCGGATGTAAGAAACCAGCTTGTCTTCTGAGCATCAGACTGGGCGATAAAGCTGGTGAATATTCTTGCCTTTTGCAGACCAAGTTTGTATTAGAACTGAACTATTAGGACTGAACCAACTTATTTAGGAGCTTTACTTACTCTCCATCGTGAAATTCCAAGTCCACCCTTGGTTTTGGCTCTGTGGCTCTCCGTGGGCTCGCGCCTCGAAGCCCATCAGCTGAAGCGAGTTATGTGGCTCTGTTGCTGGATTGTCCTTTTTAACCGATACGCGCCTGCACAAAGGCACATACGTTCTTTTTGTTTTGAAGAAGTTGATCTGTGCAGACATCAACAGGATATTATTAGTCCCAAGAACTGACGACAGTTTGACAGCCTGATGCGTAGAGGAAGGAAGTTTACAAACATCTCGGAGAGAGCCATGTTGAGCGGTTGAAGGAAATGAGGCATGTCCTGCTGTTATTGTGCTTATAGCACTGGGATTCCCAAGGGGCAGAACAAGCCCATCTTGAGACCTCAGTCTGGCAAAGAACGAGTTGACTCATATTTTATTTTTGTTGGTTTTGTTACTAGTCTGTTATTGTTCCAATTGTGATGTTGCTTGTAAACAAACTGCTGCTATAATTTTATTTGCAGCTATTGAATGATGGCTTAGGCGCATACAGGAAAACAGGCATCTAAAGCTAGTCACTTTTTCCCCCCCCCCATACACTTTTGATGTTGCGATGCATCAGCTATGGTCTCTCCTGGATTAATAAGTGGGTCTGATTAATCAGTGGGGCTGATCTGTGCGCAGAGAGCTCTGCATATGCTGAACAAGAAGCTCAGTTGGAACGTGGCACCCTGGGAGCTCCTGACCAGGAGCCCCTCGTCTGCCAGCTGGGGTCACCAGTAAGGGACAAGCTTGTCCCCTGCATTTGGGGACTGACCCTATTGCTCAGTTGGATTAACTGTAACAGAGGACACTTAGTGAAATGAAAAACAGGAAGCTAGTGACAAATTTTCTGTAAAATAAAAGTGCTTAAGTGACACAGAATCATCAGGGCTGAAAGTCTAAATCCACTGTTAGTGCTGAATGGGAGGAGCGCTGGCAACGGTGTTTCTAAAGCTGAAGCAGTAAAACTCTAACTGGATATCCCGTGTGCAGAACATGCCAGTGCATCCTTAGAGACAGCCTTAACATATGCACACACTTCCACTCCACGACTGCAGTGCAAACTGTGTTACTGACTTTTTCATGGCTATCTGTAGGTGTTTGCCAAAACTACTTCCTGCGTTCAAAAGGAATGGCAGTCCTCGAACTGAATTTGTGCTATAATTTCTCCTTTCTAACTTACCTTTGATCAGCTGAAGTGTTAGCTGACAGGAGCTGATCTCAACTCCTTTCTGCAGCGCTCGCGGTGTGCCAGGTCACTCACAGTTTGGAAAGAAGATACACAAAACTTAAACAAGTTTTATTAAGAGGCCACAGCCGCAGCCGTTTAGCGAGTGGTCACAGTGGTGGTGATACCTGGCATTACTGGGAGACTATGGTATCATAACAGGGGTGACAGCAACAACCTGTGGCAGGGGCGGTCTGAATTGGGTGTGGGAACCACTTCCCCAAAGAGATTTCCGCAGCGTTGGCTGTGCGGGAATATGGTGGGATCCCAATCTGCAGAGGCTTCTGAAGCTGCGATGGAGAGTGCCCTGGTTGACCTGATCCAGCCTTGGATGCGGTCCCACTTCTGGTGGGAGGCCACACGAGACACCTCCAGAGCCTCTTCCGACAGACAGTGCCACAGCTCTTCCTTTCCAGGCTCTGGCGAAACCAACAGGATGGCTGCCATCACCTCGGCTTCAGGTAGCCACAGCGGGCAGCCAGCCGGGGGAGAGCAGGAACGCCGCACAGAGCAAGCACTCAGTTTGAGACTTTCCCTTTGACTCTGTGAATAAAACTTTCCCTTTAGTCAGGCTTTTCTTTTTTTAAATGTTTCCTTACGTGGAATTTTAATCTTAGTGTCTCCTTTCTTGTTTTCTCTCTCCCTACTTGTGACACTTCTGTGTCACGGTGGCTAGTCCCACCGGACAACCACTATGGGGCTGCCCCCAAACCCGGTCTTGGAGCTGCCAGCTGGGGTAAGAGCATCTCCTCCCTCCCAGGGAGGCGTCAGGGTAAGGGAATGACCACCCTCTGTGGCCAGGTACCTTGGAACCAGGGCCAGAGGTGTCCCTAGGTTATAGAGATTGGGATTAAATCTCCTCAGATAAGGCTTGCAGCCAGAAATCACTTGGTCTCAGAACAGTGAGTCAGCTGTTGCTGTTTCCAACATTGTTTGGGGCTTTCTTGCAGTATTTTTTTTTAGTTCGGTAGCTAAAGTGATTCAAGAATTAAACCGTCATTCATGGAAGTGAAATAAACTAGACTTTTAAAATATATATACTAAATAAAAGGCTTCATGTTGGCATGTTGATGAATATCTACAGGCTTTTTTCAAAACCAGTAGATTATCACTTGTGTTACAAAGGATAGTGTTAAAAAAAAAAAAAGGCAAGGTTAAAGAGTATCCTAACTCTCTTGCTCATGTTTATAGTACAGTTTTATTACTGAAGGTAAGACAGATAACTGGGCATTACTCCAAATTCCTGGCAGTTTTCCCTTTCCAAGGCACTAATATTGGGATTAGTGTGTTGTTTTAAAACCATTACCTTTCTTCACCTTCATAATTGCTTGTTCTTAGGGGAGAATACTGAAAACTCAGTGCTCATAAAGTAGACTTGTTATGCAACGTATGCAAAGCTATATTTTGTTATCAGTTGGATTTACTTTAATCTCTATGTGTGTTTTTTTTATGGCCTATATAGAAATTTGTAGGTTATTTGATTGTTTAAGCGTATATATGGCACACAGACAGTGGACCAAAACCAGAACTGAAGACCCTAGTGCTTTTGAGCTCCAAAAAGTTGGGCAGTCACCTTGTGGTACCGTTCAGGTATGAATGCTTGTGCCCTGCCCATTGCTGGCATCGCGATGACGTGGCCTGCTCTAGAAGCTGTGGAGGTATAAGAAAGGGATAACTTCTGTATGTGCGAGTGGAGAAGACGTTGTTCCTCGTGTGGCTTAGGGCTATTTTCTCTATAGGCTCAGGAAAAATTGTATTTCTTCTCTGGCTGCTTGTTTCCCAGACCCAGAGTGACAGCACGAAGACTATGGTCAGTGAATTGTTTTCCATCTGAACCCTTGGAAACAGGTACGGTGTATATCAATTGACAGTGCTGCTGCTGCCTGGGGGGGAAAAGCCACCTCTGACCAGTGATGGTCTGACTGGGAACAGAAAAACAGGGTCTCGGAACTGGAAGATGACAGGTAGGCAGCGGAGCAGCAGCAACCTTTGCCGACTGCGGCTAGGAGAATCTGCAGTGGGCTGACAGAGAGAGACAGCAGGAGAGAGCATTTACTGCTAACAATTGACTACATCCCATGCCCTTGGGGAAGTTTTTGTTCTTTTCTTGGTAGGGGAAATAGCTTGGATGAAAGATATGAGGATATGAAATAAGTTTAACAGCAGGAAGTTGTGTAAACATGATTAATTCCATTAATGGAAACTTTAAAATTGAAGGTTGTCAGTCCTTGTGTATATACCTCTTGTTTTCTTGTGAAATGTCACGCAGAGTATTGAAACACTGTCATAAGGGAAAGCATTGAAAAAAAAAAAAAAAAGGCGAGAGAAGAATATGCTTGGTTAGTTGCCTGGAAAGAGTAAGAAAATGCTGCTGCCTTGCCCGAGATTATAGTCGATTTGGAAGGGTTTGTGTCATATTTTCCTGCCGTGTCTTACTTGTCCTGTACGAATAAGAGTTCGTTTGCAAAGCTTGTCTGGGAAGAAGGCAAGCATGGAACACCAGGGAGGCAGCTTCTCCGTGGCTGCTGGGGAGAAGATCACTCCAAGCAGCGCAAGCAAGAAATTCTGAAGTGGAGAAGCCGGTAGCATCACTCAGCAAAAGGACAGCTTGCAATTTGGAGTTCTAACCATCCTGTTGGAAAAACACCCAGTGGCGTTTAGTCTGAGTTGTGAGGTGCTAAGAGGCACGTATGTGCCATCAGACTAAGAAGTGACACCGGGTGACTCCTCTCTCTCCAAAAAAATCATAGCAGCGCTGAGACTGCAGAGCACAAGGTGCCGTTCCCTGTGGCTTGGAAGAGATCATGAGGCTGCGTTCATTTTCCCTGTTTAATCAATTTTTCAAAGACTATAAATATGCATTTGTGGGTGTATATATGTGTGTGGACTCGTATATTGGGCTGTGGATGGTCTTGCTTCCAATCCACAAAGCATCTTCCCCCCTGCCCCGTCCTGCGCAGCTGAAATAAGATGCAGCTGACATCAGGCTCTTTGCCGTTTTACGATATGGGGATGCGGTGGTATCAAAGCAGGCAGGATGAAAGCACAAAAGCTTCCTGTTTCCAGCTGTTTTCCTCAGCAAAGATTTTTTCTTTTTTTTTTTTTTTTTCCAAAGATGATGCTTCCTTTTAAGGGGTTTTTAATCTGCAAACTGTTTCCTCAGTTTATTTCACTACAGTAAAATGTGTTCCCTTTAGGTCATATCTGTCTCTTTTAAAAACCAACCTGCCCTTTTCAGTAGTTTTATTTGCTACTCAAAAGAACAAACATGACTTTATAAAAAACCTTTAATGAAGTACAAAGACCAATAAATCTTTTGCCACTACAGCTGAAAATTTATAGTGATTTTTTTTAAAAGAGAAACCTTGAATAAATTAAGCAGGGGGGGAAAATATACTGACTTCAAAACACTTCAGAGTTTTTAATACTGAGATTCTTGCATTTGTACCTGTGCTTAGCGTACAAAAAAAAAATAGGTTTAGATTTATGTCATATGTGAAAAACGCTTTATTTGGGGACACAAGTAACTTTAAAGAAGGGAAGAAATAGCAATTGGGATACAAAAAAAAAAATCTTCCAGCTGCTTCCATTATGTTAGTCTCTTTTCATTAAACTGATCTCTCCTTGTTTACTTTCTTCTAAAGTAAACATGTATAATTAAAATATATTGTGCTTCTCTCTACGGCTCTAATTCTGTGTGTGGGTTTGTCGCACTTGGAAATACCCTAAAATGCTGCCAATGCCTCAGTGGAAGGGGGGCCCAGCATTTTATTTAGGTAAAATGTTTAGGGGGGAACTAGACGGTGGTTTTTGGCTCTTGCCCAGGTTGCGTCCAGCAGCTGGGGTGTCACGGAGGTGTCCACCACCAGAGCCACGTCTTCACGCTCTTGGCCGCCCCAGCCATTGTGCTGACGGAAACCCTCCAGTGGGTTCCTGCCTGTTCCGTTTGCGAGGTGGATGAGGAGTGAGGGGAGATCAACTACCCCATGCAGGAGCGGTTGTACGACGTTGCCGGAGGTATATGGCAAGTCCTTAAAGTGCAACGAAACTGAAAGCATTAGGGAGAGAACCACCTCGGCTGGTTGGAGCTGTAAAGCTTTCTCTGACATATGTTTTGAATGGAGATGGTGTCCCAAATGCCAAGATGTGTTGAAGGATAGCTGGTTGTTTTTGGATGATTGTCCTATATTTACTGCTTACAAGTTTCATTGTTGTTGAAAGTCTGCTGTGGTCTGTAAATATGTTCTGGAGCTGTATAAAAATATCACAATTAACATATTCAGAAGGACAACAATTGTCATGGTTGAATGACTTAGAAAGTAGCACAGGCTGTAAACAGGATGTGCTGAAATGAACTAGCACACAGTTCCGCTGCAATGGTCTTTTCAACGAGCGTCTGCTTGTTATCAGCACTTCTGAAAATAATCTCTGGATCCTCTAAAGGACATAATGCTCTGGTTTTAAAATCAGTTCCTCTAAGACGAGCAGCTTAGCTGGCATTGCTACCATTAAAGATATCCAGGTTTGGTTTGGGAGCGATGGCTGGATTCTTGCTGTCTAGCTTCGCAAAATGCTATAAAGGGAAGAAGGGAGAGCGAAAGGACAGATGAAAATTTTCCCCCAAATTCTGCTGGAAAAACTCTTCTATTAACAAATTTGATAGCTAAGAGGGGAGGCAGGATGTCCTGAGAGGAACTCGTATCTAGACGTGGTGGGTGTAAAATTTCCATTTCTTGAGCTTGTGGTGGTTTTTCACTCAACAGTGTTAGGGTATGTAACAGGAAAAAAAAAATTTGACTGGAGTGGTATAACATGCTCCAGTAAGACGATGTCCAATATATGCTTGCTTGGTGGAGGGACATAATTTATTCAGTTTCACATCTCTGCAGTTTTAAATACTGTAACTTTATTTCAAAAGATACCTTGAAGGAAGACTTCTTTCTTAATGACCCATCTGAAGAAAACGTACAGAATCTGCTAAAAACACCTTTCAGAAAGCCATGGACTCTTTTCCAGCTTTAATTCTCAGCAGTGTTCTCCAAAGTCCTTGTAATTTAGAAAGATGAGTTGAACGATGATCTAAAGACAGAGGATTTCCAACAACGCACCGAAACGTCGTCTTTTGGCATCTTTCCCCCCGGGAGCCTCTACTTGCCCTAACGTTCATGGGAGCGGTTTCCTTTAGTGTGGGCAACTGGGCCTTGAGTCCAACAAGGAGGACAAGATACTGAAACAGTTTCCACCCTTCCCTTACAGGTGCTCTTTAATTTTATTTTTTTTAATGAGTTTCTCCGCAAAGAGATTGTGGCCTTCTTGGGAACAGCGGGAGAGTCGGAGCCCTGTAAGTTTCTTATGAGCATATGGTCAGGCTGAAAATTAGCAGATGCTGCATGAGCAAAGGGCAGAGGCTCAGAAGGTGGGAGAGGAAGGAGGCTTCAAGAGACCCTTGCTCAGTGATCTTTCAGTTCCAAATCAAATGCTGCTGTTAGGCAAGTTATCCCTGGCAAAAACTTCAAGGTTTGCAGTCATGCCTCAGCTGTTCCTGGAAGAGTGGAAGCTTTCCAAAAGTGACAAATAAGTTCTCAGACTTCCTTTTTTATCAAATACAGTTGAGTTATGGTGCTTCGAAAGAGTCCAGTGAAAAGGCCTAACAGCTTGAATAAGTGTGATACAAGACGTTACGCAGGGCAGATATTGAAGACTGAAGAGGTTTTGCAGATAAATTCGGTATTCATTATTATCCTGTAAGAAGAACAGAAAGCCTTGAGAAAATTAATGGAATCATCAGGTTTGAAAAAAGGAGGTTTCCTGAGTGATTCTTTTTATTGCAGAGAAAGGAGTGTGTGCTGTGTGCTGAAGGCAGCCCCGTTCCTCAGCTGGTCAAGGCTGAGCAGCACTCGGTCTATGTTTAACCGCAGCCCTGTGTGCCGGGTGGATGGGTGGGTGGACGGATGGATGCTGGGCGTAGGGAGGGATTCCTTGCGAGCGAGCAAGCCGCTGCACCCATGGGCAGCCGTACTGGCAGCCGTACCTGCAGCCGCGGATGTTCTATCTGCTGAGGATGGGCGTCCTTTGCTTTGTCGTCAGTAAGGAGGAGGAGTGGGTAGTGCTTTGTGTATTCTACAGTGATGAATTAATTTGGTGTTCATTGTGGTAGCACTGATCATAATGAATTAATTTGGCATTCATGTGGATGTCATGCCTTTTTTCTTTTTTTTTAAGCTTTCCTATTACAATGCAGAATTAGTTAGTAGACACTTAAAGCGTTACACATCCGATTCAGTTGTCATCATAACCTGTTTGTGCTGTTCCCTTGTCTGGATATTGTACTCATTTCCTGGAGAAAGCCTTGCCGCATGGCAGCGGGGACATTTCAGTCACAGTGATCGTACAGTGGCAATACGAGCTTTAAAAGTTGCTGTTCCTCTTCTGCTTCGCTATCTTAAAGTACCCGAGCAAACTCCAAGGGTGTAACATGCGGTTGATTCTACGCAGCTTGGAATAAGAAAAAGGCATTTATTTTTGCTACATAATGCGCAAATCTAAATGCATCCTCGGTAATTCGTGGCATCGTTGAAGACAAATAGTCTTTTCCTTGTGTAAATATTAAATAGTGAAAAAGCCATAAAATGTAGTTCTCTGCTCCTTCTCTTCTTTTCTTTCTCCCAAAATCTGTTCAGTTGAGAGATATATATACTTATATCACTTATCCCATCTTTTGAAGAGGGCATATGATGGCACATGCATTCTCTCTTCCCTTGGTAAAGTGTCGCAGTTTAACTGGGAGACACGCTGGTGAGCTGAAACAGGAAACGTTGCTTTAAAACTGAGCTGATGTGATGTTGCAGGAAATGTTTAAAATGCGACTCTCGCATCAAGGGGAGTGACTTTTAAAGCCTTTAAACAGATTTTTTTTTTTTAATTTGTGGGTGTCTTCATATTTTGTTCTTTCTATTTATAACATATATTAAGATTTTTAGACAAAGTGCATAATTCTCACTGGAGACGTTCTACGTTCTACCATGCCTTATGGACACAGGGCAGTTACACGGGATTTCTTGTTCATGAAGTGCCTAATTAGTAGTGTGATCTGGACCTGAGATGGTATAAACAGTGGAAAGGGAATAGCAGGGTGGTTTTTTTTTTTTAAGTCAACAGAGAGCATTACGATCCTCCTGCGCAGTGTTGCCAATTTGACCTTGTACCATGAGACTCAATATTTGGTGTTTAATTTGGCCAGGGGAAAAACAATGCAATTATCTTGGCGTTTGGTTGGTTTTTTTTTTTCTTCTTAACCTTAAGGAAATCTCTAACCTGTGCTTGCAGTGAAAAGCAAAAAAAAAAAAAAAAAAAAAACCAACAATAAAAAAAACCCCAAATATGATCTGAGCTTAATGCACCATAAAAACTAAAGAAATCGGAGAAAGCGAAGAAATCCAGTTTCACTTTAAGCCATCATGAGTTCAGTTCTTTGGCTTCAGCAATGTGTGATACAACCTAATTCCTGCATCAGCTTTTGGTTGAACCCGAGCACATATTTTAGAAGAGTTTTTGCCCAAGCAAAATCCAGCCCACTGCATCAGAGTGATAATTAAAAACAGAAAAGACAATTCTTGATCAATGATGGAATGCTTTTGTTCAATCTCTTGCGAGTCAGGTGCTTGTAACCCATTTTATTAATGCATATTACTGGATCTCTTTGACTTTTCATAAGGGATCTGGATGCAGCTTTAAAACAGGTGCGTGAAGCTTTCATGGAAACTTTGGAAGTACTCATTTTGGGGAGAAAAATAAGATTTATGCATTGTACTGTAACAGTGTTGTAAAGTTACAAATAATACCAAATCTGAGAACAACGTTGAGCATCAGTATGTTGGGTTTTTGCACGCTTAGCACATTTATGCAATATTTAAATGTAAATACTTAATTTGGTAGCTTCTAACAGAGCTGGCTCTTGAGGAACCTGAGCTCCCTTACGCGTGTGGGAAAGCTCAGCATGGGGCTGCCATGTGCCTTCATTGCGTCCTCTCTGCTTTCTTGGTGGTGGAAGACATAGGACGGACAGCGTGCTGAGTGCGGGGTGTGAACAGAGACCGCGCAGGGAAGAATGGAGAAAGCAGGATGGAGCCCCAGGACCTCAGGAGGTTGGGATGTACCCCTGGAGGGGAGCGCTGGTGTCCCCTGGGGACTCCAGCAGCTGGCCCGGTCCCCAGGAGAGCAGGGCAGGGCACCATCTAGGGCTGCTCCCCAGGAAATTTTGCTAAATGCCACAGTATAAGTAGTTCTTTTTTCATACAAGGTGTATCTGCATCTACTGCAGCGAGGAACTCTTTTATCCAGGACGCTGAAATAATTGAGGCATATGCTGACAATAAGTTTTTGGGGGTTTGTGTTTTCCAGCTGTCAGAGTTGTGGAGAACTGCAAACTTGGAAATTCAGTGTGAAATCTTGCACACCGATGGCCATCGGAGGGAGGATGCGTGTGGGGCTGAGGCATCTCAATCCCTTTCTCTCTCCTTATAAACTCAAGTCTGAGGGTGAAAGAGTAGAAAGAAAATATCCCCGTGCTTAGGCAGCTTGTTGAGATAACTACCTACCTAGAGCCACTTCTTGGCCACCTCTCATCATCCCGTTCAAATTTACAGCTTTAACCAACTGATGTCAAATGAATTTTAAGAGCCTTTGGGGTTGGCGGTGGTTGTTAGAAGCCCAAATCTGTACCAGGGCCAAACGTGGCACAAGTGCCGGCAGTTTGCCATCACTAACCGTTTACCAGCGGTTTATCTTTATCACCAAGGGCTGCCTTAAACTGGGTGGTTGAAGCCAGGTGAAGTCCCAGCTTGTCCTTGAAAAGATAACAAATTCCCTCGCTTTGCTTTAAAAAAAATGCTCTTGCACCACGGTGTAATAGATCACTTAAAATTTCTGTAGAATTGATTTCTGGTAGATTTTTTTTTTTTCCCTTGTCAGTTGATATTCTTTGCCCAGAAACATATGGATTGTCTTACGATAGCAAGTGTCCAGTAAATAGAAAGTGTTTGCTAAGGGCTGTCATAATACACTTTAAATGCAAATACATCCAGGGCACTTTTAATGTAATTTTCATATAGATGAAGTCATTCTAAAGTAGGCTTAAATTAAAGCGCTGTTGTTGAAAGACTACAAGTTTAGCAGAAAATGTCCTTTAGTTTCATTAGATATTTTTCTTCTGTTGATATTTGATTTCCCTTTCATCAGATCTGCATGGTTTGCAATCAGGCCGGTATCTTATACCAACCACCGGGAACAGAATTTGTGACTTTTGCAACAGCCAGTTGGAGATGAGCTGCACTGGTGGGGGTTGTGTTTTGGTTGTTTTTTTCTTTCCTTTTTTTTTTTTTACCTCAACTTTTTCCAGTTACACATTCCTGGCTAATCTTTCTGTTTCCAAGAAACATAAATATTGGGAATTAACCAGTCATGTACTGGCCAGAGAAGTACAAAACCCAGCTGCTGGTGTGGTCTGTTTTTTTTTTTTTTTTTTTTTTAAAAAAAAAAAAAAATCTGGTTTAGATAACAACAGCATCGCATTGAAGCATGTGCAGAAAACAGCTCTAAGGGATGCACTCCCCGTTCTGAGCTGCCCGTTCAAAGGCAATGAGCTGCATTTATTCCCCACCCGTAAGTGGGGAAAAAAAAAGTTTGCCTTTTTTTAATGCTTGATATTTTTTTCAAGCATTTTTTGCCTTATTTTTTTCCCCCGTCTTTCTAACGAAGGAAGAGGCCAGCCTTCACCCCTCGAGTCACATGCGGAGCTGCAGGAGTGGAGGGGGGAAGCTGCAGAAATGGGTTAGCAGATGAGCGGAGGGGGAAGTTCATGGGCTCTGGCTGGTGGGTTTGATGCCACCGCTGTGCCCCGAGGGTTTGCCCAGCTCTGCCGCCGTTCTGCCTTGTGCCAGCTGCTGTGGTCCCACAGGGATGGTGGGGTGGCAGCTCCTGCCCCACGGCCCTGCAGCTGGCAGTGGCCAGGCATGGCCCAGGCCCCTTGGGCCTCCCAGCCCCGAGCGAAAGAGTGATGCTCCCGTGGCTTCGCAGCCAGCACAGAGAGGGGGGGAAAAAAATAACTCCTTTCCCCAAGGTTTTGACACTATTTAGAGCTAAACTCTGCTTTGAGATTTTGCAGGCAGAAAAGAGGAATTAAGCCCCCTGGATTTGCTTCCATTAATTACGAGCTGTGTTTATTGGCTTTTACAACCTCAAAGCCACTAGTCAACTTTAACAGGTAGTAGTTAGGGACAGATTAAGTCAAAGCAAAACTGCATGAGTGAAAACAAATACCAACTTTTTTTTTTTTATATTATTCGTCACTCAAAACCCAGTAGGAAAAAGCCCTGTTCTTGCAGTGCCTTTACCATTGGTCTTTCTGCGGGGCTGGTTTGCAGAGTCAGGTCTCCAGACCAGTTTCCATAACGTTGTCCCAGACTGAGCTCTTCTGTGTCAGATTTCATCCAGTCCTACTTAGATGCCAGGTTTTTATAGAAGTTCCTGGATTAAACTGCGGGTGCCTGGATTAAGTTTTTAATGAGATATTTCAGCACCTAAACATATTACCTAATTCTGAAAATGCCCATCTTTTCACTGCTTCCCCTGGTTTCCACTGAAGGCAACGGGTCTCTCCTATATTTATATTTAAATACAAAAATGCAGAATTGAATTGCCTACAGCGAGTTTAAAAACATAGTTTTGGGCATTTTTTTTTCTTTTCAAATCAGCGCAGACAGTTTTTCATGAGAAGAGTACCTACCATGTGCTAAATGTGCTGTTGTCTACGTGACGCTATAAATTATTGGACTGACTTATTCCATGAAATAATCTCCTTAATATATTTGAGCGGAGCATTAACCTGGTTGTTCTTTTCCCTTGCCTTGTGGGAGCCCTGGTGCCCTCCCCAGATTGTTGTGATATATTGCAGCGTTGCTGCCAACTGTTAATGAGATTACTAATGCGGTGTAACTGGGTAGCAAATTATTAAATGCTATTCCATACCATTATTCAGCTTATTTTAGCAATTTGCGAGGGGTGCTCCTTGTAAATCAAACTCCTCGTATATTATTTTTGTTAATTAAGAGTTAAATTAAATCCAACATTTTAAACGTTGCATCACTGACAATGATAGTGGACCACGTACTTCGCAACAAGCTGCTTCACCGAACGGTAGCATCAGGCCTGGCTTTGGGGGAGTTGGAGAGGGGTGGCTTGGGAGCTGGGCCATCTCCTGTGTGTTCTGCTCCGGTACCTGGAGCTTTCGAGTGGCTTTTCTTGTGTGACA
Organism: Larus michahellis; assembly: GCF_964199755.1. Classification (NCBI taxonomy): domain Eukaryota; kingdom Metazoa; phylum Chordata; class Aves; order Charadriiformes; family Laridae; genus Larus; species Larus michahellis. The sequence continues at coordinate 1,193,399 of NC_133930.1, forward strand.
GTATTTTCTCTAAATATTGCCACATCTGAAACGTAACATTCCTACTTCATACAACACACTTGTCGAGTCTTATTATACAAGTATACGTAACTTCTTAAAAAATCTCACCTGACTAGTGGCACTTGTAGAGATTTGGTGTTTAAAAAAAAAAAAATCATTGAAGGTGGTTAAATATGAAATTATTCATTTGGTGTTGGGTGCCTAAATTGGATTTCTGCAATGATTTTTCTCTTCCACATGTGAACGTGTTTTGTTTGTAGTATGTCTTATCACGTGATTGCATCTCTCGGAAAATCAAAATTTTCTAGCTGCGTTCAGATTTTCCTTACAAAGCTCACGTTTTCCTAGATTACATAAACATGTGCAAAAAAAAAAATAAAATTGGAAAATGTATTTATTTAGAAGCTCAATGCAGATTGCTCCCAGAAAGGGAACAAAGGGAATGTTAAAATAAGAAGGTAACCTTTGGCTCTCGGTGTCACTAGGCTTTCTCAGTGTTATGTAGCTGAGATGAGCATCCGAGTGTTTCACAGCAGCCTTGGGAAGGTCTTCAGAGGAGCTTGGTGGACAGACTGGGCAGGGCATGTGGGTTGAGGTGTAGTTTAATTGTTGAGGTAACTGTTGTTTGCAAGGGAAGACAACAGTCTATGTGACAGTGACGTTTACAGATACGGATACAAGCCCTCTGTCCTCCTTGCTTGAGGTCCTTGGAGATGCGCATGGAGTGCTGTGGGGCCCAGAGGAGCTGGGGCTGGAACTGGGGGAGTGCTGGAGGGACTGTGTGCTGCAAAGGGCTGTCGGGGTGCTGCTGTGGGAGAAGTGGGAGACAGGAAAAGGGGGACAAAGCGGTGCAGAAGTTAGTTGATGGAGAACAAGGAGGGTACATAATGAGCCCTCCTAGAAGTCCACAGTTATCTCCTAGTTAGCCATCATATCGTAACTAGCCTGGCCTCGGGCAGGGTTTGAATCAACGTTTCCACTGTCGATTGCCTTTTGGCTTTGGTTATTATTTTGGAACTGAAATGGTACCAAGACCGTCAGAATCTATTTCTACAAGGAGAGTTCAAGTAAATCTGCTGTTATGTATTTTTAAGTCATGGTGTAGAACATAAGTTTTTTGCCTGGAGCAGTGTGATTAATTATCCTAACTTCGGAGGGCTCTGTGTTATTGAGTTCAAGTAAAAATTAAGTCCTTTAACATTAATATAGACTATATATGACAGTAAACTAATTAGATAACCACAGTTTATCAACTAGATTCATTTTATAACTGAAAGAGTCCTGAGATGCACAGGCTTTCCTACTAAACTCTATCTTCTCTCAGGTTAAAATAAATTAAAACAAAAAGAACCATTTTGCTCAGGAAACCCTTCTTCCACAGCACTCCCTATCCTCAAACTATCCAAAACCAGAACAGAATCAACCCTGATAAGCTGGAAAGGGCAATATAAATAGAACCTTAAACTTTTCCTTACCTATCTGCTTATAGTTCCAGCAGATCTGCTAAAAACTGGTTAAATGCTCAAGTTACGCACAGGGAATGGATGCGTGGAAGTCATCTGTCCTTACAAGCACAAAGTCTATGTCATAAGTGTGTTAGAAAATAGCTTTTGTAACTCTCCGAAATACAATGTGAGGTTTTATGACCTCACCCGATGGCGGGACAATGCAATTCTTTGTGATGAATATGAAGATGGGGAACAGTTTAGATTTGTTTACACTGTTGACGTTTTATAGCAAAGGCTGTCAAGTGGGGCCTCAGACTGTCGTGGATATTTGTATAGACTTTGGAAATTCAGGCAGAAAATAAAATGCCCACCCGATTCAAATGAATTTTCCAATTATTTGTGGCTTTAACAGAAGCGATTGAAGTGTATTGTATATATCTGGCAGCTGGTCCTACTTCTTTGGACAAAAAAACCCTAAAGCTTTGTATCTAATCCCTTGAGCAAACCAATAGTACATTGTTTATCAAATAAGTAGTAGAAATTTCCCATTTTGAATCCGTGCTTTCTTTACATTGCTGTCATGGAAAGGATAATTCCATGCAACTTCCCGCATGCTGGATGTGGATGGCCTCACGGTTTGTCTATTCCTCTTCCCTTCTTCAAGCCCGACCTGTCACCTGAGCTTGGTGCAACTTCTCCCCATCCTGTGCCTGCAGTCTCTCAGCATCCCCTCTATTGTCTGATACTAAAATCATCTTTGATTCCTCACAAGTCCCCTTATTGTCTCCCCGCTGTTTCCCATGTCATATTTAAGTTTTCCTTGCCGATTTCCATGGCCTGTCCCAGTCTGTGCTTTTGTTCCCGAGTCCATCTCCTGGTTCCTCTCCCTCAAAGTCAGTCCCCAACTACTTCTGCCACCTTCAAGCTTCGTACTGCCCTTCTTCCAGATCACTTCTTCTCTATTTTTTTTTTATCTTGTCCAGATGATATTTAGAGCAAAATCTTCAAAAAAGATTGCATCAATGAATACGCATTTTAAATTTGCCATTCCTTTAGTTTACCAAATGTCCAGGTTACCAACTTATTCTTCCCTTGATCCTTCTCTCTTTAATCCTTCTTCTGTATTTTGTCAATTTTGGTTGAGCTCGTGTTTATTTAGTTCTTTAAAAACATAATACTCTGAGAATAAAAAAAAAAAATCTTCTGAAAAACAAAACAGCGGAAAAGGTCTCAATCCACAAACCAAATGTGTTTAACTTAATTTGTATTAGCAGTTTCTGACGTACTGTCTGTAAGGTGCTTCAGAGCACAGAGGAAATAGCAATCCCGAAGTATCTGTTTATCATACTTGTCTAAGTATGATAATCATAATTAGAGTCTAGGATTCTTCCCACCCTTCTCATTTTTGACACAACTGTAATTCATACAATGAGAAATGCCAATCATGTGTTAGTACGGGGGGGGGTGTACAAAAAGTCTCTTTTGTGTAGAGATCTTGGGCCTTTTCCTTCTCATTTGAGGATATTTTGACTGTTAAATCCCATATAAAATTACATTCGTTGGTTACTATACTATTTAATATACTTTTTTTTTTTTCCTGGAAGATAAAATTCAAATCTGAAGATGTTTGTCTTTCTCCGTGTATTTTAGATCATGTCAGCAAATCAACACAGTTGGCGGTCTTTTCTGGGGAAATACTCGGGGTTGGCAGAAAAGGCTTTGCTGATGCAGGTGAAGATGTACTGGCGAAATTACTGCGGAAATGAAATGTCTCTTTTGCAAACAGACCACTGCTTGCCACACACGCCCAGTATTGTGGCATATTTTACGTATTTTTGTATTTTTTTTATATATTTTGTATTTTTAGCACTGAAGAACATCTTTGATTCTCTGTGTTAAAATTATAAAAAAAGCAGCTGATGTTTTGTAATCCGCACCCTTTCCTTTATCTCTTTCTCCAAACAGCTTTCTTCAAAGACCTCAGTGTTGAGGTCCCTCAGGGATCCGCCTGTATCATGGACCCACTCTGTTAATCCAGCGTCTCTCTGGGTCCAGAGAGGAGTACCTGCTGGCCCAGGAGCAGAACAGCCCTCAGCTTTTTTGAGCTAAAGCAATAGAAAAACAGGGTCTGGCTCTTCCTTTCATGCAAACTGCTCTCGTCATCTGCTGCTGGCTGCATCCTTTTGTTCTCCTCTATCGCCCAAACTAGTACTGTAAAAGCCAGTCTGGAGAGGGATTTTCATAGCTCTGAAGACCCTTTCCCCTGCAAGCTGGGCTTACCCTATCCTGTCATAGAATCACAGAACCGTTTGTGTTGGAAGGGACCTGAAAGACCACCTTGTTCCAAACCCCCCCGCCCTGGGCAGGGACACCTCCCACCAGCCCAGGTTGCTCCAAGCCCTGGCCAACCTGGCCTTGAACCCCTCCAGGGATGGGGCAGACACAGCTTCTCTGGGCAACCTGGGCCAGGGGCTCACCACCCTCACACCAAAGGATTTCTACCCAATATCCCATCTAAATCTCCCGTCTTCCAGTTTAAAACCGTTCCCCCTCATGCTGTGGCTCCACTCCCGCTTGCATACCTCTTCATCTGCTCTTCAGCTCTTTACTTCTAGAGAAGCTGGACTTTTTGTATCCGTCTCTGAATCGCAACCCCCTGTGCAAGCAGGTGTGGATGGGGGAGATGTGTGTGAAGGCTGGGAGACATCTAGGGGTCAAGGCCAGGAAGGACCTCCAGGCCACCTGCCTTGGCCTGCGATGGACGGCTGGCTGGTGCATGTCACCAGCTAGCTTTGTGCTGAAGCAGAAGGGCTTGCCGGACACCATTGTGGTGGCCAGAAGACGCCCACTCTTCCTGTGCAGGAGTCAAGTGCTGGGAAGGAACCACCATTTTCCTTGGCATCTTTTCCCAAGGCAAACACATTACAGCATTTTCAGGGAGGTTAAGCAAATGTATTAATTTTGACTACAGTATATTACCTTTCTTCTTTGGAAAGTCATCTTAAACACTTTGACTTTGAGTTCACCAACGAGCATTTGGAAGATTTTCCTTTCACTCTGGTCTTCCACAACAGATCCCATTTTGCTGTATAGGTAAATTCAGGAATGCAAGGCTTGGCTTTTCTGAAATATATATTCTAGTTATTCATGAAAGATAAAAAGTCATCAATTTAAGCATCTTCCTGCTCTTGTATCTTAAAACATTTTCCAAGTTTGTTACAGTATTTTGGAATTATAGTAGTGCAATTCTATTTCAGAGCCACAAAGACAAATAATTATATCAATAAATATTATTTTGCACTTAGGCACATGAAGTGACCATTCTTCGGGAATTATCTTTGGTTTGATATGTAGTTTATTCTGATCCTGTAAAAGAACGTGGCCTGGAACTGAGTTAAAGAAAAGTTAAAGAAATATAATTCTGAAGCTGATAAAGGCCAGATTTTTCACAGACGCATTTGTGAGTACAGGCTGCTCGCTCGGCACCTGTATTACGACATTTGTTAAACGTCATGATTTTTGATTGTTCTGCTTCTCTGTCGCTGTATTAAATGCGAAATTTTGTTTATTCTGAACTAAGGGAACAGAAATCCTAAAGACCATGTTTTAGTCTTAATTGGACTCAAATGGAAAACTCCCACAGAAGTAGAATTTCACCCCTGTCTTCTCACAGCAAGGAGGTTTAGCCAATGAAAAGTGAATTTGCTCTTTCTGCTCACTTATTTGAACATCTAAAAAAAATTGTCTGTGTGTGTACACACACACACACACACACACATATGCATCTTCTATTTACTCTCCTGAGTGTAGAGGTCAGGTTATTTCATTTGTGCACTTGCCCACGCGCTGGGAAGATGGCGTTGGGAGGGTGGGGTGAAGCTGAGGTTCTCGGGGTGCACCATAAAACACCGTCACGCTCTAGAAAGCATCATATCGTATGGCGAGGAGTGGTGAGCGGGCCCTGCTTTTACGTGGGTAGCGATATTTGTGCTTTAATAAACACTCTCAGTCCCCCCTCAAATAACACCTGAATGCCTATTCTCACAAAAAAAAAAATTGTTGAAAATACTGTTTTCTTCTATCTCACCTAGTTGCTAGGCTATTGTTACTGTGTCTAACATCAGGTGCGTACTCCTTTTTACATGGGTTTTTCATAGGTATCATCTTTCAAATGGCACCTCTTTCTTGAAACAGTTAAGTTCTTAATTACTCTTGCTAGTTTGAGTCTTCCCTATCTTATTTTTCCTTTTTTGTTCTTTCCCCTCCATCTCTCTGAGCAAAATGCCTGTGATATCTGTGTTGCTGTTTGCCAGAGTAAAGCATGAGAATATAATTTCCTGGCCTGTGATTTTAAGGTGGTTTTTTTTTTTATGTATGTGCCCAAATTTGTTATTGGAGATGGTGGGAGGTTCAAACGAAATTATATTCCAGAATCATCTAGTTTATTGTCCTGTGTTATTGCTACAGTCCTGGATGATTTCCCAAATATTTGTTTGGATTATTCCTGCAAAGAGGAGTTTGTTTTGTTTCTTTTTTTTTCTGGGTTTGGGTGTTTTTCCAGAAAAAATACTAATGTAATTCTAAAGTCTCTGTTTGGGAGCACCTCAAGGGATTCAACGAAAGTTTTACCAAAGAAAGTTCAAAGGCCTTGGGGGGGGTTATGACCAAGGTCAAGTAGCCTTACATGGTCCCTCCAGTTTACGCGTCACAGCCCCTTAAAATAAAGTAGTTGTTGGCCCGAGGGAGTCACACAGTGTGTCAGAGCTAGTGGCCTACCACAAAAATAACTTGAAATTTCATATATTAGGCAGTAAGTTGCCCTTTAGGTCACCTAATTCTGAACTTCTTTCCTTTTCTGGAGCTGGGAGGTGCGTATTAAGCACCTGTATTCATTTGAGATCCTGAGCCATTTAATGACATCTGATGATCAGGCTGATGCTTCTCTAAAGAGAGAAGGTGTAATCGCGATCACCTGCGCGCTGGGCTGCTCAGACACCAACCTTTGTGGGGGACCATGATAGTATCTGCTGCACTTTGCTGAGCTCGGTCCTGTCTGTGTTTGGGCGTGTTTGGAGTCTACTTAGCAGACGGGGAACGTCAGGGGGTCTGGGCAGAGGGTGAGCAGCTCTCGGCCTCGCTGCTGGAGGCTCTCGGAGCCCCGTGTCCTGCTCGGGGGTATGCCCCCCTCTTATAAGATGTCAAGGGAAGCTTGGTGTGAGAAGCAGAACTTTGCAGGCTGCTGAGAAGTGCTTTTAGGGTTAGGTGGCTGCTCGACTAGTGGCTTTCCAGACCTCATTTTGCTGCATAAGCGCAGCTTTTGGCCCCAGAATCAGTGCTCTGAACTTCTCCCCGCATCCTTAAGCATCAGCGGCCTCTCTGAAGTTGCAGTGCCTCCAACACAGGGGTGTGATCAATATGAATTGCAATTCCTTTTTCCCTAAATGACTAATAGAGGTAATAGGATTTGAATCCGGCCAAAGGTGGTCTACAGCACTGAACATCTTTTCTAGATTCAGTTGACTATGCTTTTCCCAGGTTCTTTGCTTAAAATGCTCAGAATGGTTTGGTTCCTTCTAAATGCCAGTTTTTCTTCTTTTAACTAGAACTTCTGAGATGCCGAATGAAGCTTTAGTTATGTTGTTTAAATCACACTGTTAATTGCGTGTGAATAGCGTTCTGAAAAACTGACCACGTCTGTCCGTGATGATTTGCTTTCTGTAATGTCACATTGCCTAATGCTTGTGATTAAGCGAGGTTAATTTACAGGAGCTGGATTCTGGAGAAAATTACATATGTGTTCAAGTTTATGCTCTCTGGGATAAATCCAAGCTCTGAGAATAAGTCACTGGAGAATTTTGCATTGACTTTGGTGTCATTAGGGTTTCACTGTCCTAATTACCTAAGTGGCAGTACTTACAGGCTACATAATAAATTTCCGGAATTAGGTTTAGGAGCTTACAAACCTTCTTGCAATATCTGTCATACTAAATTATTAGTAAACTAGGCTAGATTAACTAGGTAGTAATTAGTGAGGGTTTTCTTTCTTTTCTGCCGAGGGAGAAGTGCTGTTGACTTGAGGGTTGGTTGGAGGGGGTCAGAACTTGGCGGGCTCTTGCCTGTCGCTACCTCGCTGGATCGCACTAAGAGAAGGCTTGTAAACAAGATGAGAAGAGACAAGGAGCACGTGTGCAAGGTGCAGAGACCCATCTGCTCATCCAGCACTCCGGTCTTGTACCCATCACATAACCTCTTCGTGGCCACAGGCACACGGAAGGGTTGAGAGCTCCATGCCCGGCATAACCCATCAGGCAGGCGCTGAACCCGTGCCGGTGACGCTCTGAATCTGCTCACGGGCCGCAGGGGACACGGTGCTTCTGTGAGGGTTTGTGGGCGGTCACTGGTGATAGCGTGGTACCAACAGCGGGAAGGCTTTGGCCAGCTCTGCCTTCCACTGAAAAAATATTTTCCGTCAAATTCACCAGTGCAATAAAACTCTATCTTATTATTTGCTCTTTCTAACTGTTTACATCCAAGAACAATTTTCATCTTGCTAAACTCTCAATTTCCCAGCTGAAGATCTTGGATGTTTTTGAAAAAGCATCTTTTTCCCCAGCTAGCGCTTGCATTTTTATAGAGCTTCGGGATACGTGTTTTAGACGGAGTTCCTTCTTTTTGTCTGTAGCTGAGATAAAGAATTAGTAGTTTAAAACAATAACTACATGTTCCACTATGATCAAGGAATTAGATAATCTGGCATGTTTGCTTAAGGGGTCTGTATCTTGGGGCTTTTATAGGGCAGTATTAAAGCCCTGAGCCTTCTTATTATGCCAATACCCAGAAGATTGCTTTAATGAGAAGTAAAGGGCCTTTTTCCAATTACAAGGGAATAACTGTATTAAGTTCCTGTGTTATGTCAACCTGCTTTGATTTGATTACTGCGAAAGAAATGGATTTATCTGTCAGTGTTACTTAATTAAGCCTTCTCATTGATGTTTTGCAGAGTAATATAGTGTAGTTTGCACATTTAAGTATAAATACAAAGAAAATTGGTCAAAAGCTAAGACACGACCCCTGAAGATAAGGTACAAGAGCCATTGCTTGTCATTTTCTGATCAGAGTCCGGAAGTTTTGACTTTGGTGGAAGACCTTGAGCATTATATGGGCTCGGATGAAAGCAAGGGAAAGGGCAAGGAGTTTTCAGCCAAAATGGAGATGGCTAAATATTTTTGAGTCTCGGCAAATCTTACAGAATTATTCTGTGAGGTTAGTCTCCTAATCTCTACCCGATGCAGTGTGCTTGGGTGTGTAGGATGACGTCTGTCTTCCACCGATGCATCCCCAAAGCTGTCCCTCTCCCTGCCCAGGAGCATCCTTCCCGCTCGGTGGTGCATCCCCTTGCCTAGGCAGGACTTTCTGGGTTAGTCTTGGGTGTGCGCAGGGACTCGGTCTGGAATGTTTGCAGAGACGAGGAATACCCCAGCCTGGAGGTCTGCGTTATTTTAAGCACCTGATAGTGCCCTCTGGTCACTGGCATGTTTGGCTCAAGGGAGAAGCAGGGATAATGCAGCAAAGAGTACCAGAAAGGGCAACTGGGCAAGAATTCATCTCACCGCAAAAACATGTGTTTAACTGCAAGCACATAAATAGTTCCTTTCACGTCACTGGGACCGTCCAGCAGCTGGCCATGAAGCCAGTATTGCCATGTGCTGCTGGAAAGTACTGGGCATCTTTGGGAGTGTGGTGCCCCTCCTCATGCCTGGAAAACAACTATTTTTTTGAAGAACATAGAATCATAGAATCTTCATGGTTGGAAAGGACCTTTGAGATCATTGAGTCCAACCAAACACACACACAAAAAAACCCTACAATCTGTGTCACTAGAGCATGCCCTGAAGTGCCAAATCTAGATGTTTCTTAAACACCTCTAGGCATGGTGACTCAACCACCTCCCTGGGCAGGCTGTTCCAGTGCCTGACCACTCTTTCAGTAAAGTAATTCTTCCTAATATCTCATCTAAACCTCCCCTGCCGCAACTTCAGACCATTTCCTCTGGTCCTGTCATTATTCACCTGGGAGAAGAGGCCAACACCCACCTCTCTCCAGCCTCCTTTCAGGTAGGTAGAACATGACTAAAAAGAGGTACTGTGAGCAGGTAAAATGGCATCTATCAGCCCAGCATCTGTGAAGGGTGACAGAAGACTCAGCTGGAGCTCGGTGGTGGGCTCCCAAAGGGAAGAGCTCAGCAAGAGAGTGCACCGCTTGCCCGGGCTGGTGTGGGCCTGCCCCCTTCCCTCTGTGCTGGCCTCCCCTGGGCACGGAGTGCAAGAGAAGGGTTACTGCTCCAAACGCAGCCCTGAAGGGTGTTATTTTAGGTGATGCATTAGAATCCCTAAGACCATGGCATCTATGTTGTTAAAATATAAATAAAAATGTACAGTGTAGCAGTCTGAAAACCTTTATTGGGATGTAAATCTTGCTCCTAGCGCTGGCCATGAGCCAGTGCAAGGGGTCTTGACAACGTGTGTTATTTTAGATTAGCTGACTTTTACGGGGGGGAAGTATGGTAATAAATGAAGTTTCTAACAGGGAGCTATGTGAATAATGCCACCTTGTTTAACGAAAGCAGAGCTCCCCAGGTAGCCCAGCGCAGAGCCCTTTGGTGGTGTGGTGCTCTGTCCTTCACCCTCTGTTTCCCACGTGCCCGAGTGGGGACATGGGTCAGCAGGATGGGGCTGAAGCCCAGCCGTAGGTGCTGGCGTTGTCACCCATCTGGAGGTGGGTCAGAGCTGTCACCTGGTCCCCTAGATGCCGCTCCCGAGAGCTGAGCTGTTCCGCTCAGCGGTGGGTTTCGGAAGCTCTGCTGGAGGGTGGGACGATGCCCATCCCAGTCAATGGGAGAAAATCCACTGATTTTTAGCAGGCAATGGATCAGGGCTCTACAGAGTTAATTGCCTGTTACATAACACAAATGATTTTTAAAAATATGCCTAATTAACCTAATAGAATGGTTGATCTGATCTGTCAGGTAAATGATACACATTTTCTTTCTTTTTCTGGAGCTTAATTAAATATTTACCTAAGAGTGTCTTGTGCTATTAACACGTTCATCTGTTATTGAGATAATAGGAATTGTAATTGGGGGAAAGTATTAAACTATACAAACGATGTGGGGTTTTTTTGGTTTGGTGGTGTGTTTGTTTTTTTTTTTGTTTTTTTTTTTTTTTTTTTTTTTTAAATCTTGGAAATCAACCAGATTTGGTCACAGCAGCGGTATTTGAAAGTGCTAACAACCATATCTGTCTCTCAGACAAGTGAAGTTCCCACCCACGTTAGAAGTCCGGATGAACCAATGCAGGGCTGGAACCGGGAGCTGCTCGTCTGCGTAGTCTTCGGCAGCACCTGGAGAAAGTTTCTCTAGCCAGCAAGACCAAATACGTATTTCTCCAATTAGATTAAAGCTAGTGTTTGCGCATGGCAAAAGGCAAGCAATATTATTATTTCATTAGGATGCTGGTGGGTACACAGGAGTAAGTTGGAAAATAGCACTGAAATGTGCAATAATACTGTTATAGATCAATGTCAATCACATTTCCTGATATTTAACATACTGTAAGTAAAAAAAGTAATGGATTTAAGCAGTATGGTCCGGTCCATCAATGTACTAAAGGATGTGCTTAACGTTAAGCATGAGTGATCTCATTTACTTGAATTAACATGAGAGTGAACTATGATTTCAGCGGAATTATTCACAGGCTTCCATTAAACCTGTGCGCAAGTGCCTCACTGAACTGGTGTTATGTTTATCCATTAAGTTTTTAGCCAAGTGGAAAGTCTCGGGAGACTCCCAGCTCATTTTAATAAAGGTTTCGTGATGGCAGCGCTTCCGCGAGCCTGTCCCAGGGTACTGGAGTGCGCTGCAGAGGATCTGCTGCTTTCCGTGTCCGCGGGAGCCTGCAGGGTTGTGTTGGGGACTTCTCAACTTCTCCGGGCTGGCCACGCTGGAAGGTGCACACCACTGCTTGGGGTACCCGAGAGGGACAGCCCCTGCAGTTGGCTGTCTTTGGAAGAAGTTACTACTTGGGTCCTTTTTTTGGTGGGTTTTTTTTTTGTGTGTTTGTTTTGGTTGTTTTTTGTTTGGTGTTTTTTTTATTATTTTATTTTTAGGCTCCATATTGGAAAGACCATTCAGTGTTACAAGGAAGTTCTAATAACAATAAACTGGGTTAATTGACAATACTGGGGAAAGACTTGGGGAAAGTGGAATAAAAATAGTTGTGTCAGAGAAGAAATGTTGGGAGTTGTGCAATGTGGAGAGCGTTCATAGGCAAAATGTGTCTATGGCCTGATTTTTGTCAAGGAAAATGTAGTGGTAGAGGGGCAGAATGCCTCCCCTCGCCCTGCTGCCCACGCTGCTGGGGATGCAGCCCAGGCTGTGGGGGGGTTTCTGGGCTGCTGGCACACACTGGTGGGTTGTGCTGAGCTTCTCACCCATCAACACCCCCAAGTCCTTCTCCTCAGGGCTGCTCTCCATCCCTTCATCCCCACTATTGATACTGGGGGTTGCCCCGATCCACATGCAGGACCTTGCACTTGGCCTTGTTGAACCTCATGAGGTTCACGTGCACCCATTCTTGAGCTTGTCCAGGTCCCTCTGGATGGCATCCCGTCCCTCCCACGTGTCATCTGCAACAGCTAAAATGCACACAAGGAACATCTCAGCCTGCAATTTTCTGTGTTTTGTTGCAAAGTTAAAAAGAAGTTGTAGAAGTCCTGGTTCTTTGGTCCATACCCTAAACAGCAGGTTTCACCCTGTCTTAGCGCATATCCATACCGTCTCAAACACGGGGAAAAAATGGTTAAAAACACCCTGAGATGGACTGTCTGAAATTAGTGGTCTCCCACCCCATGGCTGCAATGAATTTTCTATCAAATGGTAGAGGAAAAGACAGAAATACCCGCTCTGTGCTTGGCTTCAGGAACGGCCTGTTCTCTTGTTGAGGTACGAATGCGTGAATGTAGCTCAGGTGGTGAGAGGTGCATCTACCCCAAACATGCCTTACTTTAACTTCTAGGTTTCGTCTATTTTATCATGTTTTATTTTCACTGTTTGACAATACCTATTTTGGTGCCTTTTTTTTTGGGTGGGTTTTTTTTTTTTTTTGATAGGCTTTTAACTGGTATAGTGCAGTCACTTTTTAAAGTGTCGGGAAACACTGAGCCGCTGAAGTAATTTTTATGTTCAAACCTCAGGTTCCTGAGGGTCCGGTTCATTTCTGCTGTGAATTTAAATGAGTTAATTTAAGCAGTGGGTCAGAAGCCACTACCATCGTAGTAGCCCTGTGCCTGATTCTTAATTAAAGGCAACAGGAGATTAATTTGAAACATTAATTTAAAAGTGCCTATACAAAAGGAAAGAATTATTGCAATAAAGCCTAAAGAACTTTTTTGTCCCTAGATGTAGAAGACAGAACTAGCTCAGGGTCCTGGGGGAATACAGGACATCCTAGTCCATCCAGGGTAAGTATATCTAATCTTTTTCCCCAAACCAGACTTACTGCATATGTAAATTTACAATCTTAAATATGAGTTTTACACCTGATTGCGTGGAAAAATGGGAATGCAAAGTTGGCTGTAGCCTGTCTTCTCTTTAAAATCTATGTTGGCTCCCCCCCCCCCCCCTTTGAACATTCAAACCTGATCCTGTGATTGAATTTGGCACCTGCTCTGCTACTTCTAACAGGTAGCGAGAATATTAATTAACTATATTTTATTGCTAGGCCATATCAGCCACCGCTACCCCTGAGAGTGCAGGTGGAGCAGAGATGTTGTTGCCGAGCATTTCACTTTCTGCCGTTGGATTTTTGGGGATTGTGGGTGTCCCCAGTCCTGAGGAGAGGACCGGTGTCCCCTGCCATGGGCAGCTCTTGTCCCCTGGCCACTCCATGGCCACCCACAGCCCCGCCAGGGCCCGAGCTCAAGGCAGCGAAGCTGGAGAGGTGCCGCCGGGTCTGTCCCACCGTGCCAGGGCTGCCCACCCTGCCCTCCCGCAGCACACCTCAGCCGCTCCGCGCCTCCAGGCAGGGGCTTTCAAACCCTTCTCCTCAGGCAGGGGCTGGCAGCTGGGCATTTTGGCATGTCCCCCTGACTGCTGGCACCATCCGAGCTCTGGGGAGGTGGCCCAGCTGCCAGCCACGTGCCTACCTCTCCAGACGCTGCTGTGGATGGACAGGGCCATCTCCTGTGCTCCCCACCTACAAGTGGGACCCTCCCTTTGGGGGAACGCAGACACCGAGCCGCGCTCTGGCACAGCAGGACTCGGTGCTGGCTGAGATTTGTGAGACAGCTGGAGGCAGTCATGTCGATTGTGGCTGGGGACAGTTATCTCAATTCTTTAGACACCTCAGGATCGGGATGCTGCTTACTTCAGTGGGGAAGAAATGCTATTTCCAGCAGAGCAGCTGTGTGGTGTGCTCGGGGCAGCCCTGCCGATGTCCCCAGAGTCCCCTGGCAGCCCTGCTCCCTGGCCAGAGCATCCCCGCTTCGCCTGTCCTCGGGGCTGGGCATGGCTTGTGCTTCGGCACCGAGCTGATTATTCCTGTTTACTTCCTGCGAACGCATGAAGTATACTTATGCTGGGCAAAAAGTGGCTTCGCTCTTACTTACGCCCTTATTTAAACAGTTTGTTTAAATTGCTTTTTAATTGTTTTCTAATTAACGTGAAGGATCAGGGCTCGTGAGCAGCGCTGCCGGGAGCTCCGTGCCCTCCAGTGTCTGTCTGGCGAGGAGAATCGCGGTTGCCCTCTTCATCCTCGCTCCGTCCTTTCCCCTCGGGGCAGGTCCTGCCCTCAGCAGACCTTATGCCCGCGGAGGTTTTCGGTGGCTGTTGGCACTGTGGGCAGCCCAGGGGGGTCCCCCATTTACGGCGTGAGGGGGGACCCCGGCCCTGCCGCCGAGGGAGGGAAGCCCGACACCTTTTCTTATTCCATCCTGCTTAGCATCCATTACGTCATTACTGCTCGCATCTGTCAGTTTTATTTTTATCCCTTTTTTTTTCCTTGACACTTGTATTGCTTCCGAGGGAAAAATGTTTTGAAAAGTAAATTCTAAATTTGCACACACAATTATTTATGCATGCAAAAACTTGAATGTGAGCGTACAATTAAGTTTTGAGATATAAAGGAAAGAGCACGAGCCTAGGAAGAATTCTGGAGTTTCAATCAAGGCTGTGCATTAACTTGCCGTGTTATTCTGCAACCGGCCTGACCCCTCTCCCTTTCCTTCTTTGTGAAATGGCGATGGTGTTTCCACCTTGGGAGAATGAGTTTCTCCTGAGTTTGGAACGGAAGAAACAAAACAGCACGTAACTGCTGCGCTTGGCCAATATTTGTAGTTAAATTTAAGATTTTTTTACCAATCGTGTGACCGAAAGCAGAAGGTTACACCAAGAGTGTTTAAAAAATAAAAATTAGGGGCCCAATCCTGGCAAGGTTTTTAAATGTCCTTGACCCTGTGGGTAGCGCCTGATGCTGCGGGTCCCCAGAGAGGTGCTAAGGGGTAATGAGGCACTGCAGGGCACCAGTGCTATGCAGGGTTAGTTTTTTCAGTGAGAAGTAATTTTCCACATCCGCTGTGACAAAATTCAATTTTTTTTTTTTTATAGTCCAATGCACGTATATAGCAGTGAGGTGATTAAGATGGCAAATTTCTACATAGCGTTTTGCTTTTTAAATCTATTTTTAAAAGAAGTATTCCTTTGCTGTTCTTGCACGTGTTACGGGCAAGGAGGTTTTTATGCTAAGAGAGGGCTTTGTGCTGAATTGCACAGCACGAAATTCCAGGAACCTCATCTCAGTCACCGTTCAGGATTATCCACACAGCAAAGCGAAGTCAATTACTAATGAAATAAAAATTTGAAACAGCTTTAAAAATGTTCTGGAACACATCACTTCCAGCAGAATCAATAGGGGAAAATGATAAAGTGAACAATATTTCTTATAGCTGGTGTAGAACCTCGCAGGGAAATAGGGACCTGTAGGTTTTGCAAAATGCTGTTTGAACTTGTAAAATTGTGTTTTTTCCCAATTTGTTAACAGAACTATGGAGATGGGACTCACTATGATCATATGGCGAGCAGAGACCTTGGGTCGCATGACAATCTCTCTCCTCCCTTTGTCAATTCCAGAATACAAAGTAAGACATCAAATTTCTTAACTTGACCGTGGTGTTGAAAGTGGAATAAGCGAACCAGAAATAAAAGTCTGAGGGTTTAAAACCCTCATCTTCATTTTGGGGGTTGATTGTACTCTGCGTAAGGG
Organism: Larus michahellis; assembly: GCF_964199755.1. Taxonomy (NCBI): domain Eukaryota; kingdom Metazoa; phylum Chordata; class Aves; order Charadriiformes; family Laridae; genus Larus; species Larus michahellis. Next base: position 1,209,162 of record NC_133930.1, read on the forward strand.
TGGGAAGAGGGAGTTTTTTTTTTTTTTTTTAAGCTATCATGCAATTTCACAAATGTACCCCGATGATGTTTACTGCGCAGACTGTGTTCTCCTGCTGTGAGAGGGATGTGAGTTCTGATGCAGTAACTGCAATATTTGCTGAAAGAGGGAAATGGTGGTTTCCTAAGGCTCAGCCTTTCCTTTTCAAGGAAGTGGCCAGTTGGCAGAGAAAATCAGGACTTGCTCTGAACAGGACTTTTAAAGTAGAAAAGGATTTCTGAAAATATGATAAATATATGTTCGCAAAGGGGAACAGATAAATAAGTGGTGAGGGACACTGAAGCCATTGTTTGTTTTGGAGCACGACGGATCGCTGCCTGCTGGGACCTGCGAGCTGCAAACTCCTGGATTTCAGGCGGGGGGAGTTGCAGCCGATTCTGCTTTAGAGGAGTGAGATTTTTGCCCGGGGCGTTTGGCAAGGACCCTCCTTCCACCCCGCACCCCGTGATAAAAGTTTTGACACCCCCGAATAATCATTTAGCTTAGCAGCAAACTCCATAGCAGTATGGAGAGAGGCTGTAATTATTTGTAAGTGAATGATAGCTACTTTCTTTAATTACGGTTGATAAATGAGTTTGGTTAAAGTAAATATATGATGTAAAAATATTAGTAATGCTTATGCTTGGCCAAGATCACACCCTTCTTCTGCAGTTGTCAATGAACTAACCAAGTGCTTTGCTTTAAAGGATTGAATGCGAGCCAAAAAAAACATGGAGCTGTAACTGTGATATATCATTCTTCAGCTCTAATATACGTCCCTAAAATATGCCTTGTCTTTTAATATTGGGAAATATTTGTGAGTTGTTTAACATATGGGACAATGTTGGAGCTTGTAGTCATTTGTATGTATTCACGTACAAAACATGGTTACAACAGTTTTAAAGGGTCTAATATAAGCCAAAAAAAGCATGGAAATTTCAACACTCCCTTCTTAACTCACGCCATGGGGCTTAGGTAGTGCACAGAGACACTTTGCAAATAGCCACACACTTCTGTGAAACCCACTGGGCTGCCTGGCGCTTTCAAGTTTAACTTCCAGTTGGAGTCTTTAGAACTTAAAAGTCCTTCTCTCTTCTGCCTGCCCTTGGGTTGGAGAAAAAAATCTCATTCCTCTCTCTGTTTTTGCCAATCTTAGTGAAAATACTGGTTCCACTTGGTTTAGGAAATAGTTGTTTTACCAAAAACGCATTTGGAGGCACCCAGTTAAAGAATTAAGCCATGGAATACTCTGGTTAGGAGCTTTGGAAACCCTGATGTCTCCAGAAGGTCCTGCTCATCACATCGGAGGGGTTTGCGCGGTGCCCGCTGGCCCAGCCGGGCTCTGAAGACCCGAACTGGAGCCATCAGCTGGGCAGCGTCCTAACACTGCCTGGGCCTGAACTGCCCCAAAATCTTTAAGGTTTTGATGAGACTTTGTAATTTCAATTGGAAATAAGACCGGTGATGTTCCTACACACACTATTGAATGCATGTATAAGTGTATGGCAAGTGAGGAACAGCTTTTGGCAAGTGTGCTATTGTGCAGTAATGCCTCCCGCAACCCACAGCATTTTGCAGCTATGCTTTAGTGTAATTCTCTGATAATTACGAGTGGACTCTCTTTAATTTGTCCTGTTGGGGCAGCCCTTCACCCGCCTGTTTTGCTCCACTCCTGGACATGGCACATCAGTGCCAGAGGAGGAGGGGTGGCTGCTGGGACAGTCTCCCTCCTGCTCGGACACCTCTGAGGGCCTTGGCCAGTGGGTCTGTTCCTGTCCCCTGTGGGAATGGAATCATAGAATCACAGAATGGTTTGGGTGGGAAGGGACCTTAAAGCCCACCCAGTGCCACCCCCTGCCCTGGGCAGGGACACCTCCCACCAGCCCAGGTTGCTCCAAGCCCCGTCCAACCTGGCCTTGAACCCCTCCAGGGATGGGGCAGCCACAGCTTCTCTGGGCAAATGGAAGCCCTTACCTGGCACAGGGACGGGTGCTGTGGTTGCTACCACCGCCCCGGTGGAGACATTGCCCTACGAAGACCACTGTCAGTCCGCGCTGGTCACCTGTGTGATTTTTAGGAGAAATCTGAATATTGTGGCGATGAACAATGCAGAGTGCTGTTCACTCGGAGGGAGGCCACCCAGACCACCAGTTCCCGGCTCCACAGTGTCTTTTATCATTTCCCTTTTCCTGGTGGGTCTTCAAACTCCCCCAAGGACAGACCCCCGTAAACTCTGGTGGCACCTGCAGAGCCACACTGTAGTTTTCTTTCCATGCTCCTCTACCTCATGGCGACTGATAAAGAGCTTGACAATTATCCAGCCTGGACTGGTTTTATACTGGTGTATACTGTTGCCTTGAATGGAGGTGCTCTGATTTGAGGTGGTTTTCCAGGCAAGAAAGATTTTATTGTTACTGGGGATAGGTATTTCTGACCCACAAATGTTTGCAGACAGGCTGTGCTTAAATGAGGGCTTTTATTGTATTTTATTTTTCAGATATTTGTTTTTAAAATCCATTTTCATGTGGGCAGTGTGTAGCAGGGATCCTGTGTGTTAGGTTTCGGAGCGGGCCCGGCGGGCAGGAGCAGAGAGGAGTCGCAGAGCTGCTTGTGTTACTCAGCTCCTCAAAGGGCTGCTGCGGTACTCCAACACAAATCGTTTGTGTGTGCCTGCGGTCCCGCTACCCTGCAAGGTATTTTGTGGTTTTTTGTTGTGTGTTTGTTTTTTTTTAAGAGTATCTGAAGAGCAACTACTTGGCCCAGCGATGAAATGGGCATGGGCAGGGCATGGCACATCGGGTGTCGCTTCCCATTGCCTCTCCCATTTCCAGGTGTGCTCTTTGGGAATGCTTCTTATCCGACTACTCGGGATATCTTCCTAGTACATTAAATCACTTACCAACGTACAGTAACTTCCTTCTAAACCCCCTGTAGCTTAATGGAGCATTTCACTTGCGAGGATTAGATTGAGGTTTGAGGCGCTGCTGAAGAAAGCTGCTGGCTTATGTGGTGACCTTTGAATCTCGTCTGGGTTAGTGGTTGATATTTTGATTTGGTTACTGTGGTCATATTGTGACAGCTGCTGGTTCATTATAATTCAGTTCCTCTCCTTGCTTTGCCTACCAGGAATGTTTAGGTTTATGTTGCTTCACAGTGCTCTAACCACCCCCAATTTTACCCCAGCGTGCTGCACGAGATGAGGTGGTGTTGAGCGCTCTTGGTCACCAGCCGCCGTGACAGTCACAGCTGAGGGTAGGGAGAAACTCGGTGCGGGAGAAAACTCTCCCTGAGGTTTGCAAAGCTGATGTAAACTAGTTTGTGGAATGTAGGAGAAATGAGAATAGAAAAAATGAAAAGCACTTTTCTTATTTTGTTGCGCGGACGGTTTGTATGCTCTTCCCCTCCGCATGTAATATTTCTGGTGTTCACAGTGGTGATTTTCGCTATCTTGCTGAAAAAGTTCCTACACTACTAATTAGAAGACAGTGTTTAATTTCTGATATTGCTTTGAGACTCTCTAAAAGGGTGTAAGGTCACTGAATGCAGATCTCTTAGTAGTCGTAGGAGCTGATCGGTGATCTAGGGTGTGAAGACAAGATCTTTGCTTGTGTTTATTTTCTCTTGCTATTGCTAAATGCATAATGAAGAGCAGATACAATGACTTGCTCTTATTTCTCTCCCGGTTGTCTGCTTCAGACCGATCCTGCCCTGCTTCGGGCCATGCTCTTACACCATCCCGTGCTGCCCTGCTTTCGGGAGGGCTGGCGCCTGCGTTTGCCGGCGACTGGCACTTGTACCGCAAAACAAATATTTTTGCCCTCTGGTTTCTTCCCTTTTCCTTTTAAAAATCTCCAAGTCATGATTTTTCCTCTTAGTATTGCTATTTTGGTGGCATTCTCTCGCCGTTGGAGTGCAGGGGCAGTGCGGGTGCCAGCGCAGAGCAGCGCCGGCTGTGCCAGAGGCAGGGCTCGTGCCTGGGGCTCCTGGAAGCCCAGCTCGGCCACCGATTGCACTCTTGGCAAGTCCTTCAACCTCTTTGTGCTCCATGTGCCTTCCCAGTTATCCGCCTGAAGAACGCACGCTATATATTTTGCAGGGATGTAGTGAGATGTGATGAATTGCTGTCTGGAAAACACCCCGAGTTCCCTGGATACTCCATATACATGCCAGTTTTTAATATTATTTTTAATGCGATGATAGCACTTGTCTCCCTACGAATATTGCTGTGGCTTTTGCTTTTAATCCGTACAGCTTTGATTCTGTTACTGTTATTGTAAGTGGAACTGGAATTTTTGCAGATTAGTTAAGTTTACCCAACACAGCATTATAAGGCCTTGCTTTCAATTGCTAAACTATAAACATTTGGGATGAAATTTTCCATGCTGTGTATCTGACTCAGCCTGATTATTATTTTTTTAACCTTCTGCAGAAATGATTTCAACATTTCCTAAAATGAGATTACATTTCATCCTGGCAGATTTTTGATTTTCTCGGTTAGCGTCTGGCACATCAGGACCATTAATTCTTTTTCACGCCACCTCTGTTATGTCAGGTGGCTTTGGTTCCCCTTTTGCAGCTGGAGAAGCGAAGGTCCGTGAGGAACCATGAGGGAAATGTCAAAACCGGGCCAGTGATTTTATTTTTTTTTTTTTTTTTTGTTCAGTTGTAAGTTTGAAATGCAAAAGGGTTTGATGGTCTCTCAGTTCCTGCGTTCGGTGGCATCCGAAGATGCCACCGCTTGGGGAAATGGTGGTTGTGATGCTTCACAGGGGTCCTCCGCACTATGGGAACAGCAGCCACTTACTCGTCATACTGGTGTTTGCCTCTTTCTTATTGTTTCCTAAAGCCTTTTCAGGGCAATGCAGTTTATTCGTGTTAGTAAGAGGGTGTTTATTGAAGGAGCCTGGCAACTTATGGTGGATAGAAAACAAAGGCATGACTATTATATTTGGAAAAAATAAATTCTGTGCAATGTACAGAAAGAATCACAGACAACTTTTTAAAAAAGCAGTTGACGGTGAATTTTCAGGAATCACAAACAGGGCTATGTTTTCCAGAAAAAATCCGTGACTGTCTGGCTAGCTATAGCATTAACTAAGATGAGTTTTAACAGCAGAAAATCTGAATGTAACAACTAAAAAGGTCACGAAAGGCCTTTAGAAACCAGAAAACTGGAAATCTGAGACTCCTAGTTTTCATTTAAAATATTTTACTGACGCAAGCCAGCCCCTGCAGATTTGGGAGAAGTCACTGCATGGATTCCGGATGAGAGGTGAGCGCTTCCAAATGGGGAGAAGGTCACCTCGTGGGGTGCTCTCCCCACTGCTGAGCACCCAGGTATTCCCCAGCCAGGTGGAGAGTGTTAGGAGAGATCTAAAAGTACTTGTTTCCACCTGGAACTGAAGCAGTTTGGGGTGGATGCAGCAGGGATGCAGCTGGGGAGGGGACGGGTTCCTGGGCGAGCATGATGACTGCCACGTCCCCAAAGGAGACAGAAGTGTGGTGTGGCTGGACTACAAGGTGGCCTTTGACTTGGTCTTGCGGTCATGGATGGAAAAAGTGCTGGGGGCCATGAGCACCGTCGCTATTTCTTAGATACCAGTGACAACATGGAGGAGACAGGTCCCATCATGCAGGACAGCTTCCCACCACCGCAGGGCTCTCCGGCTGGCCAGGGGTGCAAGGGGGAGCTTCAGGGTGTTTAGAGAAAGGTCTGGAAACCTGGGTACAGCTGCCAAGTTTGGCTTCTTTGGTGTGTTGTGCATCTGGTCCCTCGGGTTTTTTGGTTCTATGTTTTTATTCACCTCTAAACTCACTTAACGCCCCTTACAACCGCCCTGGCGAATGCTCTATGGATAGAGGTGCCCACCAACCTAAGTTTTGTTCTTCTCATCCCCATGTGAGTACAGAAGGGAAGATCTGAGATGGGTTTTCAACCTAAATGGAGGAAAAATAATCTGTTGAGGTTCTTTTGCAAAATCTAGAATTGTTTCATGCACCAAAATGTCTTGTTCTCAATGTCTCCAAACTTTAAAACCAGCACTAATCTGGGAAATAAATGTTCCCCCTTACGTATTCTGAGAACAGGGCACTCAATGTATCTCTGAGAACTGAATTACAAAACAGCAATGGATTTCAGACACGGTCTATTCTGCTCTTTAATGGCCATGTATCTAAGCTTACATGCGAGTTAAGGTTCTCCAGGTTCCTTCCAGGAACAGCTGGACAGGATTCCTTCCAGCCTTTTTTTCTGGATTGGTTTTAATGGTTTCCGCACAAGAGAGTGGAAGTGCTTCTGGATAACCCCGAGCAACAGTTTGAGTTTAGCTATGCAGGGTGTTGAGGCTGAGACCTGAGGAGCTTGAGCGTAGCGCTTTAGCTTTCTAAGATAACCACAATGAAAATTACATGATTAACTGTCAACTGGGACCTTGAGAGATGCCTAAAAATGCTTTGTGGAAGACACTGGCTCGCGTATCCTTTTTTGTCGTGGAATATGCCTGCTGCTTCTCCTGTCTCACTTGCCTATGAACGAAATTAACAGGAAAAAATCTGCGCTGAAAAGCGTTTTGTTGATGTCGATAGAAATATGTTACCGTTCCCAATCAAGAGTTAATATATTTTGCAGCAAGTCAATCTTGCAGGCGCTGCCAGTCAGGATTGTGAGCTTCACCATTCAACCCCAGCCTCTCTACAGTCCTGGAGAAAAGAAATTACAAGGACATTTCCATTTATTTGGGGAACGAGCAGCAGATGTATAAATAGAAACTGTAGACTGTGGCAATTAATGTCTGCATACTGAGCAAAGAATTGAAATATTATTTTGTACTACATAGTTTTCAGTGAAGTTTACATTCCATTGTATTTTGTTCTTAAACAAGTCCAAGCATTTTTAATAAGTTATTTTGCGTGACAGTTGTATTCTGCGTAGCGTGGCATAGACTAAAGCGGTGTGAAAAAAATTTGCATGGAGCTGCAAATGTATTTGATCTCTACTTGGAGTACAAATTGTAAGTTTGCAAAATATTGCCTGAAGTTATCCTCCCTGGCGGCAAAAAGGAACATCCTCCTGCTGATAACCCGGCCCTCTCTTCTGCAGGGACCTGCTGTGGACCAGGAGGTTTTTGAGCCTGAAAGATGGGCACAGATTACTCCAAAGCTCTGTTTTTATCTACTTGAGATACCGCGTTTTTCTGCGTCGTGAGCATATTCATACAGAAACGGCTTTTAAAGTAACATCCAGAAGGTGCTTTAATGGTTAATGAGCTTCTGCCCTTTATACGGATGAACTCAGGTTGGCTTTCGAATAAGCGTTTGCTGCTGTTCTCCAGCTGAGCTGATATTAGTGGCGGAGGGAATTTGAGCTCACACCTGTTTGAGCATTAAAAGAAACCTATAAGTGACTTCCTTAAAATATTCATAGAGAGGAAAAAATTCAATTTCTGGAAAACCTTACCCCACCAGGAAAACCATTGATAGGCTTTTTTTTTTTTAAAAAAAAAAAAAAACCAGCAAAAAACCTGGGTTTGTGAATTAGTTACAATCTCCCGATTTTCTGGAGTTGTTTGCGGTCACGTAACGAGTGAGCGTACACCTAGAGGTAGCAGCGTGCTTCTGGGGGCCGCGGCTGGCCTGGCCGTGGACTAGATTTGCATTGCAGCTGGAAAGCATACATGTGGGAAAATCTGTGAAACAAAACAAATTTGTTGAATTACTAGGTCATTTACATAGCTGCTCCAGTCATGGTCCGTTAAACAGGCAAAAACAATGGGTTTGTTCTGCTCTCTAGTTAAGGCACAGAATGTGTAAAACAAGGCCGAGTTAGCTGGATAATTAATAATCATTTTGAGCCCGTACGCAAGTCTGAACTTCACAGCGGAGGGAGACGGTGAATCGAATAAGGCGTTAGCTAAATAAGATCAACTTGTTTTGTGAGGTCTTGGTGTATTCTCCTGCAAAACCCAGATAAAGCTGCAGCCGTGGGGGCGCCGAGGTGGCTGAGCCTTGGTGCCGGACTGTGTTCAAGCTGAGCCACCGGCAGAGCTTTGGCAGCGCCTCGTTGGTCAGAACTTAACTGCCGTCCGCGTTTCTGCAGCATATTTCGTCTAAAGCTTTTTTCTGCGCCTAAGGACTTGTCCAGGAGAGGAAACCATCGTTGCTTTCCATAGGAAGACGTGATAGTCTTGGAGCAAAAAAAAAAATCATTTTTGCTTTGGTAGTTAAATTTTTAATTGTCTTTCTCGAGACCACTTCTGACAGTTTCTGTAACGACTTCTCTATTCTTGTCCCCAGCCTTCAGCCTCTAGCGCTGCTCTGGATTTAGCACATTTGGTCAGATGCACGGAATATACAAAATCAAATATAAAACAGTTCCAATGGAAATGATAAAAAGGGTATGACAGGAGGGTACAGCAATTCTCTACAGCATCATGCCAATAGATACATCTTACCATATGGTCTGAATTAAGGACAGCACCAGTTCTCACACTGTACGAGGCTGATGGTGTACTAGGTCCGTGCTTTGATCCTTCTACCACGTGAGATAAAAAGATATGGAGCATGCATTTAACAGGAACCATCAGTACTTTAATTAGATTATATTTCTTTTTAACTAAAATCAGAGTGCTCCGATACGTTTCTTTATTCTGCAAACTTTTACTATGTGATTGTGGTCTTAAGCATATTCAGTAGTTCTGAAAAGAGTACAGAATGAGAAGTGATGGAGAAGGATATTCCGGGAAGCAAACATGCTGACTAAATGTGATAAAGAAGAAATTAGGCCAACGATCAAATATTAAAAAGAGTGACATTGTGTGTGTGTGTGTATATATATGTGTGTGAATTATCCGGAAAAAGCAGTTTTGATTAATTCTGGGATGAGGAAGCTATGTAAACAGATCAGCAAGAATTTAGTTACAAGCGTTTTTAATTTGTTGTTTAAATACCTTTTAATTATGATATCTATATCGACGCATTCATATCCTTTCTACTATTTATATTTTCATTTTTATATATGTCACTAGAATTGAAGATGCCTGATTCTGGTTCGCATTGCCAGCAAATTTCATTTTTCCAAATATGCCTTCTAGGAGAATATTATTATTTTTTTCCATCCTAAACTTTAACTTTCACGTAAATCTCATAGCCAGCAAATTGATTCCCAAGCCGGTTTTGGCCTGGGTTTGCAATTAGCTGAGCTTACAGATCTCCCATGGTATGCGGAGCAGCACGCGGAAGGTAACTGGAAATCTGGAGAGCAAGCTTGTTTTAGGAACTGTTAGATGGGGAGGTTTGCAGGCGTCTACAGACATTGGCCCAATGGTTGTAATCTGCTTAACGGGCCTGTATTTCAACTCGCAAAGCAAAAAAGGTGGAAAGAAGAAACGTGAGAAAATTAGTGAAACTTTGGAGTAACCGTTGTTGACTGAGCGTTAAAGTGGGCTCAAAGCCAGGACAATACTACTAATAATTTTTAAAGCAGTAAATTACCTGCTGATAGTAAGATGAGGTGTGCAAACGGAGCAGCTGTTGGATTCCGAGTGTGGCTCGTATTTAGCTTTGTATATTAGAACCTGTTTTCACAGGGAACGCAAAGGTGATGCCGTGTAAATACACACCATCAAGGGGAATTGGTACCTCCTGAAAAACAAGTGTAGCAAGTATATTCTACGCCGCTATGCTAAAAATAAAGAATATGCTGAAAAGCACACTAACATCCTAATATTTAAAAGCCAGCATGGCAAGAAGTAATTGCAAGAAAGGAAGGCAAGAACACGAGATGTAAAACATCAAGTTCAGAGAACGTGTGGAACGAGGTTCAATGTTAAAAAATAATAATCTGAAAGCAAAGAGAGAGAAAGGAACAACTGTACATGAGGTTAAGATAAATAATCATGAAAGATTATTGCAATGCATAAAGAAGAGGAGGTCAGTAAAGTAGATTTTAGGACCTCTTAGAGATGGAAAGGGTAATTTATTGACAGATGATGTAGACACTGCTAAAAAATAAATGGATTTTTCGCCTCAGTGTTCACAAAAGAGGATGGGGAACAGATGCCAGAATCGGATATAAATTTCCCAGGAGAGAGGCAAGAAATATTGAAGGAAAATAGGGATTATTCCAGAATGGGTGATCACACGGTGGGTGAGAACATCAGTAGATGGATTAAACTCTACAGAGGAGCTATCACAGAATTCTTAAATAAGAAAAGAGAAAGGACTATTTCACGTTTATGGGGAAAAAACAAACAAACAAACAACTCCCCTCCATTCCTTAGTGTCCTCAGCTGTCTACAGAGATCACTGTCAGAGGAGCTCTGTGTTTCCCCGTAGTGGCACAATGCTTTTGTCCTAGGAGGACTTTATTGACAAGTTTTGTGCATGACTCTCTTCTTAAGTTATTTTAAAATGATTTTAAATACCTAAAGTATATTTTACAATGAGGATTCCAGTCTCCACAGTATGTACAGTCCTGTATGAGATGGAGACTGAACTTGGGCCATCCATAAGCAAGAGCTCACTCGGAGAAAATGTTTTTTGAGGGAACCATCGCAGATCAACAAACATAAGGTGAAGTGTTTCCAAATGGTTTCTGCTGTACGGTGTGTTCTGCCTCCTCAAAGAGAGTCATTGATATTTGTTAGTTCTGCCAGAACAAACATAATCTTCATCTGTCGGGAAGGTTGATATTGCGTGGTCTGATGATCACGTTTGAAGGTGAGATACTTCGGGTCACACATCTGGAATGTCTTCATCTTAGTGGTCTGTAGGAGTATATAAGACGAGGCATATACGCTTCTGTTTTGCTGTTGTATTTATTCTCAGGCTCAGGGTTGACAGTCAGCCTGGACCTGGGTCTGTGAAGAACTAATATCCAAAGTTTTGATGCTCCTCTTTGAGAGTCTCGTAATGATCTAGAGGAATCGTATTCTTACTGGCACAGTTGTCAGTGTACGAACTCGAGCGGGCTTCACACTTTTAGGAATGACTGAACTTAAATGTTCGGTGTAACAATGGGGTTTCATCTTAATTATCTTGCCAGCTTCATCCTTGAGTCTCATGTTTCTTCTGAGGCATTCTTGCTTTCACAAATTTGCTATCAAAGGTTCTCGTGCCTCTTCCTGGTCCAGATTCATTAGTTTCTTGTACTCGTTAGTTTTGACTGCCTTCAGAGGAGTGATGTCCAAGTGAGTGGCAGGCAGTAATGCTGAAGCTGGAGGCAAAACAAGATGCTTGATGTCCATCGAACAGCAAACACATGAAAACTGAGGGAGGTAATGGGTATAATATTTAACACAGAGGTAAGCTGTCGCAGCGCTGTGGACTTACGACTTGTGGTCTTCCTTATTGCATATGTTAGAAGAACATCAATTAAAACTTACCAGTATTTGGTGGATTGTGAAAAAACCAATGCGCGCTGAAACTGAACTTAGGTTGTCCATCTGGGAGAGGAGAACATTTGTATACCAAGCTGATTCAGCAAAACACTTTATTTTTAAAACCTTGCAATGCTTTAGAAGTAGAATCTAGATCAAACAAAATTTCACATCCCCCAGGCAGAAGTTTCTCTCCAATACTTTGGATAGCTTTTGCAGAAGACCAGACCCTTTCTGCTGTCCCCTGGGTGGAGTCTTGCCCTCTTCCTAAACGCAGCTGCTGGCAGATTTTCTCTGCTGGTTACTCGTCCCTGCAGCTGCAGGGCAAAGGGTCCAACAGAGGGGCAGTTCTTCCTTCATCTCATCTTCCTCCCTTGACCTACAGACAGGAAATGTGCTTTGTTTTTGCCAGTCATCCTGAGAAGGCACACCTCCTGGTACCTCCACTCGTCCTCTTTGGTGGCATCTGAGATGATGAAGGCTAGTATCGAAGGAATGGAAGTACGTTTAGTAGGCTGATGGATCTCATTAAGCTTCCAACTAAATTTAACTGACCATCTTTTTAAGTATCTTCTCAGAACTTCTGCTGGAAAAGTAAAATATCTTTTAGATGCATTGTAACTTGTATAATGCTTTCTATGCCTGCTTATGATGGGAACATGCTTTGGCTTCAGTAGCCTTCTATTACACCACCAACCTCTGAAATAATGTCTCTTGGGATGTCAAGGGATTGCAGAAGAATCTCCAAATAGATGATAAATTCTCTTATAATCCGTGTTCTGTAGATGGAAACACCCAAATGTAACCAGAGACTGAGCTTATTGCTTGTAGCCTTCTACTCACCCATGTTTAAATTCCTAGAGCTTCCTGCCGCCCTCCTTGTCGTGACCAAATAGTGTCCTTATTGCTCGGTTTAGTCCATGTCCTAAATCCATGCAATACAATTCTAGTTTTCAATTGATGGAAATTGCAGAACACCAAGAGCTTTCAAAGCATAAACGGCAACAGAAAGAAATCACATGTAAAATTTGTCCTTTTTCCGACAGATTGTGCCCAGGTTACGTTGGTGTGATAGACTTATGGGTGTTCAATGGAAGATGAGTTTGTTGCAGAGGCACTTTGGCCTTTTGTTGTTAATATTAACATCAGCTCTCCATGCCTATAAGCAAAACTTCCCATATATGTAATGCAGCCAGAGTTCCAGCCATCTTAAAATGTATTCTGTACCTTTGGATTCAAGGCAATGGAGCTCCAGCCTCTGCATCTTTGAGCTTCCTTCCACTATGTTTTGAAAATTCATAGAATCGTCTAGGTTGGAAGGGATGTTTCAGATCATCAAGTCCAACCATCAACGTAACGCTGCCAAAACCACCACTAACCCATGTCCCTCGGCACCACGTCTGCCCGGCTTTTAAATACCTCCAGGAATGGTGATTCCACCGCTGCCCTGGGCAGCCTGCAATGCACTGTTGAATTGTTTCTGCTTTTCTGCAGAAGAGAGCAAGAGACTCTTATCACCTCCAGAGCTCTTGGCTTACACATGCAGAATGTGCTTGGGTTTAGGTCCACGTGGGGAGTTGCCCTGCTGCCCCCCTGTCTGGTGGTGAGCCAGGTGGGGTGACGGGTTAGGAGGGGATAGGAAAGATCTGTTTGGGGGGCTTATAAACGCCAGCGAGGCACGGCAGACTGAGCCGTGTCTTGTTTAACTCGATCATTTAAATAGCCAGTCCTTTTCAGTGTGTTTTGTTTGACTAGGTTTCACCTCTTTGTATGGCAGAAGTATTCTTTGTCGAACTTTGATATTTTTTTTTTACATGTGAAATGGTTTTGATCACGTTATATGGAGCTGTCATCACACCCTGAACAGTTGCAATTTCTGTGCCTGCTCATGTGGTGCACACCTGTAACGTGTTGGGAACGGGCTTGGCTTTGAAGCTCGACTTGTTCTCTCATAAGAGTCCACATATTTCTTCCATCATGTAATGAGATTTGCTGATGATACAAAACCGAGGGGAGCAAGCTGCACTTAAAAGCGAGGCAATATAAAATACAGCTTTGGCCACAGGCCCGCGCTTGGATGCGGGCAGGAGGAGTCCTGCCACAGCGCAGAGCCCTCTTGACTCGAACACGGCTCTGGGTCGTCATAAAAATCAGCTTGCGAGTTTCTATCGCTATAGCTTTTTTTTTTTTTTTAAACGCTTTCAAGATTTTCAAGTGCAGAGTAAAATAGTTACTGAAACACAGAGAGAGTAAAAGGAAAGGAAAAGAAAATATGTGCTGGTTGGAGGTATTTGAGAAAAGCTGGTGGTTCAGAGAGATGCCGTGGGATTATTCCAGATGGCAAGGAGTGGCAAGTGGACGTCCCTCTTCTCCTGACCGGAGATGGAGAGCAGCCAGCCGCGGGCCTGTGATAGCAACAAGGGTGATGGGGGATCTTAGGAGCTTTTAAAAATGTAAAAAGGACTTTTCGCATTCAACTACTGAGATGAATAAGGAGGGAGCGAGGGTAATGTGAACCCGCCGCTTCTCTGATGCGTTAAACGGAAGAGAAACTGTGCTGAGCACCAAAGCGCACAGGAACCTGGATTCGGCTTTTGTGGCTGGGACGCGGAGTTGGTCTGGGAATTCATCAGGAGAGCGGAGAGCAGGCGCGGGCTTTCCTCCCAGCGTCCTGCTGGGGCTGAACGGGGCAGCCCTTCCCTCTGCCGGGTAGGCTCGTCGTGCTGCTTAATGGAGAGAGACAGATCTGAGGGTTGATGGAAAACAGCGCGTTTAAACCTTCCCCCAAATACAAAACAGCTTTGTGTTTTCTTTTGGGGGTTTCTCTGTGGGGTTTTTTCTTTTTTTTTCTTTTTTTTTCTTTTTCCCCAAGCTAATGGTCTGAGATTCATGAGCAAAGGTTGAATAAAAGTCAAAGGAAACTATTTTGGCACTTTATAAGGGATGAGTGAGGCCACATCCGTAATCCTGTGCACGGTTCTTGTCACCTTATTATTAGAGCTGTGTAAATCTGGCAAGGATTTGTATTTGCCAAATATACCTCTGGCCTAGATTTGGGCTTATATTTGGAATTCGGGCCAGTTTTAACGCCTGTGCAGTTTGTAATTTTTGCCAGTTTTAAGCAAAATAACAGGAAAGGGGATAATGAAGGACAGAGGAGTCAGGAAAGCAGAAAACTAAGGAAGGAACTAGAAAAAGGGAATTAAAAAAGGACAAAGGAATACGGAGCTTGTTCCTTCTTTTCTACTTTCTCCATAGCCCTTCTTTAACATATCCTCTCTTTTCCCTTTCGTGCTGCATTGTTGCATTCTCTGAATTTAGGAAAAATTAAATAAATTCAGCTGCGCTCTTTTGCTCTGCTTGTGCTCTCACGTTTGTTTTTTCATTTGCAAACTTCTCCCTTAACCTGTCTCTCGTAAATCCCCCTCCCCCCTGCATCTTCCTTTCTTTTCCTCTCCCCCAGCGTCCCTTGGTGCATGTGCTGGCTGTGAACATTCTCCTGGTCTGCATATCCCATCCTGGCACACGGGCGCTTTGATGTACGCGCATTCCAGCAAGATTAAAATTCTACGGACTGGGAAGTATTGCAACTTGCATTCATGAAATAAGCCTGGTGAGACAGATATTATTTGCTGATGTTATCTCATCCCGAACGTAGGTTCGGTGGAATAGGCCGAGAATACGCTCCCAGACAGTGGAAAGCCCCACGGGAGAGTTGCTTTCCCCAGGGGCTGGCCGTGGAGGCTGCTCCAGGAGGAATGGTCTGGGCGGGTTTTGCTAAATTAAGGGTAGAGAAGCTGTGACTTCTCCAAGGTCACCAGGAGAATCGAAGGCAGAACTGGAATAAAACCCAGGAATGAGGAGCAAGAAGCTCAGATTCTGGTTGTGGGTAATACTGGTCCTGCTTCAGTTTGTGAATTTATGTTATTGGGTGCCCAGAGTTTGAACTGGAGGCACCGAAATTGCAGGTTTTAAGTACAGGCTGAGCCCGCTGCTCCTCCTCTGTCTCGCTGGCAGTCGTTATCCGTCCCAGAGACCCCGGCACAGCCAAGCGTTCTGTATGGGTTACCCACCTTCCTGCAGCAGCTCCAATGGGAGGTGTCCGTGCCGTGCGCCTCATCCTCCAGCGCTCGGCCGCTGGCACCATGGAGGGGGACGCGGCTGGAGCCACCCACCACAGGTGTGGGCGTGCAAAGATCCCCGGCTGTATTGGTTGTCATTAGAGATAACAATCTATCTCATAGGGTTGCATTGGATGGGTGGAGACGGTTTATTGCATTATTTGGTTACCTTCTTCAGTGATGATTCATTGATTATTAACACTTACAGATTTCTATGTGGCAGAGGAATAATACAGGAACATACAGCTAACGTGAGCATCGACTTTGAGAACTCCCTCGCTTGGAGAGGGGGAAAGGCAGGCTTGTATCCTGCAGGGAGGATGGGATTGCAGCGGGTCCCTTCCGAAGGTTCTGGGGACGTTGCAAGGCTGTTTGATCTAGTGATGAGTGTGAAACTGGTCGCGAGCCTGGAGCTGAGCAAAGGCTGAGCAAAGGCCAGCTGTGACAGGAATTACACGCAGAAGTTCTCGTACAGAGAAAATAAGATAGGGGTGCGTTAACGGCCAGCACTAGATACCAACGGAAACTAGAGATAGAAATGTGTCAGTAGTTGGAATAAATGTCCTGCTTAGGGGGTTGGTCAGAAACACGAACCAACCTGGGTAGGTTTGCGTACGGCCTGAAACTTCTCCTTTTTCACCCGCCTTGGCCTCGTGCTCGCTGTACCAGTCCATGCGGCCTCTGCTGTGGTGTATTTTTCTTTAAAAATGTTATCTTTGGCTATCTCTTCTGTGCTTTTGTACCTGCGCACCTCTCTCTTCAGAGGCACGTGGAGAACTGCTACATTTTCATAACTTTTTGACAAGCTCTGCACTTGCAAGACTCCCTTGCCCTCCCTTGCCAGTTTGCATTTTATCGGTGTTAAAAGCTTTGCTTCTCCCCTGCCCCCAGCCTCCTCCAGTCCTGCCAGCGTACGAGGTGTAACCCAGTACGCTCCCCTCGGCAGCTTTGCTGTGAAGCTCGGAAGGAAAAAGCAATCTCCAGGAATAAAGCAGACCTTTCCCATCCCCGGGCAGCTGAAGGAGCAGGGCTGTACTGCGGCACCGACCGGCTCTGCGGCACCAACTCATCGTTATTTTTCAGGTTTTTGAGATTTACCTGTTGTGCTGAGCGTAACAAAAGAAACGAAATCTCTGTAATTATACTGGAAGGGGGAGGAGATGGTGTTTTAGTGCCTTTGATCTTGGAGCTAGAATAGGCTCAGCTTTTGGAAATTTAATTTGAAAGAATCCAACATACACATCTGCTTTTTGTACTGCAATTTCTTTTGAGCCAGAAAATAGAAATTTATTAATGCAAATGTGTGGACTCTGTTTGTCGGAAGAGAAGGCAGCCTGTTCAAAACATAAGTTGACTCTTTATAGCACTAGAAAATCTTAATAGGTATGATGGGCGCTAGCGTTACGGAGTTTATAGGCAAAGTTTTGTGCGAGCAAGCAGAGAGCATAAAACGGTAGGATACTTCTGGGAGCGTAAAAATTTCTGGGAAATATAATACGTGAGGATTTCCAAGGTACCAATGTAAAGAATGGGGGGGGAAATTTTCTCAATAAGCGGTTGAAAAACAACAACAAAACAAGCGTGTCATAAAGCAGCTCTGTGAGCTTGCCCGGGGTGGGAGATGGAAGGAGCCTGCGCTGCCCGCGAGGAAGAGGAGGGTTTACTTCAGTTGCTCCGCTGATGCCCAACGTGCTGGAAAATCAGTTATGGCTCGTAAATTGAACGGGATCCAAAATTCAAGGTAGATACTTTCAAAACATTACTTAAGAGCTGTGACTTGTGTTTTTCGGGGCTTCACATGAAAACTGAGAAAAGACACGTTGGACAGAAAAGCGTGCAGGAGATAGACTTTGGCTCTAGTAGATGTTCCATCAGAATTTCCCCTGTGCACCTTTTTTTCCTATTCCCTGTCAAAACCTGCCAAACACGAGCTTGGTCAGTCTCTGAAATAATAGCGTATAAATGAAAATGTATATCTTAAAGCATATGTAAAGAAGCCCTGGTCGTTCCGCGTGACAGCAGAGAGCTAAAATAAACCTGAAAAGTTTTGTTTGTTTATTTTTAAATGAACCTGTTTTCGTGCCTTGTGACTGGAGTGCGTTTTCCGATTTTCAATGAAATTCATTAGGCGTTTGCCTGGGCAAGACCTTTCATCAGGTGAGTGTCTCTGTGACGGGAACATCTTTCAGTCCTACGCAGCCAAATAAGATGACCAGCTCTCGCTTGCTTTCGACAACTGGACGTTTTTATCTCAGCCGCCTTTAGTGCTTCCTTGCGGCCGTTCAGAAATGGCGCTTTTCTTTCTATTATCAGTGCAGCAGGGTTCAGGCTGCTGCAGTTCAGGCCAGGTACAATGGACTGGCAAATTCTGTCCAACAATGGGAAAATAAGGTGGTTTTGTTTCAAGTGGTGTAGCTTTAAGTTTGCTTACAGGAGTTTCTGGGTGGGGAGCAGGTGTCCCCACGGGGCGAGCGGTCGCTGGTTGGCACTGGGATCTGGGGGAGTCACCCAAGTCATTGCCTGGCACAAGGGTTTTGATACTTCATATTTTCCCCCCCTCTGTGCTTAGAAATGGCTTTCTCCCGGTTCGCTTTACGAACACAAGTCATCTTTCTTCCCCCCCCTGGCTGCCCAGATGATGTGGCCGCGGTTGGCTGGGGTTTCTGGCGCTCTCCTCGGGAGGCAGCCACCGTTGGTGCGAGGTGGGAGCCCACTGGGGTGGCTGTGCTGTGTGATGGGTGCCATGACTTGAATTCATTCTCCTTCCAGCCATGGAAGGTTCGAAAGGGGACAAGGTGATTTTTCGGTAAACATCACCTACCCTT